>NC_056558.1:36037864-36127350 GCF_013358625.1 Macadamia integrifolia | reverse complement strand
GGGGGAGGTTGGGAAATACCAACGTCTTTTAATAAGAGAAAAAGTAAATCAACATGATCACAATATATTGGAATTTTCTCTTGTATTTTCAGTTGGTGACAATGAACCTTTGCCTCAAGAAGCTTGTGTATCTGAGTTTGACTCCTCTTACTTCCTTGGGACCATGGGGTGTTTAGTACTCTTCACTACTTTTAGTGAAAGTTGAATGGTTCTCATTCAACCATAATATGATTTGATCCATGCAATTGTGGGGTTGATATAAACCCACGGGACTAGTATAAACCCACGGGACTAGTCAGGCCGAAAGCTTGAATATCTGTCATTTTAATTTTGTAGACATTTTTCTGATATATCGATCCATTTTCAAACATTCCCTAATTTACACCATCTAATTTCCAAAGCTTATAAATATTATTTTTTACTTCATCTTTGGTGGAGTTGGGGGAAAAACATTATATGAAACCTTACAATCATTAATTTTGAATCAAGATCCTTATAAGTTAACACCCACGAAATCTTAATTAAGCCTTGAATTATGAAATCCGAACGTAAGATTTGGAGGACTATTTGAACCCCAACCGGAATGTGTCAACTGGAAAACATGTTCTAGAGTTTGCAGAGGTTGTGAAAACCAAGAAAGGAAAACATTGGTAGCCATAGAAACAGGGATAAAGATTGTTGGGATGCCAAGCAACTTGGTTGGGGTGGACTTGTAGCACAACATGATGGAATAAGCAAGTGAGTTGGGGTCTGCTAGTCTCATAGCAAAGAAGAATATCAAGAGAGGAGACCTGGAGATGTAAATTACAAGAGGTCCTGGTTCAATAAAGAATCTGGGCTCCGATCAAGGTTTCAGGAAAGTGGAATCAGTCAATTTAAGGCATTAAATCTAAAATTAAAGTGATGAAACACTTTTCCACCACTCTATAGAGCAAAACAAATTAGACCATACAAAATTGCCAGATTGATAAGCTGATAAAGTCAAGTTAGGAACTCAAATCTAAAAACTCAGCCCTTCTAAGGTTTCTTGGCAAGAATCAGCCTTGTCAAATCGGCCACGATCAGGATGGATCACAGCCAATTCCAATCCAAATGGGCCAAGACACCCGTGCTGCTCACTAGAGGCACCAATAGTGTGTTTTTTTTTTTTGCTGGGGGGGGGGGGGGGAGGACATTGAGGAGCACCATACATGAAGGGAAGGGGGACATCTCAAGGAGGAGAGAGAGAGAGAGACAGAGGCTGAGCACACCGCCGCAAAACATAAAATTGAAACAACATAGAGAAAAAAGGGCAAAATGAATATTAAAAAAGTAACCATGACATTAACGATTCAAACATACCACCAAATACCAATTCCATTTACAATGATATTTTCAGTAATGTACACCGACAGAAGAATGACTGCTAAACAGCAGGAATGTACAATGCTGGTTGCACGGACAAAGTATACTGAAAGATGAATCAAGTTATAAGCCTTGAGAAGCTTTCATGAAAGCCACAAACCCCAGTAGGAAGGTTTGAGGAGACATGCTCCAAGTAAACTACATTCTACTTCTAAGTAAGAGCTACTCGCTACTTGTGAGTAAGGTGACCCATTTTCCAGCTACTTCTAAGGAAGAACTACATGCTAAGTATACGTTGAACCTTATATGGTCTTGAGGAAATTTGGACCAAGCTCTATACATTAGCTTTATAGAAATGAAGCAACTTCAGAGGTAAAACTTTTTCCTGCAACAAAGAATGGTCAAAAGAATCAAGGTTAAAACAATTCGGAAAACCACATCGTATTGTAAACTCCGAATTAACAAAGAAGGAATGTAGAATGCCTAATCAAGCAACCTTAATCATTTCTTCAGATTCGGAAGGGAAGCAAAGACCAGTTGAGTTATTCTGCAATATCTCAGGGCTTTTCATCCATGCTCTGTGTTTAACACTTATTTCTACCTTGAGACTGAATATCTGAAACAACAAAAAGGCAATTGAAAGATGATAATAATGGATATGAATGAATATACAAAAACCCAATTACAGTGGATATCTGGTTTGTGACGTGCAAACCTGAGAAACAGGGAAAGTTGGTGCTTGCAGTTGATGATCACCTTCAATGTTTATACCAGTACCATGGCATTCGGGGCAAAATACAGAGGATATTAGTACTCTTTCTCTTTTTCCATCTTTTGTTTCAGTTTCACTGCATTTGGATCTGCTCTCTCTCCCAGTTTCGCGTGTCATTGATGATTGATTTTTACAGATTTCAAACTCGCAGATAAGAATCCAATGTACAAGGCAGGAAGTGTGGAATACATGGAATGCCTACAATAAAAGACAGGGGATGGAGGGGATCAAGGGAATGGATAAGTGCTTCTGCTGTTCAAACACATTAGATATGCACATAGATCACCATGAAGCAAAATAACAGCCAAGAAATATACGTACCCCATTCACATTTCGACTGCTGCAAGCAAGTCTGCCTGTTTTCATATTTAACAAGGTTGCCATATCCTTCCCTGGAAGCATTTTCCGATGACAGACATCGCACGTTCTTTCAGCTGCTGCCCGCTCTTGGTTTCTTATCTTCTGCCTATGAATCTTGTCTGAGGTTGAACTAGATGAAACAACAAAACCATCCCGAGAAGAACCACATCGATTGCTCAAAGATTTGCTGTTATCGCCGTTATACACTGGGTCAGAGAACGACTTTCTTCTCTTCTTCCCACGGCCTCCAACTGTCACAAAAACTGTATGAGCACTAGAACAGGCTTTTTCCTTTTTCCCTTTTTTACTTGATCCTTCACTTGTCTTAGTATCTGTATGAGCACTAGAACAGGGCGACGTGCTAAAATGATCATATATACCACTTCTACCTAGATCGTTAGTGTAAGGGAAAGTGACGACAGCAAAGTCATGATCCCGAACCATGTCACCTAGATCTTCTTCCCTCTCTTTCCCCAGCCAAGCACACCATATTCTACGAATCCAGTTAAAGAACCCCTCACCTTCATAGATTCTTGTAGAAATTTCTCCAAACCCCTTAAAATTCACATCTAGAACAGAAATCTCATCTCTAATAACAACACCAGGGATAGAAAGATTGTTATTCTCGCTATCGGCATTCAAATTAGTGCCATTGCTAGTCGAAGCACGTCCCAGATTTTTATCCTCAGAAGAACACGAATTCTTACAATGATTAAGATTAGAGTTTTTGTCAGAAAGCAAGAACCCATCTTTGTTTTGATTCGAAATAACTAGTTGTGAATCTTGGTCAGAGGAATTGTGAAAGAAAAAAACACCATCATTGAAAGGCCACCGATTTGGAAGTAAAAGAGTAACTTTTGCAGCAGTGTACCTTTCTCTGTGGAGGCTTCCGTTGAGATGGGCAAACAGCGTATCCTCGTTGTAACATGGAGAGAAGCACAGTATGCAGAAGAAGATGTGGCGTTTCCCTTCTACCCTCAGCTCGACGTAGTCATGGCCTTGGTGTCGCACGTTTCGAAGCGCGATTTGGTTCGACAATTCCCTCACGCTTGAAGCATTCAAAACTCCTAATTCTTTTTTCCCCGCCATTTAAAATATTCCCACGCTCTTGCATTTAAACACCCAGAAATGATCTCATCCAGAAGCAAGTAGAGGAAACTCGAATCCAGAAGCCCTAAATCAATGAATTCAAACGCCTTCCTCAAGAAGACGAACAGAAACAGTTCAACTTATATCCTCGCTCTTGCATTCAAACACCCAGAAATGATCTTGAAGAACCAAGAAACGAAAGTAGTGGAAACTCGAAAACTTATAACCCAGAAGCCCTATATCATGAATTCGAACGCATTCGTCAAGAAGACGAAGAGAAACAGTTCAATCCAACAATTGACTTCAAAATTTTCCTCCCACCTCCAGCTCTAACCAGAAATAAAAAAACAGAGATGATCCAAAGCCCAGAAAACCCAAAATTCTTGAAAAATCTGAAAGACACTCAGAAACCCCTAGCTCGACAACTACCAGGAGTACATATAGTGAATCCCTCCGCTAACCCTCGAATTCGCGGCCCTATTCCCGATATTACTGCACGAAAACCCAGAAGAACGAGACATGAACGAGAATCTGCCATGGCCATATCGAATTCTTACAGTTAAAGTATCACTCAATTCTTAGCAGATAAGAGAGAGAGTTAGAGAGGACCAACGAGCGAGGGAAATGAAAGAAACGACTCTTTTTAAGTTTTTAACGGAATTTTCGTTTTGCCTTTGGAAAATATTAGGAAGAAGATGCCAAGAGGATTCCGTTACGATTCCGTCAACTGTGTTTTGGATAAGAACTGGAAACAACCAGAAATTAGTTAGACGGTTGTTAGGTGTCGTAAATCAGATGCTCTTGTCCGGGCATTTCAACTTTTGGGCCTAGGCCATAGTTATGTGCTACATATCGGTATTGTTGGAGATTGACACCGATCAAGGTTTATACAATGGAATCGGTTTCGAGGCCGATATCAATCTGATAACGAATTGGGTTAGTATGTATCGATCTAGATTGGACAGAAATAGCGGATCAATTTTGAAACTAGGCTTGATTCCAACTGATTAGTATCGATATCGGGCTGAGATCAATAGGGACACGATACTAATACCTATAACCTTGGCCCAATCCGCCCATTCCCACAAGATCACGGGATAAGTGTGAGTAAGATTAGGAAATGGCCCAAGGGAAGATGGTGAAAGAGTGAAATACAACTCAGTGGGCTTTAGATGACTGATTCACGGATTCACGGATTCACGGATTCACGGATTCACGGATTCACTTAGACACATCAGTAATCAGTGTGTTAGGTAATGAATAACATTGAGTAAGACATCCCCAAAAACAAAAAGGGTAATGAATAAGAGTCCACATCCTCCACAGTGAGCAGTGAGTAATGATGTCTAGTGAGTATTGGACGACTTAGAGCATCTAGGTATGCGTCCCAAGGGGTTTCTAATCACCTAATGTTTACTGCACTAGTGCAACAATTGTAGACGATTTTCACACAATGAATAACACTCCCCAATCTTATCCCAAATAAATAAATAAATAACACTTCCCGACACCAAACCTGGATCCTCTTCAATGCTCCAGTGCGTCCAATGCATATTCAATGGATGGAAAAATTTGGACACTCACCTCTAATTGTTAGATGCACACTGGATGCACTTGAGGGGATCTGTTTCCCTCTAACACTCCACGCTTTCCAGAAATATAAAATAAAATGACCTATCTACCTCTTCTATCTCTTATGTACAAAATCATTTTATGACTCTTCATTGATGTTCTTTTTATGCCACTTGCTTAAAGAACTCTCTTCACATTCTCCTTTGACCCCTCCCCCTAAAAAAAATACCAAGCATTCTTCATTCATGAAAGAGAGAGAATGTGAGAGGGCGTGAAAAGCGCTCCCCACGTTAATAGTGTGAAGATTATTTTTCCTACTTTGAAATAAGGTGATGAATTCGAAGAAAAATGAAAGGTTTCTTCTCAGGATATATTTTTTTAATTTATTACTATCCGATTTTTTATTCTATTTTCATTAAATTCAAATCCCCACTATAGTCTAAGAAAGAACCAATCATTGGCTAAAGGTTCATCCTTCATGCATGATCTGTGTGTCCAATTGTTTATATATTTATTTATTTATTTTGGTAAGATATTGTTTATTTACTATCATATAAATTATACCCAGCTCATACAACCTCTCTCTCTCTCTCTCTCTCTCTCTCTCTCTCAACCCTGCCACTTGCTCTTCATGATAGTCAAGAAGATCAAGTTCCACGTAGGTCTTTGTAACCTATATAAAGATTTCTCTGGCAATTATCATAGTGTCCAAACCCATCCTAGATTCCAAGTTTTAAATTAGACCCTTTCTAATATAAGCAGTGCTCATTAGCTTGTTTCCTGTCAAAAGTGATGCCAAACTATTCAATATCAATTGAGGTTCATAGCCTTTGATGTGAACCCTAGGGGTTGTGTTTGGATTGGAAATAGAATCGATCCAATTCTGTTGTTTGGATACCTTTTTAGGTGTGGAAATGGATTGGATCAGTTACGTTAGTATCACTTGGTAAGGAATTTCAATTATAAGGGTTTGTTTGATAGCGTTTCTGTCGTTTTTGTTTCAAGAAATGATAGAAACATACATTTTCATTTTTAGAAATAGAAACGGAATGAAAAGTGTTTTGATAAGTCATGTTTTTAGAAGTCGATAGTAACCAACAAAAGAATGGCCACAAGTCGTTTTTGGAAACGGTGAAACAAGTTCTACTTGTTTGGCCTGGGTCGTTTCTTTAATCATAAATAGGTAGAAATTTTAATTTCTATTTCTGAAAAATAAAAAATAAAAAATGAAACAAAACAGTTTTATCAAACGCTTTTTGTTCCGTTTCTTGAAACGTTATCAAATAAGCTCTCAAATCTTATGCGAATAAGAGAAATTAAAAATCAATAAAATTATATTAGAATGAGGAGAATTGATATCTCTCTCTCTCTCTCTCTACCAAATTCAGCATGAATGTTGAGAGATCGATATAAAAAATAAAATCCAAAATTAAATAATTAAAGAAAAATTTTTCCTAAGCCGTGTGGCGTGGATCCAATGGAGGAGACCCACAACCCCCCCCCCCCGCCAAACCCTCCCTCTTTGAGCGGCCTGGATGCCCCACAGTAAACAAACATGGTTGTAATAATAAAACTGCAAAAGCATTAAAATTTTAAATAAAAGTAGGCAAAAATTGAAATTTAATTAAGCATAAGCCATATTTAAAATAAAAAGAAAGGCCAAATTAATATTCTAGAATTAGAAGTAAAAAATATATAATTTAATAAAATATACTCGTGTTATTCAATTTCAGAAACTACGTTTCGTGTAAAAAACAAAATTTTCAATTTGTGTCAAAATGCCATTAAAAAAAAAAAAAAGGTGTTTGGTATTTGAGGAATGATTATCCTAGTTGTTCATTTTTTTGGTATTTAAAACCAAACCGAAATGACAAAACAAGATTTTGTAGTTCTATCATTTTGCATTTTCAAATTCATTTTTTCTTTATCAATAAAAAAAAAATTTGAAAAACATCAAATTGACACTAAACACTTTATTTTATTTTCTTGTTAACGCAACCTAAGAGCAACCAACGGAGTGTTTATGTTAGAAATGGAGAGAAAGAGCAAGAAGTCCGTGAGTCCGGATCCTCTCCGGCCGCTGATTTGAAACTTTTGATAAATCATGAATGGGGTGTTTATCATAGAAATGGACTTAATGGGCTTGAAAAATTGGATGGGTTTAGTGGGAAAAACCGTTCTAAGAGGGGAGCTAGGCCCATTTTAAATGCTTGAAACTAAGATTTGGGCCTCCTATACTAACTAGTTACTGCTAGACACATGCAACCAAACGGAGTCAATAGTGTGACGTTTTTGAAAGTTACTTTTGTTTTGTTTTGTTTTGTTTTGTTTCGTTTTGTTTTATTTTTTGTTTTTTGTTTTTTTGTTTTGTTTTTGGTAAGAGGATGTTACTTATCTAATCACTCATTCTCATAAACAAGGCATATCTTAGTATCCATTTTCATGGCTTATTTATCAATACCGTTGGAGTGATTGCATAGTAAAACCGATGGACGCATGTCGGTAGATTAAGGTTATTTTTATTTTGCATTCTCAGAATAGATTATAGGTCTAAGATGCATTATGAGACTGTATTTGATACATATTCTTAGGCTGCGTTTGGAAACGTTTCTGGAGTTTTTTCGTTTCCATTGGAATAAAGCGTTTGGTACATTTATGGTATGTTTTGTTTTGTTTTGTTTTTTTTTTTTCTAACAAAATGTGAAAAAAAAAAATGTAGAAACAAGATTGAAAGGACAACGGTAGATCTGTCATTCCAGTTTTGTTAACAAAAAAAAAAAAAGTATTTTGGCACAAAAACTGAAATTTCCATTTTTATACGAAATATCGTTTCTAGAACAGAAACATTACCAAACACAGCCTTAGAATAGAAAATGCGCTTTAGACCTAAAATCTGTTCGAAGAATAGATACTAAACATAGCCCAGATCCTGATTCTTCTCCAGTTCTAAACCCATAATTTATTCCAAGAATAAATGTCAAACATAACTTAAATTAAACTTTAAAATTTGATATATGGCAAATTATAGAAATGAACACATCAGCTGTCTAAAATATATGTCTTGTGAGATTTGAAAAAAAGTAACAAACCCTAGTGAAAATAATATCTTGGCTTTAAAAAACCATTGGGGTTACCCTTGATAGCTTTAGTAGGCTTTGCTCCTGTGTTGGTGAAACTGCCTACCAGTCTACCACACAACTAGGGTATATGACTTCATCTCAGGCTCTCTCAGAGGCCTAACTGAAAGCCTCAACCCTGAAATCTCAAGTCTCAAAAGACTCTCAACCAACCAGAATCGGCCATAAAAACAGAACCAAGAATCTGATCTCAACTGCTTCATGGAATAATTTTCCTGGCTACTTTGCTATTTCAATCATAATTTCAAACCAATTGAACCAACCTCCATGGTTTTACTCTGATTTGTGATCGAATTGAAACCTGTCGCTGGTTCAGTAATGGCTCCACGACAAATGTAATCGATTATTTATTTTAAATAAATAAGGAATTAAAAAAAATTATATTCTTTCCTACTATTTCCATCCATGTGATCAAGGTATTAGAACTCAGGATCAATCTTGGGATTGGTCAAGACTGATGCTGATGTCGATTCAATATTGATCCAGAATATATATCATTGTTTTTTAATAAAATATATTTTATTAGCTTTTTACCCTAGGTCGTACCAATAGATCAATATCGATCTTGATTGCTATAAAATGATCCGGCTGATTTCACCTGATTAGATTCAAGTTTCAAAACCATAATGTGGATGATAGATTCTATTTTTTTTTAACTTTTGATTTTTTTTTTTTAGATTATAACCCTAACAAATAAGGGTTTTTTATTAATGAAAATGTATAATGTTGACTTCAATACACGAAATAGGAACTATAACTAAATACGAAACGAATAAAAGTCAAACTAAACTGAGTTGTATTCTTATTCTTGATTCAATCTAATTTTAATTTTTTTATATTTTATATTTTGAACCGAATCAAATTCAAACCAAATAATCAAAATCAACCCGAACCAATTGACAACCTTGCTCACATGAGCCTATGCGAAGATCAAACCATTTTCATTCAGAATAAAGATTCCTCCTTTTTTTTTTTTTTTGGTAAGTGATAATTTTCTTGTTTTACCCTTTTTTTTAGGGTTTCCTTGTGGGCCCATGTGGGCTAAGATGAGGAATCGATGAATCATGACTCAGGAATCTTATGACTTGGTATCTTATTCTTACTTTCCACCTGCCCTTCCCTTTTATTTCGGCTAATTGGTAGAGAAGGAATAACAAACTACATTAGGTACAAGTAACAGCCAAATGCTTCTATACTAATAACAAAAAGGAGCAGCGGTGGCTATGGGCTATTGATTGAGCCCAACTAATCATGGGCCCCAGAAGGATTAAAAGTGTCAAAGGACCTATTCTTATGGAAATTTATAGGCAAAGTTAGAGACAGAATCATAGCCAGACAGGGTACACTAAAATATGGTCCAACAGTGAGCTGTAGTTTTGAAGAGGCTGAAGTTGACAATTTTTATTTTATTTTATTTTTAAACAAAAGAAGAATGTAAGGGAAAGGGAGTTGGATTTGGAGGAATCAGATCCTTTCTAGCGTACATTCAACGGTTGGGTTTGCATGTTAGATGATGTCAATAGTTCGGTGTACTATAGATGCACTCACACACAGGAGAGGATTTGAGACCAGATTTAAGACTTAGATCCTCCCTAGCCACTGGACGTCTCAACACACATTTGATTGTTAGGTAAACATGGAGGTTCATGGTTGTGTGATGGAGTGGGTGCCCAGATTTGAATCATTTCCAGTGTGGGGGGAGCTGAAAAGGTACCAATAAGGAGACAGAGAGATGAGAAAAAAAAAAGACGAGATAAAACTCTCATTGGACTAGTGATAATTTTTTATGAATTGATGAAAGGCCATAGACTGAGTGCACCACAACTGGTGTGTTTATTAAGAAAGAATTAATTATTTCTATTTATTTATTCTTTTGTTAAATCTTTTTTCTTTCTCACTCATTGAGCATAATTGACTTTTGGATTGAGTTTTCTCCGCGGACAGTGAACCTCTTCATCCCAGGGCATTCGGACTTCATATAATAGAGGAAAGAGATGATAAGATTGACATAGGAACATGGTTCTAAAAATTGGCCTTGGATCAGAGGGGGCAATACTGATTCCTGGTCAATCCTACGTCAAAAATTGGTCAAGATGCTGAGGGCTAAAAAATAAATTGGTTAAAATTGTGATCTAGATCGATATTGACTGATTACAAATCCATGCATAAATAATATTTTTTGTCATAGTTGGGGTTTTCATATTTATTGGGAAGAAGAACGTTACTTGGTTGTGTGGCCCCTGCACATTGAAAGGATATACAGGGGCATCAACAGGGGTAGGTTTTTCCGATGATACTGATGAAAGTAAATTTGGAGATTTTTCTTCACCACTAATGCAGAGAAACTCAATCCATCAATCAATAGGTAGCGGAATTGGAATTATTAAAAATTGACATATAATTAGATGATTCAATCCTTTTCCAAAAGCTATGATTAGCATTAATTCAGAGTGATTATTGTCAATTTCTCACCCATCCCAATTGATTCTGATCTAATCGGGCTGATCTGGATCTTGATTCTGGGATTTTAAACATTGCTTCAAACACTTTGGATTTAGAATACACATGAAAGGTTAAAGAAGTGCAATCAAATTATGCCAATTTTTTATTAATGTAATGCGATTTTAAGGACACACACAGATTGTGATTGTGATTATTCCTAGCTAGGTCCACTTGGTAGAGAGATAGCACCAATCTTGTCCTAAATCTTTAATTAGGGTTTTGCTCCGCTCAGAGTTCTCAAAGGACACCATGGATTGGACGGGCATAAACCCGATAAGTCTGAACCGTTACATCATCTGGAGCAATATTGTTGGTGCTGGGTTTGGTCATGGGTCCCAGGTGGCGGTGACAGCGGTGGCGGCGCCGGTGATGGTGGCATTGTCTGTGGAAGTGGATCTGCTTACGACAGGGCATGTAGTGGAGGATCCGGCTATGGTTTTGGCTCTGGTTGGGGTGGATTCAAATTTTTTTTTCTAGTGGGGATGGAATGATGGATGATGGGCTTCGGGTCAGGAAATGGTGACCCCCCGCCCCCCTTGGTTATGTGGTTCACGAGGTTACGGTTCAGACTTCAGACTACGGTTATGGAGGGTGGCGGTTCAGGATACGGATCAGAAAATGGTAGTGGTCCAGGATATGGTTTAGGTCTAATTGATGGTTTTAGATTTTCGGGTCTGGCTTATTTGGCACATTTGGGAGTAATATTTTAAAACAGAAGTTATATTGATACTTATTTAAAAATTTAAAATTTTAATGCCAAAGGTCCCGTAGCTCAGTTGGTTAGAGCGTTGGTCTTATGAGCCGAAGGTCGCGAGTTCAAGCCTCGCTGGGACCATTTTTTTGATCAAGCCTGTAAAGATTGAGAGGAAAATAGGAGATTCTAAGATTTTGGATTTGAAAGATCTTAAGAAGGAGAAAAAGAGGGAGAGAAGATCTTAAGAAGGAGAAAAAGAGGGAGAGAAGGTGCCTTTCACAAGATTAGTGGCGGAGCTATTTTCATCAGGCTGTGCCAAAGGCTGGAGAACGGAGAATTCAGAATGGAAAAATATCCCATTCCAGAATGGAATACATTCTTGACCGTGTCTAGAATTTTTAGAATGAAATGCTTACCAAACAATGTTTTTAACAGTCCAGAATGCATTTTTTTGATCAAGCCTGTAAAGATTGAGAGGAAAATAGGAGATTCTAAGATTTTGGATTTGAAAGATCTTAAGAAGGAGAAAAAGAGGGAGAGAAGGTGCCTTTCACAAGATTAGTGGCGGAGCTATTTTCATCAGGCTGTGCCAAAGGCTGGAGAATGGAGAATTCAGAATGGAAAAATATCCCATTCCAGAATGGAATACATTCTTGACCGTGTCTAGAATTTTTAGAATGAAATGCTTACCAAACAATGTTTTTAACAGTCCAGAATGTGTTCTTGGTCCAAAATGCATTCCAAGAATGCATACCAAACATAGCCTAGGATAGAGTGCCGTGAAATTTCCATTTGAAAGGTTATAAGAAGTTTGACTGAACTTTTTAGCATAAGGGAAAAAAAAACTACCTAACCATGTCTCAAAAATGCAATTCATATTGAAGCCTTTGCGCATGCTCTCATTGGCCCTCGTGTTATGTAGGTGATCTTTTGCCCATAGTATAATATTATGGGAAAAGGTTCTCTAAGCTGCCAAGGGAAGACACGATAGCATCCTTTCTCTCATGAAATGACATGTTGCCCTCTATTCCATCGTATCTCGTTGGTACTCCTCTCTACTGCTTATTCAAAGAACCCTATCTAATTTTTATTATGTACAACCAACCAAACCAGTATGTCCTCTCGCCCAAACTGTGTCTGCAAAAAATCATCTGTAGTGAGATAGTGAATGGCAGTGAAGATCCAACGGCTATGCAGAACCAACCAAATACCTTTTTTTTTTTTTAATAAAAATGTATGGTGAAAAATCGTATTTTACAGGGAATCTTTTTACATGGAAACAAATGGAGCTTAAGTTAAAATAGTCACCATCAGAGTCACAGCATTGTACAAGGAATGTATTACAAAAGAGGAGCTCAAGCTTCCGCTCCAACAATATGAGCACCCAAGGATACACCCAATTAGGAATAACTGTAGAGAATTCTCAGCAGAGAAATGTGCTGCACTAAAAATGCAAGAGCTCACAATGACGGCGTGATGCCATTTCATCGTTGCAGTGAGGGACCTCAATAGGAATCCCCTGTAGACAGTTTCTTCAAGCAGAGGAGTGATCAAACAATAGATAAGAAAGCATTCCATTGTTGATATGGATCCACTCGAAAGGATCTCCTTAAGAATGGTGTTGTTCAGAACCTGCAAGAGCAAGTTAGTTCACAGCAGAGCAGCTTCAGTAGTACTTCATTCAACTATTGGAGAAACAGGGATTAACAATGGCAGTCTTGCATTAATAGATGTGAAGCATGATTAAAACCATAAGGTTTATTGCCACCCAAAACCTGTTATGCCATAAATGTCAACTCATAAGCAAGGATTGATCTCTAAACATTTCTACCCAGGTCACCTTTGGACTTCCCAGTGTCTTTTAACAGTACCTATCTTTGTTGCAAGGCTGAGCCATCTCATATGACTATAACTGATCTTATCATTATCTCAAGTTTTCTTTCATTTCTGATTCTCCCCTTCCCAATCTTGTGATTTACACTACCACCACCATCATGAGCCACACAATGTTCATTTAAACATTGTTTCGTTTCTGCTGGACACTCAAGACTTCATAAAGCATTCATAACCATCTAACAAAATCTATTCTTTTAGATCTAATAGAATTTAAGAATAATACAACACACTATCAGCTTCTCTTCATTTCATCCACCCTGCTCAAACTCTACAAGCTCTTCATTGAGTTGTGTTGTATTGATATGTATACTTAAGTTTCAAAATGTCGTTTGTATTTCAACCTTTTCGCCCCACATTGCTGATGAAAAGTGAAAGACTAGCTCATATACTTATGGGAATATAAGGATAGGGTTCCTTAAGGAGGGTTATCTCTCCTCTCCCCCATGTCCACAGTTGGTCCAAGGGTGGTTTTCACATGCATGCTTGCACACCGTGTCGGGTCGGTGCTGAAATGTGGTGTGTTGTGGTGTGGTGTGTATGATGGACTTAAGGTATTTTCGGGCCTATTTGTGACATTTTTAATTCAAAACATTTTCTCCTACTTGTCATCGTTTGTGAGCATTCTCTCTCCTCTTCTTTATTTTGTGATGATGGGCAAGTAAACCCGGTTGCATCATAGGGGGCCTCTACTATCTTAAGGTGAGTGACCATTTGGCACAGCTCAACCCGTTTCAAGAATTGCAGAAATCCGAATCAAGTTCAAGAGTTGCAGAAATCTGAATTAAGTTCAAGAGTCGCAGAAATCCGAACCAAGTTCAAGAAGTTTGGAATCCAAATTTGGCAAAGTTGGGTCACAAGTCTTCTATTGTGGACATTTCTACATAAGAGATGAGTCTTATATTCCTCTGGCATTTTATATTACTAAAAGTTGGAACATTTTGCCTGCCTGAGAAGAATCAGCCAGGGTCGCCAAAACAACTTGCTTAAGAAGCCTTGGCCATTAGGTTAATCAATAAAAACACAAACAACTGAGCCTACTTCAAAATCTGATGTATCTAAAATCATCAACCCTAACTACTTTAGATTAGAAATTTGATTCAAAGTATTCTGTCCAAGTTGGTCGTTCTAACAAATTCATAGAATTTAATTATGTTAGCTCTTCCACTGCCCGGTAAACATATCTGTTTTTGCATATCAGTCTTTGCCACCAGGTAAAGGGTGGCACTTTGATAATGGGAAGATCAGTAAGCACATCAGTTCTCCTACCGGAAGCAAAACATTTCTCAATTTACTGTAAGCAATTTACTCCTTATCAACAATATGCAAATCTTTAACTATGAGGGAGAGAAACAAGTATATTTCACTAACCTTGGGCCCAATTATCTTGTCAGCAAGAAAGGATGTAACCAAAACTAACAAAATTAGAAAACCAAATCCCATGGCTGATGCATGCACCCAGCTTCTTTCTTTTGGAAACTCAATAGCTTCAAATAAACCTGAAAGCTTATATTGTGGCTTCGCTGTGTAAGTTAATAGTACCAAAGCCCCCCATAACTCCATGCTTTGTATCAGAAGTAGTGATGTTGCCTGCAACCAGTTAGAGACCAAAAAAAAAAACCAGTTCTGTAACTAATCATTCATATGTTTTTTGAAGCTTAAATACATATGTTGTTAGAAATGGAACCACAAGAGATCTTTAAATTCAAAAAATGTAGTCCTCTACTAATTTCCATGAAGAAAATAAAAGCTGTTTCCTTTATCCCATCAATTTGGACCATTCATAGGCAACCTCTTTCTCCAAAAAGACATGGCCCACCCAACACAATCTGCTCTAAGTTCTAATCACCTAACGGTATAGTTAGCCATTGATGTACTATACCTTTTGATTCCCTCGTTGAACAGTTAAGAGCCTCTTTTAGGTACAAATATTTCATGATGATCCATCAGATAGTCATGACCAATCTAGCATCACATACGTGTTTAATGTGGGATCAAGGACAGATCTAGTAGAACTATTTTTCAAAAGTTAAAACCTTTTCTGTATAATTTATTCATTACTTACATGGTCCGTTCCAGTTTGTAGTTTCATATAATTTTATTTTCTGGGTAGAAAGAAGAGCAAGAAAATCAGAATCACCTTTGTTTGAGGATCAAGAACAGGCTGATGCATTATTTCAGCAACAACAGACAACCCACCAAAACTTAAAGGAATGTGAAGACTGAAGAAGTACAAACCCATGGTACTCCAGATGCTCCCTCTTTCCCACGGCTTATCATGGGAAAGCACAGAGAATCCCTGTTATGAAAAGGAAACAATGCAATTGATCAGAAACCAATTTAGCTATTATGCTTCTGCATTCACTCAATTTCCCTATTGCATCAAAAGGGTTCTTTTTGTGTGCCAAATTAGAGGGTTCTAAACAATATATCTCAGTAGAAGAAAGAATGAATTTTTTCTTCGATGAAGCAAATTTGAAGGATGAAAAATCGAATTTCTGTGCAGGAAATTAGAAGCTGGAGGTAAGTGGGGTAAAGAAATGAAGAAAATTTTCAAGTGAACCAGACAAAAGATGCTTTTCCTCACCTCAAAGTCGTCATTCCCCTTTTGATTTTCAGTGCAAAGACACTTGAAAGAAGCTCTGCTACTAAAGTTATAGTAGGAGAAAATATTGTGACCGAAGGCAGTACTTTCGGTTTGGGACAGGTAGGGTGGTCTGCTCAATCCTCCGCTATATTTAGTAGGAGTAGGAAATACTGTAGGCTATGGACGAGGCGCGAGCATCATTTTCCTCTCTCTCTCTCTCTCTTCTGGTACACACAAATAGACAGATTCGAACTGGCCGGAATCGATATCAGAATTGGCCCGATTCTAATCTGATTCTCAAACCTTAGACAGGTGACAAATCATATTTAGTATTATTTTATCTCAAATATGGCTCATAATCTATGAACATTTTTTCGCAAATTTCAAACACAGATTGAATTAAAATAAAACTATAACAAAAATTTGCATCGGGCATTAAGTTGGAACCACAAAGCACCTTTATAGAAGCAAAGACTATCCATAAATCCATTTTCTTTCCTATGTGTTCTGTCAATGATTGATTCAACATGTTTTTCTTACCTACGAATTCCCAAAAAGAATTTAGGCTGCGGGTTCTCTGGGGTTGAGAATTGAATATGTACAATTTTCTTATTTTCTAAACTTAATAATGTACTTTTTTCACTTATATAATTCGAAGTTGAATGACTTGGCTCAATTCTTTAATATTTTTATTGTTACTTGTTATTTTCTATGGAAGCTCAGGAATATGGTGACCTTTGGATCCTCTAAGCCAAGCCCCGATTTCATCATGGATTAGATAAATTTCTGGATTACCAATGGATCAATACCGATTTCGAAACAATCCTAGATGACTGATCCCTTACCGATAATTGATCCCGATTCAGATACTCCACACTTATTGGATATACTTTTTTCTTTTTTTTTTTCACAACACTATCCTAATTACCACTACTATGTCCTCTAAACATCAAAATATTTCAAGATGAGCAACCACTATATTTTCAAAAAATAATTGCTTACTCTTGTTTGCTAACTATGTGATGACAGGAGAGGATATTGAAGCGGCCACACAAGGACTTATTTTGGGTTAGCAAAAGCTCATAAGTGTGGATGAGAAATCCAAGAAACTTGGAGTGGCGTGCACGGTCTCGAAAAACTACTGATACCTAACAATTTTTTTATGTGGCCATGGTTTGCTTTTTCTCTTTGTCTTGAACTGGAGAACCTTTTGTTCAAACCTAATTTTTTGATGAAGAATGTGGATGAATGCCCTATGAATTTAGTTAGAATTTTAGCCTATAAGGCATTATCTAGGACAATCATGATTAAGGGCACTAACTTTTTGTATCAAGCTGTAAATGTTTTGTAATTTTCCTCTCTTTTTATTTGAATTAAATAAATAAATAAAAAAACCCACTGTTCTTGATTGTCTCCAGTCATAACTGTTCATAAAGGGTGGCACTGGAAGCATATAATCTACCCAGAAAGCTAATTTTGTTTCGCACAATACCTAAAACTACATTTTTTCGCTACAACCGAATCAAGAAGATATTAATTCATTAAATAGAAAGCACCAGCCATGAATAGGAATTGCAGTTTACAGGATTCTCCATTCTCATACCGCATGTCCACTATTGATCCAAAATACAGATAGTAAAGTCATATATTTCCTGTCGTTTCATTTGTTGTCTCTTTAAGAATACAACTAAAAATGCATTTTGGAAGTATGAAAACTAACAAAATATCAATTAACATCAACAACCCTTTTGTCATCATATTTCCACTTTTCATAGATTACAAAGGATGTCCATACTACATTTTCGTCCTATACAACTGTGTGCTAGTACTACAAAATTTCCCTTGTAACAAATCTATCGAAAGCTCCTACATAAATTCCTTTGTACACATATGGACTAGGATAAGGTATTAAGGTCTATATATCGAGCACTCTAAAATGTATGACAATTCTCAGAACATTCATCCTCTCCTGATTGGCATTGAAATGGATCTGTGAGCTCCGTCTTGGTGAAGAGCGAAGGGAGTTGACGACGAATAAGAAGCTGAGGCCTTAAGGAGAGGCATACCAACCAAACTTGAAGTTTCATTAGCAACTGGTGAGGGACTAGCTGTAGTCGTTGACATGTGTTGCAACTCGACTTCAGTGTACTCACCAGTAGCACAGCTCTCAACCAACAGCTGATCATCTTCCTCTATGGAGTGCACTGTGCATGTTTCCGTGTGTGTGGTTGAATCATCAGTTGCGTGTCCATGCCGTCGCTTCCTTCTTGCTGCTTTTCCCCAACCGTGGATTGTCTCCCTAATTCTCTGTGGGATCAAGGCTGCCTTGTAGTTTGTACCCATCTGAAAAGCACAGACTGTATTTAATGGACAATCTTGTCTATAGGGTTTAAAATTTTAAATACAACAAAGAACTTGTTATTTGAAAATGTAACCATCCGACTGTTTTACCTGATAAACTTGGAATGATTTTAAGGAGGCTTCAGAGAACAACTACATTGTGTCAGTCAAATGTTTCCCTACAGACCCTACCTAACCTTTGTATTGTTTATATACACTTTAGAGGCCATTTTGTCCTCGGGGCAAAATAGTTCAGTTAGCCTGTGACATTTTATTAATTTGCAAGGATTCTGTAACAACTCAATTCTTGAACAATAGACATCTAACTGACAGCTGTAGATATTCTCACTTTAACCAGTACAGGAGTGAAAAATCTCCTCTAACCAGCCAAGCAGACAGTATTAGTTATCAGTCATCAGACTCGACGAATCACCTAACTGTCCTGGGTCAATTGGTCTGACTGTTGGAAAGAACAGATCAAATTGGATGAAATCATAATACAAATTTATAACTAGAAAACTTTGCCTGGTCAAGAGGCTGGAAAACACAGCTCAGTTGAGTTCAGGAAACAGTGGTAAACAGTTTTTATCAGTTAATGGGAAAAATTAACTGAATGGGTGATTCATTTCATTCTAGTGGCTGGTGATGGTTTAATAGGATGGAGCAGCCCGGGTCTGACAACCAAGCTTCAGAGAAAATTCTCTGGGGAGACCACATGCAGCCAGGGTTCATTTATTCCCTCTTGGTTGAGGATGGTCCACTCCATGTAAGGGTTAATCCATCATCCAAGTAAAACCAGGAAACAGGAAAGTGACATTCAGTGCGAACACTGCAAATTTTCAGTACTAGTTCCCAACTACTTAGGATACTCTCAAACTCTTAATGTAGAATCACACATCCTACAATATCCATGCATTTTCTTGTCACAAGAACTGGTGATAGGCACCATGCGAAAACACTCTCCTTCAATGAATTCTTTAGCTCAGGGTTGAATGTGAAGCAGATAAAACACAGGAATGGGCTTATTTATGGAACTAAGCCTTGGGTGGGGTTAAATATGGGGTGGAGCTTTGGTCCAACAGATTTTCTTTGTAATCACATTAAGGGGCCTAAAATATGGGTAGTAGGTAAGAATACGGGATT
This sequence comes from Macadamia integrifolia, assembly GCF_013358625.1. NCBI lineage: Eukaryota > Viridiplantae > Streptophyta > Magnoliopsida > Proteales > Proteaceae > Macadamia > Macadamia integrifolia. Next base: position 36,107,917 of record NC_056558.1, on the reverse strand, counting down.
TAATTTATTAGTAAGTCCAGTAAGAGTCTATTTCTTTATTTATAATTATTACTAAAGTGTTTTGATTATGCTAGAATAGATCTATATGTGTAGCCTTGTATTATCATGTAGAGTTTTAGTCAATTAAGACTACTTCAATAGAAGGTTATTGGATGGAGGTGTTTTGATGCAGATTCTTCACCAAACTAGGCTTGTTTTATTAGGAATAAGCTTAGGGTTGGGTTGTATACGTGTTGGACCTTCAGTCCATGTGGTTTGGAGTATATTGGGCTACTTTTATGGGTCTAAACTAGGGGTTCTAAGGTTGCATACGGGATTCAGTGATTTGTTTCCTTTTTCTTTAGTTTCCATTTTAGATGGGGTTATTTAGTTTCTAATTTTCAGTCATAAATTAGTTTCTATTTCCAGTTTAGCAACTAAAGGACTTTCTATTTTGTAAGTTTCTATTTTCAGTTTTAGTAACTAGTTGAGTTTCTAATTTTTAGTTTCCTATTTCAGTTTTTGGAAACTAAAGTTAGTTTCTATTTTATGTAACCCTTATCACTGTTATAAATAAAGATGATGGCTCTTTTAATGAGCCACGATTTTGACAAACTACATGGCTGCTGCTGCTGCTTTCTCTGCACGAGAACTTCCTTGTGTTTGAACAAGGTATTGGGTTGGTGTTCGATCCAACGACTCTTTGCGGCGTGAAGTCCAAGAGGTTCCTCTTCAAGTGTTCCTTTTCTTTTTCAAAGTCTTCTTTTCAAAGGTTTGTTACTGTTCAAACAAATCAGGTAACAGATCTGATCTTCTTTAAATTTCTGGTTTCGAATTTCTCAGATTTCTCCTACCTGATCTTTCACTGATCAGACCAACCAGCCACCTGATGGCTCCCCTATTCTGGTCGAGTGTTAAGCCTATTGAGAGGGTGGCTCGATCCTAATTTGGGGTCAATCAGACCTGGAATTTTATTGTTATAAAAATTCTCTCTATTCTGGTTGATTCTTATTTCTGCCCAGAATAATGATCTGAGTTGTTCTGAATATTGTTGTTTGGTTGCTGGTTTATTCTTCACTGAATTGGTCTCATTAGTTGGGAATTTAAGCCCTTAAATCCTAGTTATTATTCAGTTGCAGAAAATTATTTTTTCTTAAAATTCTGGTCTTTGGAAGTTCTGTCCTCTTCTGTTTTTGTGGATAAAATTCTGATTTATGTTCCTATATCTAAGTTAGGCTTTCATCTGGTTTATAGTCTGAACTCATAAATTCCAGTTTCTGGGTTCGAAATTCTGATTTGCAAAAATCTGTTTCTTCCTTAATTCTGATATGTTATATTGCTGCCTTACTTTGGCTATTCTTGGTTGTTCTTAGTTTAAAAGTTCCTACAGTTTTGGGACTGGTTTGGTTTTCAAATCTATTCCTACATTAGTATGGTTTAGGATGGTTGCACTACTGGTAAGAGAAGAAACAAAGCTAAAGTAAGTGGCAAGTAATGAAGAGAATGCCTCTGAGCATCTTGAATGAAGCTCGTTAAGAACGAACGTATTGAGTCTTCAATGGTTGGTAGGAAATATCCCAAACTATTTCCCATGGATTAATAAACATGTTTACGGAGACACCACGAGTGGTGAAAGAGAATCTCTCTCTCTCTCTCTCTCTCTCTGAGTATCTGTCATGGCACTTACATTCCTGTCGTGCATGCTAATCCATCATCCTAAAGGGAGTTTACAAGGGGGGGAAAGGAACTGTCGCCTCGCCTGTTAATTATTCTGACATTCTTATGGGTATTTTATTATTGAGAGGGCAAAAATAAAAAAAGAAAAAAATAAAAAAATAAAAAAAGAAAAAAAGAAAAGAAAAGAACAGAAAACAAGGGATATCTTACGAGTTTGTGATGAATATTGTGTTCTACCTTCAATGTAGTTTTACTTTTAGACTGATTTTTAATCAAAGTGAAAAGAAAAGAATGAGGTGATTCGATTGCAATGTGAAAGATTATTAGGGTTATCCAATAGAATCATGAATTGCTTGAAGCTGAAGGAGCCGCAAAACAGATACAGACGGTGAGGTGGGCAACACTTTTTAGGTTGCATGTGAATTGTGGATGGGGTTGTAGGTGGGCGATGAATCAAGGTTTGAATCTCCGTACCATAAGGTGGATAAGATAGGAGAAGGCCCATTCCCATTTTGGGGGAATGTGTGGTATTAGCCAACATCAATTGGATAGGAGCCGGTCGATCCCGACTTAAAAACCCTCGGATCAAAGGTGGTTAATGTTATAATAGAGATAGTATTCTATATTGGGAAGGGAAGTCCTAACACAGTAACTTAACCGACAGTTGTCGTAAAAATCGTAAACTAAACTTAGAATATACATATAAAATTATATAAATAATACTGATGATTTGCTAAATGATAATTACAATATACCAACTCATTTGAATTAAAATCACAGATATTATAAGATTATAAATAATACATAAAGATACATAACTGAAAATAAAGAAGTGGTGTCCATCAGTATCATGCCTTGCAGACACAAATCTCACTACCGCGGCTGAAAATCCATTCTTGTCTCGACATCAGTTCCATCATCTAAAAAGGGTACAACAAATGGGGTGAGCTTCCACGAAGCCCAGTGAAGGGTGGACATACAAGCAAATACAAACAAATATAGATACAACAATAAATATTAACAAGATTAAACGAATACAATTATGATGCAACATAGTGGATCAACAAAGATTATATGAGTATAATTTTGGTCCGGATTATCCTCACACAAGACTATTAACAAAACTAAGTCCAATTAAGGTCTTAGTGCTACTGCAACATAGGGGATATGCTTGGTCCCGGAAATCCCATCAGTCAACCAATGAAATACGCTAGTTGCGAATCAGAAGCCTGCAAATCCCGAAAATATCATCAGTCACCTTGCAAACCCCTAATGAATAATCCCACCCTACAACCATGGTCCTAGAACTCCCATCAATCTTTCGAGCCGTAGGATAGTTATGGTCCTGTAAATCTCATCGGTCTCCCATGTTGAGGGATAGTCAGTACCTCACCCCTATTGGCAAGGGGTGTAGCACCCAGATTATTTTCTATGAATAAAACAAAACATAATAGAACAACAAAGATTAAATGAATGCAAATATGATCTGAATTATTATACAAGCCTATTAAAAAAACTTATCCAAATTAGGGTCTGAGTGCTACTGCAACATAGGGGATATCCCTAGTCTCAAAATCCCATTGGTCACCTAGTGATATACGCTAGTTGCGAGACAAGAGCTTGCAGGTCCCAGAAATCCCATTGGTCATCCCGCAAACCCCTAATGAATATCCCACCCTACAGCCACGGTCTCAAAAATCCCATCGCTCTCCCCAGCTGTAGGATAGTCAGGGTCCCGAAAATCCCATTGGCCTCCTGTGTTGTGGGATAGCCAATACCTCACTGCCTACTAGTAAGGGGTGTAGCACCCGACTTATTTTCTACAAATAAGACAAAACATAAAAGATCAAGAAAAATTAAATGAATGAAAATATGATCTGGATTATTATATAAGCCTACTGTCACACCCCGTTCACACAGAACCGGACCGGTGACCGGGTTAACTCCGGTTAACCCAACCTTGCCAGGATCATCTGATACAGTACCCACCACAGCATACCCACATCTAAGATAAACGTTCAAAAGTTTAGCGGAAGACTTAATTTACCTGTAATTATCCCCAATATACTTGATACCCAAATTATAGTATATAACTTAGTACATGTGGGCCCGCAGGCATGATATTTACTCAAAAAGAATAACAATTTACGCATCAAGTACACAAAAAGGGGGGTCATCAAAAGAATCAAAAAGTAAAATCATGTACGACGTCATTACTGCGGTCCCGTAGCACAGCCCTCACACAATCCCCACCGTGCTCATACTTCTCGGGGACCCACCAATCCTCATTGGGAAACTCAACTATGGGGCCCAACCCCTGATCTTCAGGCTGGTGACCTGCAAAATCATCTAAAAGAGGTGCGCACGTGGGATGAGCTCACTAGCTCCGTAAGTGAAAAGAATGACCACACAATAATCTATACAACAATCACATCCATATGCATTATATGCTATGCAATTCATTTTAAATCTCATCTACCTAAACAACATTACTAAGTCTTTGGTTTTGTGCTACTAAAATCACAGTGCGCGTATGCCCCGGGTACGAGCCGTGAACTCCATCCCACGATACGCCCATAGGGTTGTGGGAGAAGGCCCACTGTGAGTACTCAGAAAAGTAAAGCATGCCGACCACCGGCTTTCAACATAAAAATAAATGATAGAAAGTAAAGGTGTTGATTCCAGCAATTTAAAAGCAGTACGATTGGCCCTCTTGAATATACCACTGAGGTTGCCGACTGTCCTAATGACCAGCCGGGCGTATGTCTAACCGCCACATTGACCCCACAACCACGACCACTGCTTCCCCCCAAGTGATAACCCAACACCTCAACTCCTGTTGGGAAGGGTCGTAGCACGGGAAGATGATAATCCTAAACCGTATGCTCCTATATGACATAGTACGATTGCATAGTGCCATCGCGTCCCATTCCACAGGCCACTAATACACTCGTTTCCAAGCTGACTATGACATCTAGTCTAATAATGCATCATGCACAGTGATCCCATCATTAATCACATAAACACATCAATCATTTAGCATTGAGAATGTAAAACACAACACATATGTCATAATCATATGAGGATGACTAAGCTACACATAATTTGCATGATGATATGGCTAGTCTAGATACAATTGAATGATGCCAAACAAGCCTTAAAATAAATTCAAACGTCCTCTCCCCACTTACTTGTTGTGTACAAAGACTCATGCTCGGTACGGGTGAGATCTGGCGCGAGAAACGTAAGTTTCTAGTGAATCTATCATAAGTGAATGGGGTTAGCATTTCACCACCTTGGGGTCAAAACTAACAAGATTTGATGGTTAAATCATGTTTAAAACCATAAAAGAAGGTTTTTCATCTGTTTTGGGTCCATTCGGATACAAAAATCACGTTAGGGGCCTCACGGGTGGGTCGGACAGCCCACCTGTCTTCTCAGGTGGGCGGGCTGACCCGCCGGTCTTCTCAGGCGGGTTGGTCGGCCTGCCCGGTTCTCACCCACCGGTGGAAACCGAGGGTCTGTCCTCTCAGGCAGGTGCCCTCAGGCGGGCTGGTCGACCCACTAGTCCCGGCCCACCTGAGGGGGCGAAAAATTACCTTCTTCCTTGAAACTTTCCCTAACCTTTGGAAAACCAAATGGGGCTTTTTCAATCACATTTTTCACACATCCAAGGTCTTATAAGATGATACTAACCTAGATCTAAGTTAGATTTTAAAGATTGAAAAGCCATCTTACCTTCTTTGCTCAATAACTCTTTCGAAACCCCAAAATCACTTCTTAGCTCAAGAAATCATCAATGCTTCTTAAATCTTGTAAACACTTCTTCAAATCCTTCAAAATCAACACATAGACCATCTATTAAACCTTAGATTCATCATCTCAAGTGGGATTTACAAGATTTCAAGGAACTCTACCCAAATCAAGGGTTTTACTTGGGTTTGGTGAAAGTTTAAGAAGCATAGCCTTTGCTCACCTCCAATCGTAGATCTCGTGTTGGGGATCACTCTTCTAGCGTCGGAATGGGAAGATCAAACCTTGGCATCGCTCAAAGTCATTCCTTCCTTTTCTTCCTTCCCCTTTCTTCTTCTTCTTTCTCTTTTCTTCCTTCTTTTCTCTCTCCTCTTTACTCTTCTCACCAACTCTTTAGTGTAATAAATAAGAAAATGAAAAACACAATAATGCTATTTATACTTTAAAATATATAGTAACCACATGGGTGGGTCACTCAGGTGGGCGGATGCGCCTGCCTGTGACCACCCACCTGAGGGCCAAAAATTAGTCAACAAGTGGGATTTTGATGGAATTCGACTCTCAGCATGTATCTCACTCTCGGCATAAGGTATATTATATGTATGCACTTTAGGATACGGCTACATACTAGCATTACCCGTACATGGCCTTATTATACGTGCATGTGCACGGCTTGGGTACACCTGTCTCCTCTGGAACTGACTCGGACTTGTCTGGCCAACTTGTGTTCAAAGTCACCCTTGCCATCAAGGTCCATAAGGAACCCACCTTAACCCTCCCTAGTTCGGGTCCTGTATGGTTAAACCGGGTCAACCATGTAATTAAACCGGGTTTAAAAAGTAGGGTATCACACCTACTAACAAAACTTATTCAAATTAGGATCTAAATGCTACTACAATATAAAGGATATTTCTAGTCCAGAATGTACGTTGTCGGTCCCGGAGGATACAAGTTAGTTACGAGATAGGACTGTGTCGATTTTGGTATCAAACAACGTTATTACCCGGCAAACCCCCATTAATAACCCCCCATATATACCACAACATCGAACTAAACATCATGTGAAGGGTTTGTCACAATGCTAGCATCCACTCACCTCGGTCATCGAAAATTTCCCCAACCTCGGTCCGTCTAACGGTAGGATTAGCCAATATGTAAACCCCTATTGGTAAGGGTTGAAGCACCAGGGTGGTTCTCTTAGCCTGATGCAATTTATCATGATATATGTCATGTCACAAGCATACTCACACACCACGTGGCCATATAGTGCCAAAACCAAACCATCAGCTACCCTGTACCCCACTATTTGAGATTTTAAATGTAACCGCAAGCGTATGGATTAGTGTAGCTATAGGTCGAACTCAATGAGAGCAACCACTTTATTTTTTTCTTTTGATAATGCAAAAGTGAACCTATTAATAGTTGTGATCTAATTCTAACAACCGTCCTAAACATATGTATCTAAAATAACGTCCTAACCATTCGTCATCTAAGAATTTAAAGATGCAAGCCACGCAATTAAAGTTAAATAAATAAATAACAGAAAATAAACAACCCACGTAATTAAAAAAAATAATAAAAGAAAAAAAAATGCTGAAATAAAAATTAAAGTAAAAGAAAGGGGATAAAGCTAGAGAGACTCACAAGTAGGTTTTTCTACTTAGCCCAAGGGATGCATCATAATATGAGCTTCCCTACTTGACCAAAGAGTCACTCTTACATGGGTTACTCTACTTGGCTTTAGGGAAAGGGAGACAATTAAAATAAAAGTAATAAATTGATGGTTCTATGGCTAGGAGGGGCAAAGCCAACACATACACTAGCCATGAACCTTGGGGGAAAGGGATAACAATAATGTAACGACTGAAATTAAAATCCTAAATTAAGAAAGAAAGGGTAGTCAGAAGAGGGAATGAGAGGGGGGAGAAAAGACTATTGGGGGAACTTACTTACTTGAACTTCAACCCTTGAATTGAAAACTTGATCGATTTGATATACTACCAATACTAAAAACTAGATCTGGAATAAACCAAATCTGAAATTTCTAATACTAGAGAAAACAAATCTAAAGAAAAAAAAAATGGAACTTGAAAGACATACTTCATAGCTTGTTCTTGTCACCTAGAACTAAGCCTAGAACTAGAACTTGAAAATTATAACTTCAATTGCTTAAACAATAAAAATAAAAAACTGAATAAAAAAACAAAAGTGCTTGCATTAATTGAATAAAAAGAACTTACAAAAGTGTTTAAAGCATAAACCTAGAACTAGAGCTAGAGAAAGAGATAGAGCAAAAAAAACCTAGAAGAAGAATGAACTGTCTCCCCTCCTCTTACATAAGTTGTATTTATAGGGAATGGAGAGGTAGGGTAACAAATTTCTCTTTCCTAAAAGGGAGAAACCCACAATTGGTAGTGAGATCTTTTGAGACCAAAAGTGCTAAGGTGGAGGAGAGAGAAGAGAGAAATAAACTTGGAGAAATTTCCTATAATTTTTTTTTGCTTATTTTTTTTTTAATTTATTTCTCTTCTTTTTCTCCCTCCAAGGGACGATTTTCCTTCTTGCTTTGTGTGATTTGGACAATCGTCCCTTCTTGCTTTGTGTGATTTGGACAATCTTCTTTTGGTGATGATGTGGAGGAGAGAGAAGATTTGGACAAGATTTATTTTTCCCTTTTTTTTTATTTCCTTTTTTTTTTTCTTCTCTTCTTGCGCAGAAACCCTTTCCACGATTTTCTTTGGTTCTAATTTGATGTGGAAATCCCCTCCATGCCCTTAGTGCTTTAAGTGAGTGAAAAGTAGGAAATCTTCAACAAAATTCTCCAAAAAAGGACAACCATGAGATTCGAACTTGAGACCTCCTGGTGAGAAAAGGAATTTTGCACACCATAGCTCACCAACTACACTAGGTAGTTGTTGCTGGAAAGATATGACGTCGATAATGCTTAAAGCCTTTAAAATACAAAACCTGTAAAAAGAGAGTAAAACCCAAGGTAGCTCCATTCTAAATATATAAAATGCATGTTTTATTACCCTAGATTTCACACATAAATGTGCTCATCAGAATTCCCCCACACTTAGACTTTGCTAGTCCTCGAGCAAAACAAAAAGAAAAAGAATAAAAATAAAAATTCAAACTCACTTTAGTAGGAATCACGGTTGCACTTAGCATGTGCAACAAGCCTTTAAACCCCTAGGTCACCCCTAGTGAACAAGTTGTGTCTCGTGGGTGTTTGTAGTGAATATACACCTAAAATTCCGAATAAACAAATCCCAACCTTGGCTAAAAGTAAGGGCCATACCGATCCGGAACAAAGATAATTTCTCTTACAAGGGACCCCTACACTTGAACTTTTATTACCCTTTATCAATTCCAGGCACTAGCATATTTCTTAATTTGGAACTCACTCATCTCTTCCAAAACATCCTTATCTTAAGGCAAAACCACTTGTGAAGAAATAGGGAACCAATGACTAAGGCGTTGGAGTGTTTTTTACCAAAACATATTACTAAGCATTAATGACATTTGCACATTTTTTCTCCTTTTTTTTTTCTGCTTAATAAACTCTATTCTACTCCACTACTTTTGGCCTGAATAATATAGTGGAGCAAACACCAGACACCCAAGTTACTATGTAGCTTCGCTTTTTTGTATATGCCCACAAAGACAGTGATGCTAGAGTTCCTTCAGAAGTTTCCTCCCAAGGAATTTTGATCAAGACACCACGCTTCCTGAGGCACAATTCCCTGTCTAGTTCCAAGGGAATCAACTCTTATTCTTCTTTATACCACATTTCACATTTCATTTAAAATTGTGCATTTGTCAACTCATGCAAAATTAAAAAGAATGTCTCAACTCCAAATCAAAAGTACAAGGAACCCACAGACTTACATATGTTCCAACACCATAAAATAGAGGTCCCTTATTTTTCAAAAGAAAGTCCCATCATAAGACACATGCTTGTTTCTTTCTTCTCAACAGGGTTTTTATACGTTTAAAATGGGTACCTGAGTCAAAACTTTTATTTTCATACATCAAGCAACCGAATGGTATGAACATTAACCAAAATCCAAAGTAGGACTTCATCCTTTAGCAAGCTCAAAAAAACAAAAAGAAAAACAAATAAAACAAAGTGAAAAAAGTAGAAACTGGTTTCCCTCCCCCACACTTAAGTCATGCAATGTCCTCAATGCATGGAAAGAATTAAAAATGAAGACAATGCAAGGGGGTCATACCTGATTAAAAGTTAATCATCAGTGTAAAGAGGTTCATGGAGATCCATGACCTCTTCTGTAATACCCTACTTCTTAAACCCGGTCTGATTACACGGTTGACCCGGTTTAACCATGCAGGACTCGAATCGGAGAGATTTCAAGCGGGTTCCTTATGGACTATGATGGCAAGGGTGACCTTAAACACCGGCTGGCCCGATAAGTCTGAGTAAGTGTCAGAAGAGACGGGTGTACCCAAACGGTATACATACACCTATCATAAGGCCATGTATGGATAAAGTAGGTATGTAGCCGTATATTAAGACGCATACATATATTACATCATATGCCAAGAGTGAGATTCGTGCCGAGGGCCGAATTCTGTTAAAATCCCAAGTTTTGGCCCTTAGGTGGGCGGACAGGTGGGCGCATCCACCCACCTGAGTGACCCACCCATGTGAATTACTTAGTTATTTAAGAAGTATATATAGCATTTATGATTTTCTTTTCTTTTCTCATTAATGACACTCGGACGTTGGTGAGAAGAGTAAAGAGGAGAGAGAAAAGAAAGGAAAGAAGAGGAGAAGAGAAGGAAGAGGAAGAAGAAATGGATGTCAACGGCGCCGAGGCTTGATCTTCCCATTTCGACGCTGGAAGAGTGATCTCCAATACTAGATCTACGTTTAGAGGTGAGCAAAGGCTGGGTTCCTTAAATTTTCACCATACCCAAGTAAAACCCTTGATTTGGGTAGGGTTTCTTGAGATCTTGTAAATCCCCCTTGAATTGATGAATCTAAGGTTTAATAGATGATTTATATGTTGATCTTGAAGGATTTGAAGAAGTATTTACAAGGCTGGAGAAGTATTGTGGATTTGAAGTGATTTTGAGGTTTTGAAGGTGTTCTTGAGCAAAGAAGGTAAGATGGCTTCCCATTCCTTAAATTTAACCTAGATCTAGGTTAGAACCATCTTATGAGACCTTGAATGAGTGAAGAATGGGTTTGAAAAAGCCCCATTTGAATCCCCAAAGGATGGGAGAAGTTTGGGAAGAAACAGCAGTTTCCCGCCAAGACCGGTGGGCCAAACCGGTGGGCCATCTGGCCCGCCTTTGGCCACCCGCCTGAGAGGGCAGGGCCCTTGGGCCCAACCGGTGGGCCACCCTACCCACCGGTCTTAACAGGACCCTTGGGCCCAACCGACGGGCCAGACCGGTGGGCCGATCGGTGGGCTGACCTACCCGTCGGTCAGGACCAGTGGGTCTAACAGGTGGGCTGTCCGACCCATCCGAGAGTCTCCAAATGTGATTCTTACGTCCGATTGGACCCAAATAAGACGTGTGACCTTCTTTTAGGATTCTAAACATGATCTTGTCATTGGATCGTGTTAATCTTGATTCCAAAGTGGTGAAATACTAACCCCACTCACTCATGATAGGTTCACCAAATCCTATGCTTCTCGCACCGGATCTCACCCGTACCGAGCTTGAATCCTTGTACACTACAGGTAAGTGGGGAGAGGATGTTTGGCATTATTTTAAGACACTGTTTGGCATTCATTTAATTGTATCTAGTCTAGCCATGCCATCATGAAAATACTATGTAGATTAGTCATCCTCACATGGTTATGCATGGGTGTTGTGTTTATTTCTAAATGCCAAGTGATAATATGCTTCTGTGATGAATGTTGACATCATTGTGCATGATGCATTAATAGACTAGATGTCGTAGTCGTCTTGGAAACGAGTGCATTGGTGGCTTGTGGTATGGGACGCGATGGCACTATGCAATCGTACTATTGTCATATAGGAGCATGTGGTTTAGGATTATCATCTACCCGTGCTACGACCCTTCCCAGCAGGGGTTATGGTGTTGGGTTACCATTTGGGGGAAAGTAGTGGTTGCGGTTGTCGGGTCACTGTGGCGGTTAGACATTATACCCGGCTGGTCAATAGGATAATCGGCAACCCCGGTGGTATATTCAAGAGGGCCAATCGTACTGCTTCTAAATTGCTGGAGTCAGCACCTTTAATTTTTGTCATTTATTTTATGTTGAGAGCCGGTGGTCGGCATGTTTTATTTTTTTGAGTACTCACGGTGGCCCTTCTCTGACAGCCCTATGGGCGTATCGCGGGATGGAGTTCGTGGCTCGTACCCGGAGTATACGCGCACTGTGGTTGTAGTAGCACTAAACCAAAGACTTAGTAATGTTGCTTAGGTGGATGTGATTTAAAATGTATTGCATAGCATATAGTGCATATGGTTGTGATTGTTGTGTGGACTGCTGTGTGGTCCATCTTTCCACTTACTGAACTAGTGAGCTCATCCCACGTGTGCACCTCTTTTAGATGATTTTGTAGGTCATCAACCAGATGAGCACGGGGTGGGTCCTACGGTCGAGTTCTCTGAAGAGGACTGGTGGGCCCCTGAGGAGTTAGTGCACGGCACTGATTGCTCGTGCGAGAGTTGTGCTGCGGGACCGCAGTTCTGATGCTGAGCTGAGCTCCACTTTTGATGCTGAGCCGAGCTCTGCCTTGTGAAGCCGAGCCGGGCTCAACCTTTGATACCGAGCTAAGCTCTAGGCTTTGATACCGAGCCGAGCTGTATTTTTTGATTTTTGATGATTTCTTTTGTGTACTTGATACGTGAATTGTACTCTTATTGTGTAAATATCATGCCTTCGGGCCCATATGTATTTAACTATTGTATCACAATTCGGGTATCAAGTATTATGGGAATATTCACAGGTAAACCAAGCCTTCCGCTGAACTGATAAGCTCTTTCTTAGTTGTGTGTATGCTCTGGTGGAATACTGTATCAGATGATCCTGGCAGGTTTGGGTTAACCGGTGTTAACCCGATCACTGGCCCGGTTCTGTGTGAACGGGGTGTGACAACGGTGGTATCAGAGCGTGATGCTCTAGTCCACTCACAGCATACCATTAGAATCCCGTAGAATCTATAATAGGGAAATGGGATTGGGCTAATGTAAAAGCTTTAAAGAGTTAAAAGCCAAAGGAAGAAAGTATTAAAAATGGTTGCATTTATATATTGCATTCATGGCATGCATGAGAGAAAACAAAAAGGTAAATTAATTGGTGTTATAACCCATCAAGTACAAGTTTGACGAAATTTCGGCAGCATAACGGCGTAAAATGAGATTTCCAAAAATTTTCACACAAACACCTGATAAATAACAGATATATATAATATAACAATGATAAAAAAAAAATTTACAAAGACACCACAACTAAACTACACAAGTCATCACACATACGAATTCACCACAAACCACTATCAAAAATACATTATCCCACAAATAAGTCCGGTTACAGAGCAAGTACAAAGAATGAGAAAAGAAAGGAAAAATACAATAGGATAGACAACATGGAACATATAAGAAGCTGGTGTGGACGAGCTAAGTCCTTACTGATCATCGTCGTCGTCATCTATGATTACTACGTTCGCCGGAGGTCTAGAGTTGACGTTGAGGCGATGGTCATAGTAGTCAAACCTCGAGTTCACCAACCGTACCTCCCTCCGAAGTCGGCCAAATTCTGCTGAGATGGCATTGTCCGTGGTGTCCAAGTCCTGACCCAGTCTAAGGAAAGAATCCTCCAAGGTAGCCTGCCTCTCCAGGATGCGTTCCTCCCTGGAAGCACTCTCGTCCAGCCTTCTTAGCAGCTGATCTTGGCCATCCTTCAAAGCCCTCATGGTGGACATCATACCCTCAAAATCATATGCACCACTCTCAGGTAGTGGGGCTCTATGCTGTGGGGCTACAGCTCTGGTGAAGCCAGGATCGGTACCTCTCGACTCCTGAGGCACCTCCTCAGGGATGTCCTCATCCACCAAATCATCCTCCTCATCCTGAGGAACATAGTCCTCATCCTCCTCACTGGACTCCTCCTCCATAGGAACATCCTCCATAGGGGCAGCTCTCCTATCCCTACCTCTCTGAGCTCTTGCTCTCTGAGGTGTATCCATAAGGGTGTGGAGACCCATCCTCAAGAGGTTACCCCTGTCGAACTTGTCCGCTGGAGTCTTCCCCTCCTCGCCACTCAGGTCCACTCCGAAGAACTTGAAGATCCTAGTGAGGATCCTGCCATATGGGAATCCTCCATCCTCGGGGTGAGAAGTGTGGTCCTCCATGGTCTTGAGGATGACATAGGGTAAGCACAAGTGCTCGTCACCTCCCTCTAAAGCCTTATAGATGTAGAAGGCTAAAAAGGCTGCCATGAAGCCCACCTGGTTCCGGTGACCTCCTCTGGGGAGCAAGTTGAACTAGACCAGTCGGGTAAATACTCGAACCTCTGGGAAAAAGGATGTCTCGGACTCCGAACGGGCACTGCTGCCACAGATGGTCTCGTAGATGTAGTTTGGTGTCTCCAAACTCATGAATGGGCCCAGGGGCTTACTCTTAGGAGGACTGTAGTAACGGTGCCCGACTGCAGAGATGCCCAAAATGCTGGCCAAGGTGTCCACGGTCAGTTAGATGTCCACCCCCTTCACCATGCTGACTATAGCATACTCCCTGTACCGATAGGAAACCTCCAGGTTACAGTAGAATCTATGAACCAGCTGCTCGTAGCACGGACAGTCTACCTGGAGGATGGATTGCCAGCCCAGTGCTGTAAACCTCTCCTAGAGCTGAACCTTGTGGAAGTCGTCAACTACCACGGTCTTCTCCATCATTACTGACCTCTTCAGGAAGGCCGGCCAGTTGGCTGCTGCCTCTGAACTGTGGAAGAGCTCCTCGTCGTAGTAAGAAGGATCAAATCGGGCAGGTTCGGGTCTCCCTGTGCGGGGGGCTGGAGAACTAGTCCCCACACTCTTCCGCTTAGAAGCGGTGGTCTTACGCCGAGTGCCAGAGGATGCGGGCTCCTTGCCTTTGCAAGACGACATCCTGGCAAGAAAAGAGGAAAACAGGGTGAGTAAAGAAAAAGGAGAATAACAAAGCGAATAAAAAGATGGGTGAGCAATAAGAGGAAGCCCCAAAACTCAATTTTCAAAAAACAGAAAAGTAACAAGACAGAGAGTAGGGCAAAACAGCAAGGTAACAAGAGGCATATAAGGCATGACAATTAAGGAAGGAGAAAACCCCAATTCTCAAGGTGAAAGTCCAAGCTAAGAAAAAGTGCAAAAGACTCATAACAGAGAAAGCATGAAGCTTACATGTTCATGGATGAAATGCCATCAATCTACCAATTAGAATATGCAAAAACATCTACTACTATGCTATTGAGGTCCACAAATACCAAAGAATGTAAAGAAAATCAAAGGAAACCTAACACAAAAGATGGATTTTCATGGGAAGAAATGGGATTTCACACATAAGGGACTTCTTATGATCTCTACAGCATGTTAAGTACAAATCAAGCATAATGCATCGCAATTGAGTCATTAATTGGGGAAAAAGAGCAAGAATGAAGAAATCCCCAAATTTGAGAAAAACTAGGGCACGGTTGGGGTTTTTCTCAAAATGGAGGAGTAAATCCTAAAAACTAGAAATAAATCACATAGAGAACATCAAAATCACATGAAATCACTATTCTATGGAAAGAATCATGGAAAGGAAGTGAGAATTAAGACAACTCATGAGTTTCTACCCCAAAATGCAAATTCTGAGAAGAAAAGAAGAAGAAACTTACTTGGAAGTGGAGGAGTTGAATCTTCTCAAAAAGTTCCGGGTTGTTGAGTGGAATCGCGAGTGGAAGCGTCAAGGAGACCTCCAAGATCGCCCGAGGAAGAGAGAGAGAGAGAGAGAGGAAATGAAGGAAATAAGAAAACAGAGCTTAAAAGGCCCTGTTAGAGTTTTTCACTCGGTCAGGACCGGCGGGCCAGACTGGTGGGCCACCGTACCGGCCGGTGTCAACCCATCGGTTGAAGTTTTGGACCGGCAGGCCGACCGACAGGCCACCCTGCCCGCCGGTGCAGCCACCGATTGTGTGAAAACCTGAAAAAAATGGGGTTATTGATATGATTATGATTATTATTAATATTATTACTATTATTGTTATTATTATTCCTATAATAATATGTTGTGGTTGAGTGGGACCATTAACATACTTGTTGAAGCACTAACCCTGTATTTTTGGAATCAAGTCGCGGTTAGTTGTAGACTATCATACACTATAATACCCGATGCGTTGGCATACAATTGTGTGCTGATTTCAATGCTATGGTGTTTAACCAATGTGATGTATGATATGTTCCAGGTACAGGGACACGATGGTACGTACTAGATCCAGTAGCAATACCCGAGGTACCTCGCGTGGTCCTTGTCCGGTCAGTCGACCACCGAATCCCAGGAGGTCCCGCTTTGTGGGGCAAACCTCACTTCCACAACCTCCAAAGACCTTTGGTCAGGGTGGGGCACATGGGGACCCGCCTATGACTACACTCCCGGACCCTCCACCGGTTATTACTCCGGGGGACGTTGCTACTATAATTCAGCAGTCACAACAGGCTTTCCAGCAACAAATGCTTCAGCAACAGCAAGCATTTATGATTGGTATTCAGCAACAATTGGACCTTTCTCAATCGAGTCAACCTCCCCGGATACTTACTCCACAGGACCAGCCTGTAGGGTCGAGAACGGGGCCACAAGTGGGAGGTACACCTCCAATCCCGCCATTCAGTATTCCTCCGTATGGGGTGCCCCCTCCGTACTCTTACTATCCGACTTATGCTCCTAACTTCCTGTCGACGAATAATACGTCAAAGGTAGTGGAGTCAATCAAGAGGAACTTGCCACTTGTATTCTCTAAGGTGGGGAGTGATCCTCTGGAGCCGGACCAGTGGATCCAGGAGCTAGAGAAAATATTTGAGGTGATTGAGTGCACAGATGCACAGAAACTCATTTGTGCGGGGTTGCAACTCAAGAAGGAGGCCAACTCTTGGTGGAAAGCCTCTAAGCCCATATTGTTGGTTGCCCATCCAGAACCCACCTGGGAACAGTTCAAGGAGTTGTTCTTGGACAATCATTACCCACGCAGCTTTAGAGACCGGAAGGAGACTGAGTTTATGTCTTTAACTCAAGGAGGTAAGACTATCCTTGAGTACCAATAGCAATTTGAGAGCTTGTTCCATTTTGCCCCAAGGCATATGAGGACAGCTGAAGAGAAGGCTGCGAGGTTTCTAAAGGGCCTAAAGGCATCCATTGGGTCTGTACTTGAGGTCTTGGATTTGACTGACTATGGCCAGATTGTGCAGAAGGCCAAGACCATGGAGGATAAGCAGAAGGGAGAACAATCCCTCACACTTGGATTGTGGAAGAGAACCAATCCATTTCCGGATATGGGTAACTCCTCTAAGGCATACCGTGGATCGTACAGTTCTGGGCCTATGTATAGGCAGCCCTATAGGCCATCTGGCTACCCTCCTAGACTAGCTGGTGGTTCGGGCTCCACATCTTTTCGCCCGAACACTAGTGCGGCACCTACAGTTCCAAGGCCACCCCGACCTCCATCTGCAACGGGTCAAGTGTAGAGGGTCCCCGCCCCAGTTCCGACATCTCAGATTCATTGCTTTAACTGCCATTCATATGGGCACTATGCAAAAGACTGCCGGGTCAGACCAGCCTTGCCCTCTAGTCAGCCCTCGGCGTACCGACCTCCCTTAACACGGGGAAGTCAACCGCAGGGAAGGATGTATGCTCTATCAGCTGAGGAAGCTAAGGCCAGTACAGAAGTAGTAGCAGGTACATTTTAAATTAAGAATTTTCTTATGTTAAATATTAATGACCTGCTGAAATTATATGCATTGTTACACTAGGTGTCCTACCCATATTAGGCATACTAGCCTATGTTTTATTCGATTCAGGAGCTACTCATTCATTCGCATCTAAGAGATTTGCCGAGAAACTTGGGATGCCACCCAGGATCCTAGATCACGAAATGATTGTTAGTATGCCTACTGGTAAAGTTACACAGTTGAAGGAGGTGTATGGGCCGTGCCCAGTGGAAATTAGTGGGAAGAACTTTGATGCACAACTCATTAAGTTCAATATGCAGAATTTTGATGTTATACTGGGCATGGATTGGTTGTCGGCTCATCGAGCTAATGTGATGTGTGCTGAAAAGCTGATTAGGGTGACAGATGACAAAGGAAGAGAATTGGTATATCGAGAAGATAAAATGAAACAGGTGAGAAAGGTCCTTGTCTCCGCCCTTCAAGCGGTAAAATTGTTGGAAAGTGGATGTCAGGGCTACTTAGCATCAGTACTTGATGTTGATGCAAGGATTACACCTCTAGAAGAGGTAAAGGTGGTTAAAGAGTTTTCCGGCGTCTTCCCAGATGATCTGATGCAATTACCACTAGATAGAGAGTTGGAGTTTGCCATATATTTGACTCCTGGAGCAGCTCCAGTATCTAAGGCTCCATACAGGATGGCACCATCTGAATTGAAGGAGTTGCAGATGCAGTTGCAGGAATTATTGGGAAAGGGATTTATTCGCCCAAGTGTTTCACCTTGGGGTGCCCCAGTATTGTTTGTCAAGAAGAAAGATGGCAGCTTGCGTATGTGCATTGATTACCTGGAGTTGAATAAGCTAACCATTAAGAATCGGTATCCTTTGCCACGCATTGATGATTTATTTGACCAACTGCAGGGTGCAAGGGTATTTTCAAAGATAGACCTTAGATCAGGCTATTATCAGCTCAAGATAAAGAGTAGCGACATACCCAAGACAGCATTCAGGACTTGGTATGGTCACTATGAGTTCCTAGTGTTATCTTTTGGGTTAACCAATGCACCAGCAGCGTTCATGGATTTAATAAATCGAGTATTTCATGATGTACTCGATAAATGGGTAATTATTTTTATTGATGACATCTTGATCTACTCCAAGACAGAAGAGGAGCACACCCAACATTTGAGAATGGTATTACAGAGGTTGAGAGAACAACGATTGTTTGCCAAATACAGCAAATGTGAATTTTGGCTTGAGCAAGTTGGATTCCTGGGGCACGTAGTGTCTAAGGCCGGAATCGAGGTAGATCCTGATAAGGTGAAAGCAGTAGTAGAATGGGAAAGCCCCAAGAATGTCACTGAAATTAGAAGCTTCTTGGGTTTGGCTGGATATTACTGGCGCGTCATTGAGAATTTCGCCCGAATCTCAGCACCAATGACTAAATTAACCAAAAAGGGTGTGAAATTCGACTGGATAGAGGAATGTGAGAAGAGTTTCCAGGAATTGAAGAAGAGGTTGGTGTCGGCCCCTGTGTTGACCATCCCTGAAGGCACAGGTGGAATGACAGTCTACACTGATGCTTCCAAAGTTGGTTTGGGTTGTGTTCTCATGCAACGCGGTAAGGTAATAGCGTATGCATCCCGACAACTAAAGGAGTATGAAAAGAACTACCCCACTCATGACTTGGAACTAGCCGCAGTCATTTTTGCCCTTAAGATTTGGCGACATTATTTGTATGGGGAGAAGTGTGAGATATACAGTGATCATAAGAGCCTTAAGTACTTTTTCACCCAGAAGAATTTGAACATGAGGCAGAGGAGATGGCTTTAGCTCATGAAGGATTATGACTGCAACATTCAATATCATCCCGGCAAGGCTAATGTAGTGACAGATGCGTTGAGTCAGAAGGCACAGACTGTGTCACTCTCATGCATAGCAGTCAGCCCACCACTTATGTAGGAGGCGACACTAATGGATGAAGCTCTCTTATATGAAGGAGCAACCTTAGAATTGGAACGTCAACCAGAAAACCTTAAATGGTTGACTGTATCCTTGACGGCTCTACAGGTGCATCCGACTATTAGGCAAGAGGTGATAATGAAACAACCTTTGGATTCTGACTTGCAGTGGATCAGAGTTAAGGTTCAAGATCAAACAATGAACGACCCAGATTTTTTTTTAGCCGGTGATGGGGCATTGATGTTTCGAGGCAGATTGTGTGTACCCGATGATTTGGATATATAAGACAAGATAGTGCGAGAAGAACATAGCTCCGAGTACTCACTCCACCCAGGAAGTACAAAGATGTACAAAGACCTCAAACAAAATTACTGGTGGCCAAGCATGAAAGTCACAATAGCTCTGTATGTGACAACTTGTCTTACATGCCAAAAAGTAAAAGCTGCGAGGCATCGACCTTATGGTACTCTTCAGCCACTCCCAGTACCAGAATGGAAGTGGGATAGGATTACAATGGACTTTGTCACCGGACTACCATGTACACCTAAGGGGATGGACGTAATATGGGTGATCGTTGATCGGCTTACTAAGACTGCTCATTTCATTCCCATCAAGACCAAGTTCTCTATGGCCAAATTAGCACAACTTTACATGGATAACATAGTGCGCTTGCATGGAGTGCCAGTGAGCATTGTATCAGATAGGGACCCAAGGTTCACTTCCAGATTTTGGAAAAGCTTCCAGCGTGCCTTGGGATCACAATTGAATTTGAGTACTGCTTTCCACCCACAGACCGATGGTCAGTCGGAGCGAACCATACAGATATTAGAAGACATGCTCAGGGCATGTACAATGGAAATGTGTGGTAGTTGGGAAGAATATATACCCCTTATGGAGTTTGCCTATAACAACAGTTACCAAGCTACAATTGGGATGGCTCCGTATGAGGCATTATATGGTAGGAAGTGTAGGACTCCTTTGTATTGGGATGAGGTAGGCGAACGTCGAATGTTAGGACCTAAAATGATACAGATGACTTGTGACAAGGTCGATGTTATTCGAGAACGGATTAAAGCAGCTCAGTCTCATCAAAGAGCTATGCAGACACCCGCAGAAAAGACATTGAATTTCAGCCAGGAGAAAAGGTATTTCTCAAGATCTCTCCTACTAAAGGGTTGCAATGGTTTCACAGAAAGGGGAAGTTGAGCCCAAGATACATTGGACCATTTGAGATCTTAGCCCGGGTTGGCTCAGTAGCCTACATGCTTGCTCTGCCACCTTCGCTCGAGGATGTTCATAATGTATTTCATGTATCCATGCTGAAGCGATACGTTCATGATCCCTCTTATGTATTACCCATGGAACCGGAATACCTAGAAGTTGACATGACCACAGAGTGGCCGACTGAAATTTTGGACCGAAAGGTGAAGACCCTTCGCAACCGCTCCATTTCCTATGGAAAGGTGCGATGGGCTAATCATTCACTTGAAGAAGCATCTTGGGAGAAAGAGGATGAAATCCAAGCCAAGTACCCTCATCTCTTTGAACAACCAGGTACGCCAATTTCGAGGATGAAATTTTTAGAAAGTGGGGGGTAAATGTAATACCCTACTTCTTAAACCTGGTCTGATTACATGGTTGACCCGATTTAACCATGCAGGACCCAAACCGGAGAGAGTTAAAGAAGGTTCCTTATGGACTATGATGGCAAGGGTGGCCTTAAACACCGGCTGGCCCGACAAGTCTGAGCTAGTGCCAGAAGAGACAGGTGTACCCAAGCCGTGTACATGCACCTATCACAAGGCCATGTACGGATAAAGCATGTATGTAGCCGTATCTTAAGGCGCATACGTATATTACATCTTATGCCAAGAGAGATTCGTGCCGAGGGTCGAATTCTATCAAAATCCCACTTGTTGGCCAAGTTTTGGCCCTCAGATGGGCGGACAGGTGGGCGCATCCACCCACCTAAGTGACCCACCCATGTGAATACTTAGTTATTTAAGAAGTATATATAGCATTTATGTGTTCCTTTTTCTTTTCTCATTTATGACACTCGGACGTTGGTGAGAAGAGTAAAGAGGAGAGAGAAAAGAAAGGAAAGAAGAAAAGAAGAGAAGGAAGAGGAAGAAGAGATGGATTTCAGCGGCACCGAGGCTTGATCTTCCCATTCCGACGTCGGAAGAGTGATCTCCAACACTAGATCTATGTTTAGAGGTGAGCAAAGGCTGGGTTCCTTAAACTTTCACCATACCTAAGTAAAACCCTTGATTTGGGTAGGGTTTCTTGAGATCTTGTAAATCCCCCTTGAGATGATGAATCTAAGGTTTAATAGATGATCTATGTGTTGATTTTGAAGGATTTGAAGAAGTATTTACAAGGTTGGAGAAGCATTATTGATTTGAAGTGATTTTGGGGTTTTGAAGGAGTTATTGAGCAAAGAAGGTAAGATGGCTTTCCATTCCTTAAATCTAACCTAGATCTAGGTTAGAACCATCGTATGAGACCTTGAATGTGTGAAGAATGGGTTTGGAAAAGCCCCATTTGAATCCCCAAAGGTTGGGGAAAGTTTGGGAAGAAACAGCAGTTTCCCACCAGGACTGGTAGGCCAAGACCGGTGGGCCATTTGGCCCGCCTGTGGGCACCCGCCTGAGAGGGTAGGACCCTCGGCCCCAACCGACGGGCCGACCGGTGGGCCACCCTGCCCGCCGATCTTCGTAGGACCCTCGGGCCCAATCGGAGGGTCAGACCAGTGGGCCGATCGGTGGGCCGACCTACCCGCTAGTCCAGACCGGTGGGTCTGACTGGTGGGTCAGACAGGTGGGCTGTCCGACCCACCCGAGAGGCTCTAAACGTGATTTTTACGTCCAATTGGACCCAAAACAGAGGTGTGACCTTCTTTTAGGATTCTAAACATGATCTTGTCATTGGATCGTGTTAATCTTGATCCCAAAGTGGTGAAAATACTAACCCCGCTCACTTATGATAGGTTCACCAAATCTCACGCTTCTCGCACCGGATCTCACCAGTACCTAGCGTGAGTCCTTGTACACTACCAGTAAGTGGGGAGAGGACGTTTGGCCTTGTCTCAAGGCATTTTTTGGTATTCATTTAATCATATCTAGTCTTGCCATGCCATTATGAAAATGCCATGTAGATTAGTCATCCTCACATTGTTATGCATAGGTGTTGCGTTTATTTTCTAAATTCCAAGTGATGATATACTTATGTGATGAATGTTGACATCATTATGCATGATGCATTAATAGACTAGATGCCGTAGTCGGCTTGGAAACGAGTGCATTGGTGGCCTGTGGTATGGGACGCGGTGGCACTATATAATTGTACTATTGTCATATAGGAGCATGCGGTTTAGGATTATCACCATCCCGTGCTACGACCCTTCCCAACAGGGGTTAAGGTGTTGGGTTACCATTTGGGGGGAAGAAGTGGTCGCGGTTGTCGGGTCACTGTGGCGGTTAGACATTACTCCCGGCTGGTCATTAGGACAGTCGGCAACCCCGGTGGTATATTCAAGAGGGCCAATTGTACTGCTTTTAAATTACTGGAGTCAGCACCTTTAATTTTCAGTCATTTACTTTATGTTGAGAGCCGGTGGTCGGCATGTTTTTATTTTTTTGAGTACTCACAGTGGGCCTTCTCCGACAGCCTTTTGGGCGTATTACGGGATGGAGTTCACGGCTCGTACCCAGAGTATATGCGCACTGTGGTTGTAGTAGCACTAAACCAAAGACTTAGTAATGTTGCTTAGGTGGATTTGATTAAAAATGTATTGCATAGCATATAGTGCATATGGTTGTGTTTTGTTGTGTGGACTGCTGTGTGGTCCATCTTTCCACTTACTGAGCTAGTGAGCTCATCCCACGTGTGCACCTCTTTTAGATGATTTTGCAGGTCATCAACCAGATGAGCACGGGGCGGGTCCCACAGTTGAGTTCCCTAAAGAGGACTGGTGGGTCCCTGAGGAGTTAGAGCACGGCACTGATTGCTCGTGCGAGAGTTGTGTTGCGGGATCACAGTTTTGATACTGAGCTGAGCTCCACTTTTGATGCTGAGCTGAGCTCTACCTTGTGATGCCGAGCTGGGCTCAACCTTTGATACTGAGCTGAGCTCTAAGCTTCGATACCGAGTCGAGCTGTACACTCTGATTTTTGATGATTCCTTTTGTGTACTTGATATGTGAATTGTACTCTTATTGTGTAAATACCATGCCTTCGGGCCCACATGTATTTAACTATTGTATCACAATTCGGTTATCAAGTATTATGAAAATATTCACAAGTAAACCAAGTCTTCCGTTGAACTGATGAGCTCTTTCTTAGTTGTGTGTATGCTGTGGTGGAATACTGTATCAGATGATCCTGGAAAGTTTGGGTTAACCGATGTTAACCCGGTCACTGGCCTGATTCTGTGTGAACGGGGTGTGACAACGCAGTAAGGTGATAGCATATGCATCCCAAAAACTAAAGGAATATGAGAAGAACTACCCCACTCATAACTTAGAACTAGCCGCAGTCATTTTTGCCCTAAAGATTTGGCGACATTATTTATATGGGGAGAAGTACGAGATATACAGTGATCACAAAAGCCTAACTTACTTTTTCACCCAAAGAGATTTGAATATGAGGCAAAGGAGATGGCTCGAGCTCATGAAGGATTATGACTGTGGCATTCAGTATCATCCCGACAAGGCTAATATAGTGGCAGATGCGTTGAGTCGGAAGGCACAGACTGTGTCACTCTCATACTTAGCAGTCAACCCACAACTCGTACAAGAGGCGATGCTAATGGATGAAACCCTCTTATATGAAGGAGCAACCTTAGAGCTTGAACATCAACTAGAAAACATCAAATGGTTAACTTTATCCCTGGTAGCTTTATAGGTGCATCTGTCTATTAAGCAAGAGGCGATAATGAAACAACCTTTGGATCCTGAGTTGCAATGGATCAGAATTAAGATTCAAGAGCAAACAATGAATAACCCTGACTTCATTTTAGCCAGCGACGGGGCATTATTGTTTCAAGGTAGGTTGTGTGTGCCCGATGATTTGGAGATACAAGACAAGATAGTGCAGGAAGCACATAGCTCTGAGTACTCACCCCACCCAGGAAGTACAAAGATGTATAAGGACCTTAAACAAAACTACTGGTGGCCAAACATGAAAATCACAATAGCCCTATATGTGGCTACTTGCCTTACATGCCAAAAAGTAAAAGCTGAGAGGCATCGACCTTATGGTACTCTTCAGCCACTCCCAATACCAGACTGGAAGTGGGATAGGATTACGATGGACTTTGTCACCGGACTACCACGCACACCTAAGGGGATGGATGCGATTTGGGTGATAGTTGATCGGCTTACTAAGACCGCTCATTTCATTCCCATCAAGACCAAATTCTCTATGGCCAAGTTAGCACAACTTTATATGGATAACATAGTGTGCTTGCATAGAGTCCAGTGAGCATTGTGTCAGATAGGGACCCAAGGTTCACTTCCAGATTTTGAAAAAGTTTTCAGCATGCTTTGGGATCACAAGTGAACTTGAGTACTGCTTTTCACCCACAGACTGATGGTCAGTCATAGGGAACTATACAGATATTAGAAGATATGCTTAGGGCATGTGCAATGGAAATGAGTGGTAGTTGGGAAGAATATATACCCCTTATGGAGTTTGCCTATAACAACAGTTATCAATCTACAATTGGGATGGCTCCATATGAGGCATTATATGGTAAGAAGTGTAGAACTCCTCTATATTGGAATGAGGTAGGCGAACGCCGAATGTTAAGACTCGAAATGATATAGATGACATGTGACAAGGTCGATGTTATTCGAGAAAGGATTAAGGCAGCTCAGTCACATCAAAAGAGCTATGTAGACACCGGCAGGAAAGACATTGAGTTTCAAGCAGGAGAAAAGGTGTTTCTCAAGATTTCTCCTACTAAAGGGTTGCATAGGTTCCATAGAAAGGGTAAGTTGAGCCCAAGATACATTGGCCCATTTGAGATTTTGACTTAGGTTGGCTCAGTAGCCTACATGCTTGCTCCTCCACCTTCGCTTGGAAATGTTCATAATGTATTCCATGTATCCATGTTGAAGCAATACGTTCACGATCCATCACATATGTTACCCGTGGAACCAAAATATCTAAAAGCTAATATAACTTATAAAGAACAGCCAGCCGAAGCCTTAGACCGAAAAGTGAAAATCCTTCGTAATCGCTCCATTTCCTTCGTAAAGGTGCGATGGGCTAACCATTCACTTGAAGAAGCATCTTGGGAGAAAGAAGATGAAATCCAAGCCAAGTACCCGCATCTTTTCGAACAACCAGGTACACTAATTTCGAGGACAAAATTTTCAAAAAGGGGGGGTAAATGTGATACCCTACTTTTAAAACCTGGTTTACTTACACGGTTGACCCGGTTTAACCATACAGGACCCGAACCAGAGAGGGTTAAGGCGGGTTCCCTATGGACCATGATGGCAAGGGTGACTTTGAACACAGGTTGGCTAGACAAGTCTGAGTCAGTGCCAAAGGAGAAGGGTGTACCCAAGCCGTGTACATGCACATATCATAAGGTCATGTACGGATAATACTGGTATGTAACCATATCGTAAAGTGTATACGTATTATATATCTTGTGCCGAGAGTGAGATACATGCTGAGAGTCGAATTCCATCGAAATCTCAATTGTTTGGCTAAGTTTTGACCAACAGGTGGGCAGTCACAGGTGAGCGAACCCGCCCACCTGTGTGACCCACCCATGTGGTTACTAGATATTCTCTAGTATAAATAGTACTTATTGTGTTTTTTTTTCCTTTTTCTCATTTAATGCACTAAAGAGTGGGTGAGAAGAGTAAAGAAGAGAGAGAAAAGAAAGGAAGAAAAGAGAACAAAGAAGAAGAAAGGAAAAGGAAAAGAGGAAGAAATGATTTTAAGCGACGTCAAGATTTGATCTTCTCATTCCGGCACCAAAAAAGTGATCCCCAACACGAGACCTACGATTTGAGGTGAGCGAAGGCTATACTTCTTAAAGTTTCACCAAACCCCAAGTGAAACCCTTGATTTGGGTAGAGTTCCTTGAGATCTTGTTAATCCCACTTGAGATGATGAATCTAAGGTTTAATAGATGGTCTATGTGTTGATTTTGAAGGTTTAAAGAAGTGTTTCCAAGACTTGAGATGCATTGGTGAGTTCTTGAGTTAAGAGGTGATTTTGGGGTTTTGGAAGAGTTCTTGAGCAAAGAAGGTAAGATTGTTTTTCAATCCTTAAATCTAACTTAAATCTAGGTTATAATTATCTTATAAGACCTTAGATGTGTAGAAAATGTGATTGGAACAGCCCCATTTAGTTTTCCCAAGGTTGAGGAGCGTTTCAAATGAGAAAACCAATTTTTGCCCCCACAGGTGGGCGAAGACCGGCGGGCAAAGCTGCCGGCCTGTAGGGGCCCGCCTATTGGGGTAAAATCTTAATTCCAACAAGTGGGCAAATAGCGGCGGGTGAACCCGCTAGCTTGTGGGGGCCCATCGGATCTGGCTCACTTGTTGGACCGGTAGGCGAGGACAGGTGGGCTGTCTAGCCCACCTGTTGGCCCACCAGTCGGATTTTTGAGTCCGAATGGGCCTAAAACGGGTGGACAACCTTCTTTTATGATTTTAAACATGAATTAAACATCAAATCTCATTAGTTTTCACCCCAAGGTGGTGAAATGCTAACCTCATTCGATTATGATAGGTTCCACTAAAATTTACATTTCTCACGCCGAATCTCACCCGTACCGAACGTGAGCTTTTGTACCCAACAAGTAAGTTGGGAGAGGACATTTGAATTTATTTTAAGCTTATTTTTGCATCATTAAATTATATCTAGACTAGGCATGTCATCATGCAAATTATGTGTTGATTAGTCATCCTCGTATGCCATTCGCACGCATTGCTTTATGCATTCAAAACAAATGATCTATGATATGTGTGTTGTGCTTTACATTATTAATGCTAAATGATTGATGTGTTTGTGTGATGAATGGTTGGATTACTATACATGATGCATTGTTAGACTAGACGTTGTAGTCGATTTGGAAATGAGTGCATTGGTGGCCCGTGGTATGTGACACGGTGGCACTATACAATCATACTTTGTCATATAGGAGCATGCGGTTTAGGATTATCATTTCCTGTACTACGACCCTTCCCGACAGGGGTTGAGGTGTTGGATTATCACTTGGGGGGAAGCAGTGGTCGCGATTGTCGGGTCACTGTGGCTGTTAGACATACGCCCGACTAGTCATTAGGACAGTAGGCAACCTTAGTGGTATATTCAAGAGGGCCAATTGTACTACTTTTAAATTTTTGGGGTCGGCACCTTTATATTTCTGTCATTTACTTTTATCTTGAGATCCAGTGGTCGGCATGCTTTACTTTTCTGAGTACTCACAGTGGGCCTTCTCCGACAACCCTATGGGCATATCGCGGGATGGATTTCGCGACTTGTACCCGGGGCATACGCGCACTGTGATTGTGAGTAGCACATAACCTAAGACTTAGTAATGTTGTGTAGGTGGATAAGATTAAAATGAATTGCATTGCATATAGCACATATGGATGTGAATGTTTGTGTGGTCTTTCTTTCCACTTACTGAGCTAGTGAGCTCATCCCACGTGCACACCTCTTTTAGATGATTTTGTAGGTCACCCACCTGAAGATCAAGAGTTAGGCCCCACAGTCGAGTTTCCTGTTGAGGATTGGTGGGTCTCTGAGGAGTATGAGCACGGTGTTGATTGCATGTGCGAGGGCTGTGCTGCGGGACCACAATAATGACACCATACAGGATTTCACTTTTTGATTTTTTTGATGACCTCCCCTTTTGTGTACTTGATACATAAATTGTTATTCTTTTTGTGTAAATATCATGCTTGCGGGCCCACATGTACTTAGCTATATACTACAATTTGGGTATCAAGTATATTAGGGATATGTACAAGTAATTTAAGTCTTCCGCTGAACTTTTGAACACTTATCTTAGATGTGGGTATGCTGTGGTGGGGTACTGTATCAGATGATCCTGGCAGGTTTGGGTTAATCGGAGTTAACTCGATTACCGGTCCGGTTCTGTGTGAACGGGGTGTGACAATAGATGTCTAATAAACTCACAACTCCAATCACACTAATCTCCTACTCCCGTTAACCACTAATAATTAACCTTCACCTTGAACCATGTGTTTATCCACCACTTCAACTTCCATTGTATAAGATTCCACAGAAATTTTGAGGTTTTCTTTTTCAACTCTCAATATTAATTTGGTCCTTAAAAAAATGTCTCCATATGCATTGAACGTATACTATCATATTTCATACAATTGTATAAGTGCATGTACTCATACTCCGTGGCAAATCTTTCACTTGACTAATTTACCCTTCATTCTTATTTAAATTCCCTCTCTTTTATTATCTTTTTTTTTTCATTCTTTTTTATTTCTCCCAAATTGTTGGTACCCTTTCTATTTTTTTAATCTTAATTTCTATTGTTTATCTTTAATTTTTCTCTCTTTCTTTTCTCAACTCTCTCCCCTAATGTATCCTTCCCTCCTCCTCTTCCTCACTCTCACATTATTATCTCTTTCTCTATATTTATTTTGGTAAATCTCTCCATAATTATTCACAAAAAAAAAAAAAAAATCTCCATAATAGAGTCAATGAGAGAATTGGGAAGAGATAATTTAGGAATGTTAGTTGGCATAGAATATCTTATTTTTCCTTCTCTATCCCAAACTCTCACATTGCCCACAATCCCCCCTCCTCTCCATAATTCTCTCTCTCTCTCTCTCTCTCTCTCTCTCTCTCTCTCTCTCTCTCTCTCTCTCTCTCTCTCCATATTTACTTTCATAAATCTCTCCATTATTCACCAAAATTTAACCACACGTTCAAATGTGGAATGAGAGCTTTTCATTTTATTAGCTAAAATCACTAATTTGGACCAAAGAGATTGGATCACACTTCTTTTCTGGATTTCATAAGTATCTCAAATGATGATAGTTGTCGTTTTCATTATTCAATCGTAAATTACAATAAATTAAAATTTGGGATCATTTAATGGTGCTTATGGATGCTTGTTATAGCTTTTTATGGGGATAGGTGTTAGGATTTAAAATGTAACCACAAGCGTACAGATCAGTGTAGCTACGAGTTGAACACAGGGAAAGCAGCCACTTTATTTTTGGCTTCTTTTAATAATGTGAAAGTGAACCGATTAATGGTTGTGATCTAATTCTAACTACCGTCCTAAACATATGTATCTAAGATAACGTCCTAACCATTCGTCATCAAAGAAGTTAAATACGCAAGCCATGCAATTAAAATTAAATAAATAAATAACTAAAAATAAACCCACGCAATTAAAAAGCAATGAAGGAAAAAAATGTTGAAATAAAAATAAAATAAAAGAAATGGGATAAAGCAAGAGAGAGACTCACAAGTAGGTTTCGCTACTTAGCCCGAAGAATGCATTATAATATGAGCTTCCCTACTTGACCAGAGAGTCACTCTTACAAGGGTTACTCTACCTGGCTTTAGGGAAAGGAAGGCAATTAAAATAAAAAATAAATAAAATGATGGTTCTATGGCTAGGAGGTGCAAAGCCAATACATACACTAGCCATGAACCTTGGGGGAAAGAAAAAGAAATAATGTAACAACTGAAATTAAAATCCTAAATTAAGAAAGAAAGGGTAGTAAGAAGAGGAATGAGAGGGGGGAGAGAAGACTATTGAAAAAGCCTCTCTACCTGAATCAATGCTTGTACTTGAAAGCTTGGGTGATTTGAGATACTACCAACCCTAAAAACAAAATCTAGAATTAACCAAATCTGAAATTTCTAGGCCTAGAGAAAATAAATCTTGAAAAAAAATTAAACTTGAAAAAGAGATGCTCAACGGCTCGTGATCTTGTCACCTAGATCTAAGCCTAGAACAATAACTTAAAAATTATAACTCAATTGCATAAATCATAAACATAAAAGGCTGAATAAAAATAAAAGAGTGCTTGCATTAATTGAAATAAAAAGCTATTACAAAAGTGATTAAAGCAAAAACAAAGAAGAACTAAAACTAAAGAGAGTGAGAGAAGGAGAGAGAGAGCAACTAAAAAAAACCTATAAGAAGAATGAAGTGTCTCCTCCCCTTGTGTTGATTCTATTATATAGAGAATGGGGGAGGGAAGCTAACAATTTTAGCTTCTAAAAAAAAATCTTTTTTTTTTTATCTTATTGATGAGGTCGATGAGAGAGAAGAGAGAAAGAGAGAAAACGTGTGGAGAGACAATCTCCCACGATTTTTCTTGCCTTTTTTTTTCCTATTTTTTCTCCCTTATTCTATTTTTCTCTCTTCTTGCGTAAGAAACCCCCTTGGCCGATTTTTCTTGCTTGGATTTAGACAATATTCTATTTTAATGAAAAATTTCATCCATGCCCTTATCTTTTCCTTTTCTTTTTCTTTTCTTTTTCTTTCCTATTTTTTTTCATCAACTTGAGCACAACCCTCTTGACAAATTTTCTTGCTTTAAGTGATGAGTAGAAGAGAGAAAATCGTTCAAAAAAAATCTTAGAAAAATGGTAGTCAAAAGGTTCGAACTTGAGACCTCCTAATAAGGAAGGGATTTTGCACACCACAACTCACCAACTACGCTAGGTAGTTGTTACCATAAAAAAATCTTCAATCACTTAAGGGTGTGGTTCATCAATCCTTGTTGGCATTTAGAATATTCCTTGTACCTCTGAGACAACTGCAAATGGGCTGGTTCTACATCTCGGTTCAGTTCTGATCCATTATTCTTTTCCTGGCCTAAAAAGAATAATCACTTGTACGATTGACCAAATGAATGTGTACTTTTAATTGAACACGTCCATTGTCACATCCCGTTCACACAGAATCGGATCGAAGACCGGGTTAACACCGGTTAACCCAAACCTGCCAGGATCATCTGATACAGTATCCAACCACAGCATACACACAACTAAGGAAGTGTTCATCAGTTCAGCAGAAGACTTAATTTACCTGTAAATATTTCCATTATTCTTGATACCCAAATTGTAATACATAGTTAAGTACATGTGGGCCTGCAGGCATGATATTTACACAAAAGAATACAATTTACATATCAAGTACACGAAAGGGATCATAAAAAACATAAAGGGTACAGCTCAGCTCGGTATCAAAAGTAGAGCTCAGCTCGGTATCAAAAAGTAAAGCTCAGCTCGGTATCAAAAGGTAAAGCTCAGCTCGGTATCAAAGGTGGAGCTTAGCTCGGTATCAAAAGTGAAGCTCAGCTCGGCATCAAAACTGTGGTTCCGCAGCACAACCCTCGC
Source organism: Macadamia integrifolia (assembly GCF_013358625.1). Lineage (NCBI taxonomy): Eukaryota > Viridiplantae > Streptophyta > Magnoliopsida > Proteales > Proteaceae > Macadamia > Macadamia integrifolia. The sequence continues at coordinate 36,076,269 of NC_056558.1, read as the reverse complement.
ATGAGCAATTCGTGCTGTGCTCTAATTCCTCGGGAACCCACCAATCCTCTTCAGGAAATTCAACTGTGGGGCCCGACCCATGCTCTTCAGGTTGATGATCTGCAACATCATCTAAAAGAGGTGCACACATGGGATGAGCTCACTAGCTTAGTAAGTGAAAAAAAGGACCACACAGCAGTCCATACAACAAATCACAACCATATGCACTATATGCTATGCAATTCATTTTAATTCACATCCACCTAAACAACATTACTAAGTCCTTGGTTTAGTGCTACTACAACCACAATGCGCGTATACCCCGGGTACAAGCCGCGAACTCCATCCCACGATACGCCCATAGGGCTGTCGGAAAAGTAAAACATGCCGACCACTGGCTCTCAACATAAAAGTAAATGACAGAAAATAAAGGTGCTGACTCCAGTAATTTAAAAGCAGTACGATTGGCCCTCTTGAATATACTACCGGGGTTGTCGACTGTCCTAATGACCAACCGGGCGTATATCTAACCGCCACAGTGACCCAACAACCGCGACCACTGCTTCCCCCCAAATGGTAACCCAACACCTCAACCCCTGTTGGGAAGGGTCGTAGCACGGGAAGATGATAATCCTAAACCGCATGCTCCTATATGACATAGTACGATTGTATAGTGCCACCGCATCCCATTCCACGGGCCACCCATACACTCGTTTCTAAGCCGACTACGGCATCTAGTCTATTAATGCATCATGCACAATGATGTCAACATTCATCACATAAGCACATCATCATTTGATATTGAGAAAATAAACACAACACACATGGCATAAAAAATGAGGATGGCTAAGCTACATAGCATTTGCATAATGACATGGCTAGTCTAGATACAATTAAATGAATACCAAAAAAGCCTTGAAACAAGGCCAAACGTCCTCTCCCCACTTACTTGTAGTGTACAAAGACTCACGCTCGGTACGGGTGAGATCCGGTGCGAGAAGTGTAAGTTTTGGTGAACCTATCATAAGTGACTGGGGTTAGTATTTCACCACCTTGGGGTCAAAATTAACAAGATTTGATGACAAAATCATGTTTAGATCCTAAAAGAAGGTCGCACGTCCGTTTTGGGTCCATTCGGACGTAAAAATCACGTTGGGAGCCTCTCAGGTGGGTCGGACAGCCCACCTGTCTTGACCCACTAGTCAGACCCACCAGTCATGACTGGCAAGCAGGTCTACCCACCGATCAGCCCATCGGTTGGGCCCATCGGTTGGGCCTACCCTCTTAGGTGGTTGCCCTCAGGCGGGCCATTTGGCCCACCGGTTTGGCCCACCGGTCTTCGCATGAAAATGTCATTTTTCCCCAAACCTTTCCCAACCTTTGGGGAATCAAATGGGGCTTTTCCAAACCCATTCTCCACACATCCAAGGTCTCATAAGATGGTTCTAACCTAGATCTAGGTTAGATTTAAGGAATGAAAGCCATCTTACCTTCTTTGCTCAAGAACTCGTTCAAAAGACCCCAAAATCACTTCAAATCACCAATGCTCCTCCAACCGTCGAAGCACTTCTTCAAATCCTTCAAAATCAACACATAAACCATCTATTAGACCTTAGATTCATCATCTCAAAGGGAATTTACGAGACCTCAAGAAACTCTACCCAAATCAAGGGTTTCATTTGGGTATGGTGAAAGTTTAAGGAACCCAGCCTTTGCTCACCTCTAAAAGTAGATCTCATATTGGAGATCACTCTTCTGGCATCGGAATAGGAAGATCGAACCTCGGCGCCGCTGAAATCCATTTCTTCTTCCTCTTCCTTCCCTTTTCCTCTTCTTTCCCTTCTTTTCTCTCTCCTCTTTACTCTTCTCACCAAACGCCCGAGTATCATAAATGAGAAAAAGGAAAAACATAATGATAGCTATTTATACTTTTTAAAACATCTTGTAACCTCATGGGTGGGTCACTCAGGTGGGCGGATGCGCCCACCTGTGACCTCCCACATGAGGGCCAAAAATTAGCCACCAAGTGGGATTTTGATGGAATTCAACTCTCGGCACGAATCTCCCTCTCGGCATAAGATACAATTATACGTATACGCTTTAAGATATGGCTACATACCTGCTTTATCCGTACATGGCCTTATGATATGTGCATATACACGGGTTGGATACACCCGTCTCCTCTGGCACTGACTCGGACTTGTCTGGCCAGCCGGTGTTCAAAGTCACCCTAGCCATCATGGTCCATAAGGAACCCGCCTTAACCCTCTCTGGTTCGGGTCCTGCATGGTTAGACCAGGTCAACCGTGTAATCAGACCGGGTTTAAGAAGTAGGGTATTACATCCATCTTGCTCAGAATTTTGTCCTCTTCACAACCGTGAAAAGAAACAGACCTCTTTATGTGTAAAATTGGAGATATAGTGCCCGATAGTCCTTAAGGCCTTGAAAATATAAAATTTACAAAAAGAGTGAAAACCCAAGGTAGCTCCATTTTAAATATGTAAAATGCATGTTTTACTATCCTAGATTTCACACATAAATGTGCCCATCAGAATTCTCCCACACTTAGACTTTGCTAGTTCTCGAGCAAAACAAAAAGAAAAAGAATAAAACAAAAAATCTAACTCACTTTTATATGAATCACGGTTGCACTCAGCATGTGCAACAAGCCTTTAAACCCTTAGATCACCCCTAGTGGATAAGTTATGTCTTGTGGGTGTTTGCAGTGAATATACACCCAAAATTCAGAAGAAAAAAAAAATTTAACATTGGATAAAGGTAAGGGTCATACCGATCCGGAGCAAAGATAATTTCTCTTACTCTTGATCTAGGGACTCCCACACTTGAATTTTTATTACTCCATATGAATTTCAAGCACAAACATATTTTTTTAATTTGAAACTCACATTGTCTTTTCCAAAATATCCTTATCTTAAGGCAAGACCACTTGTGAAGTAATAGAGAACCAAGGACTAAGGCGTTGGAGTGTTTTTGACCAAACATGTTACCAAGGCATTGATGACATTTACACATACTTTCCTACTGTATGGTTTTCTTTCTCTTTTTTTTTTTCATAATAACTCTATCCTACTCCATTATTGTTGGCCTAAATGACATGGTGGAGCAAACACGAGACATTGAAGTTACTATATAGCTTCACTTTTTGCATATGCCCACATAGACAGTGATGCTAGAGTTCTTTTAGAAATTTCTTCCCTAAGAGTTTCGATCAAGACATCACGCTTCCTGAGGCGCAATGCCCTGTCTAGTTCTAAGGAAATCAACTCTTACTTTTCATTTATACCACTTTCCACACTTAATTTAAAATTGTGTAACAACTCATGCCAAATTAAAAAAAGGTCTCAACTCCAAATCAAAAGTACAAGGAACCCACAGATTTACATATGGTCCAAGACCATAAAACAAGGGTTTCTTATTTTTCAAAAGAGAGTCCCATCTCAAGACACAAGCTTGTTTTTTTTTCTCAATAGGGTTTTTATGTGTTCAAGATGGGTACCTTAATCAAAAATTCTTACATTCATATATCAAGCAACCGAATGGTACGATCATTAACCAAAACCCAAAGTAGAACTTCATCCTTAGCAAGCTCAAAAACAAAAAGAAAAACAAACAAAACAAAGTGGAAAAAATAAAAACTGGTTTTCCTCCCCCACACTTAACTCATGCAATGCCCTCAATGCATGGAAAGAATTAAAAGTGAGGACAATGCAAGGTGGTCATACCTGATTAAAAGTTAGTCATTAGTGTAAAGAGGTTCATGGAGATCCATGACCTCTTCACTACTAGTAGTAAGAAACTCGAGGAATGGTTTCAAATGCTGACCATTAACTTCAAAATTACCCCTGTTCCTAGATTCTGAATCTCCACAACCCCATGGGGATATACATTATGGACAATAAATGGGCCATCCCATCGGTATCTAAGCTTACCAGGGAAAAGATGCAATCAAGAGTTTTACAATAAGTCCTTATCAACAATTGAAAAAGATTTGCACATAATGTGCTTATCATGGAAGGTTTTGGTATTTTCCTCATAAATCCTAGAACTTTCATAGGCATCATTCTTAAGTTCCTCCAACTCAGATAGTTGGAGCCTATGATGAATACCAGCATCAGACAAATCAAAGTTAAGCTTCTTGATGGCCCAAAAGGCCTTATGCTCCAACTCAATTGGTAAGTCACATGCTTTTCCATACACCAGACGGTAGGGAGACTGACCAAGGTCGGTCTTAAATGCAGTTTGATGGGCCCACAAGGCATCAATGATCCTAAGGGACCAATCCTTATAATTGTGATTAACAGTTTTCTCCAAGATTTGTTTGATCTGCCTATTAGACACTTCTACTTGGCCACTAATTTGGGGGTGATAAGGGATAGATAACTTATGGGTGATCCTATACTTTTTCATCAAGGCCTCAAAAAGCCTATTATAAAAATGAGTACCACTATCACTAATTATAGCACGTGGTGTACCAAAGCGGGAAAATATGTTTTCTTTGAGAAACCAGACCACCACTTTGTGGTCATTGGATTTACAAGGTATGACCTCTATCCATTTAGAAACATAATCAATGGCCAAAAATATGTATAAATTCCCAAAGGAGTTAGGGAATGGTCCTATGAAATCAATGCCCCATACATCAAAGATCTCAACTACCAAAATGGGGTTGAGGGGCATCATGTTCCTCTTATTGATACGGCCAAAAGACTGGCAGGCAGGACAAGCCTTATAAAAATCAAAAGCATCTCTAAAAAGAATAGGCCAATAAAATCCGCAGTAGAGAACCTTTGTGACAGTCTTCTTAGGTCCAAGTTGTCCACCACATGCATGATCATGAAAAAAAGATAAGAGTGAGTGTTGCTCATGATCAGGCACATAATGTCTGATAATTTAGTCAGGACAAACTTTAAAAAGATAAGGATCATCCCAAAAGAAATACTTAACTTGTGAAAGGAAACGATACCTGTCTTGGGTGGACTAAGTAACTATTCATCTGAAAAATTCTCGTTGATTGGAGAATCGACAGCCAAGGAATTGGGAAGCCGGGATAAATGGTTTGCAACTAGGTTTTCAATTCCTTTCTTATCCTTAATTTTCAAATCAAACTATTGCAAAAGTAAAACCAACCTAATGAGACGGGCTTTGGCATCCTTCTTCTAAGCTAGGTAACTAAGAGCGGAATGATCAGTGTACACCACCACATGTGACCCAACTAACTAAGATCGAAACTTTTCTAGTGCAAACACAACAACTAAAAATTCTTTTTCAGTGGTTGTATAGTTGAGTTGTGGATCATTTAAGGTCCTACTAGCATAGTAAATAATAGTGGGCAACTTGTTAATCCTTTGACCCAAAACCGTTCCTATAGAAAAATCTGAAGTATCACACATTAGTTCAAAAGATTCAGTCCAAACAGGTGGTTGAACAATGGGTGCATTGGTCAACTCCTTCTTAAGTTGCTTGAAGGATTCTAGGCACTCTTTAGAAAACTCAAAAGTTTGATCTTTGGTAGGTAATGAAGTGAGAGGTCGGGCTAATTGACTAAAGTTCGTAATAAACCTTCTGTAGAAGCCCGTATGCCCTAAAAAAGACCGAACGTCCTTAATAGATTGAGGAGGTGGTAAATTATCAATTAAATCCACTTTGGGCTCTATCTACCTTAATTATCTCCTTGGATATTACATGGCCTAAAACAATACCAGAGTTAACCATAAAATGGTATTTCTCTCAATTCAAAACCAAATTCTTAGATATGCACCTTTTTAAAACTAGGGAAAGATGATGAAAACATTCAGAATAGGAATTTCCATGAATTAAAAAGTCATCCATAAATACTTTCAAGAATTTTTTGACCATGTCAGAAAAGATGCTCATCATGCATCGTTGGAACGTAGCAGGGGCGTTGCAAAGCCCAAAGGACATACGCCTATAAGAAAATGTTCCATATGGACATGTAAAAGTGGTCTTATGTTGGTCCTCTAAAGCAATTGGGATTTGGTTATAGCCGGAATATCCATCAAGAAAACAATAATATTCATGTCTCACTAATCTCTCTAACATCTATCAATGAATGGCAGTGGGAAATGGTCCTTCTAGGTTGCCACATTAAGTTTCCTATAGTCTATGTACACTCTCCACCTTGATTGGACACGAGTTGGAATCAGTTCATTATTGGCATTGGAAACTATAGTAACACCAGACTTCTTGGGCACTACATGAACTGGGTTTACCCATTGGCTATCAAAAATAGGATAAATTATTCTATAATCCAAGTACTTTGGGATCACCTTCTTAATGGCTTCCATCATCACTGGGTTAGCTCTTCTTTGGGGCTCCGTGGATGGTTTGTAATCCTCCATAAGATGTATATGATGTTACACAAGAGTAGAGCTTATACACTTGATATCAGCCATGGTCCAACTTAGGGCTTCCTTATTATTTTTTAACACTTTAAGTAAGTCCTCTTCCTGGCTAGAAGTCGAATTTGACGAAATTATTACAGGGAGAGTCTAGTCAGGTGCCCTAGGAAAGCATACCTTAAATTAGATGGCAACTCTTTAAGATTTAGCTTCGGGGGGTCAACTATAGAAGGTTTGGGAATGAAATTGGAAAGGGGTCTAAAGAGCTCCACATGTGTGTGAAGACTCAAGACTTCAGAAAAAAAATTTTTACTATCATCATCCAACTCATCCATATACTCTTGCAATTCTAAATCAAAATCAATATCAAAGTTGGTAATTAAATCATCCAAAAAATCCTCAAGCATATTGATCTCTTCTTCCATATGTAGTTGCTTGCCTATTCTAAACATTTTAAACTCAACAGTTTGGTTGCCAAAAGATAACCTTAGGAAACCATTTTGACAATTGATTAATGCATTACTGGTAGCCAAGAATGGTCTTCCTAGAATTATTAGGATTTCATCCTTGGTTGAGTAGGGCTTGGTATCTAACACAATGAAATCAACAGTGAAAATAAATTCCCCCACCTTTAGTAAGACATCATCAACCATCCCTTTAGGAATCTTAACAGTCCTATCTGCCAACTGAAGAGTAGTTCCAGTGGCTTTCAATTCTTCCAATTTTAATTATTTATACACATGGTAAGGCAAAAGATTCACATTTGTGCCAATGTTAAGTAAGGCATGCTCAATGTAGGTGTTGCCTATGACACAAGCAATGGTAAGGCTCCCTGGATCCTTATACGTGGCTTATATAGGCTGAGTAATTATGGAACCAATGTTACCTGCCAAGAATGCATTTTTGGGCACACTAGTGATACATTTGTGAGTACACAAATCTTTCAAAGAGGGATGTTCACTTCTATATTTTTTAAGACTTCTAAAATTTTATCCATGGAAGTAGTCTTCTTTTTGTTTACTAAGCGATTAGGAAATGGGACAGGAGGAACATAAGGACTGTTAGGGATTTTCTCTTTTTTAGACGAATCATGTTTGGTTTCCTCAATTAAATCATCTTTAGTTTCAAAAGAATCTTTAGGTTCATTAGACGAACCTGGAATAAGATGCACACTTATATCCTCAACTGAAGGAGAGTTAACAGGAGTAATAGATAAGGAAGATTTAGGAACACTCTGTTGGTACTCTCTACCACTCCTAAGGGCATAAAAAACATTACATTGGTTGGAGGGCCCTTGTTGCATCTGACCTTGTACTATATTCAGTGGTGCATTAGTTGGTGCTTGTGAACTAATAGGCTGATGATGCCTAAGGTTAGGCTCTGGTTGACTGGGTAAAGTTCTCTTCTCCCTCTCACGCATAATTGAGACAACTTAGGTGAGTTCTCTCGTAAGATTTTGATGGCTTATCATGAGGAGGGCCATATTTTTTTCCAAATCACTTATTCTACTTGTCTCTCCAGTGTTGGTAAACCCAGGGGGTTGCTAATAAGATGATAGGAGAGGGGCCCTAGGAAAACTAGCTTGAGGTCCTACATTTGACTTAGGAAAAATATTTTAGGAAAAAGATTGTTGTGCAAAGGGAGGCCTTTGAGGTCTAGGTTGACCTTGATTATGAAAATTGAAAGGCCCTGCTTGGTTGCCTTAATTCCAGGAGAAATTTGGGTGATTTCTCCATCCTGGATTGTAGATGTTACTATATGGATTATTCTGGTATAAGGCATTAACACTTTCATTAGAAGTGCCCCCAGAGGTGTTGGGGCATTTTTTTATGACATGTCCAGGGGACTGGCACCAAGTACACATCATAATCAAATTGACTGATGATGGCTCTCTAGGAACAATAACCTCAATCCTCTTGATTAGGCTATCCAAATGGGCTTCCTTGGCTATTATCACATTCACAAAATATCATTTCCCTCCTATGGTTCTTTCACTCTCTTGGGTTGATTCCCACTCATGGGTTTTGTCAGCTAAGTCAAGTAAGAATTCTCATGCCTTTCCTTCATCTGTAAAAGATATGAATCCCCCAGGGCACATAGACTTTATCATTTGTTTAGTTGGGTAATCAATACCCTCATAAATTATTTGACATAAATGCCATATGTCACACCCCGTTCACCCTGAACCGGAGCGGTGACCGAATTAACACCGGTTAACCCAAACCTGCCCGGATCATCAGATACTGTATTCCACCACAGCATACACACACTAACATCAATTCATCATATCAGCGGAAGACTAAGTTTTACCTGTAAATAAATCCCATATACTTGATACCCAAATGGTGATACAATAATTATATACATTTGGGCCCGTAGGCATGATATATACACAAAAGAATGAAGTTCAAATATCAAATATATATAGGAAATCATCAAATCATCAGAGTACACAGTTCGGCTCGGTATCAAGGCTGGAGCTCAGCTCGACCTCAGAACCGCTGTCCCGCAGCACAGCTCTCACACGCGCAGTCTACGCCGTGCTCAAACTCCTCAGGGGTCCACCAGTCCTCCTCAGGAAACTCGACTGTGGGACCCACCCCATGCTCCTCAGATGCATGACCTGCAAAATCATCTAAAAAGGGGTGCACACGTGGAATGAGCTCACTAGCTCAATAAGTAGAGAGGTGGACCACACACAACAGTCCACACATCACAACACATCATATGCACTACATGCCATGCAATTCATTTTAAAATCACATACAGCTAATCAACATTACTAAGTCTTTGGTTTTAGTGCTACTACAACCACAGTGCGCGTATACTCCGGGTACGAGCCGCGAACTCCCTCCCGCGATATGCCCATAAGGCTGTTGGAGAAGGCCCACCGTGAGTACTCGGAAAAATAAAGACAATGCCGTCCACCGGCTCTCAACAGAAATGTAAATAAATTAAATGACAGTGCTGACTCCAGCAATTTAAAAGCAGTACGATTGGCCCTCTTGAAATACCACCGGGGTTGCCGACTGTCCTACATGACTCGCCGGGCGTAATGCCTAACCGCCACAGTGTCCGACAACCGCGACCCCTGCTTCCCCCCAAATGGCAACCCAACACCTTAACCCCTGTTGGGAAGGGTCGTAGCACGGGATGGTGAGAATCCTAATACCGCATGCTCCTATATGTAGTACGACTGCATAGTGCCTCCGTGTCCCATACCACGGGCCACCAATGCATTCGTTTCCAAGCCGACCACGGCATCTAGTCTATCAATGCATTATGCAACATGACGTCCACATTCAACATATAACATCTCATTCAATTTGCATTTGAAAAGTAAACATAGCATATATGCACATCAATGTGAGGAATGACTAATCTATATAGTATATTCATGATGGCATGACTAAATTAGATATAGTTATATGAATGCCAAACAAATGCCTTGAAACAAGGCCAAACGTCCACTCTCCACTTACTTGTAGCGTACAAGGAGTCCCGCTCGGTACGGGTGAGATCCGGAGCGAATCGGGTAGGCTTTGGTGAACCTAACAAAATTGAGCGGGTTAGTACTTTACCACTTTAGAATCGGAATTAATGAAATCCGATGTCAAAATCGTGTTTAGAACGTCGAAAGAAGGTCACACGTCCGATTTGGGCTCGATCGGACCTAAAAATCACATTCCGGCCACTCAGGTGGGTTAGACAGGTGGGCTGTCTACCCACCGGTCCTACCCGCCGGTTTGGCCAGGGACCCCCTGTCCTCTCAGGTGGGTGCTCTCAGGCGGGTAGGGACCCGCCGGTTGTACCCGCCGGTTTTGGCGGAAAAACCCCAGTTTCTTCTCAACTTCCTCCATTCCTTGGGGACCCAAATAGGGCTTTTCCCAACCCATTCTTCACACATTTAAAGTCCTATAGGATGGTTCTAGCTTAGATCTAAGTTAGATTCAAGTGAGGGGAACCATCTTACCTTCTTTGCTCAAGAATGACTTCAAACCCTCCAAATCACTTCCAACTCACAATGCTCCTTCTACCTTGTCGATATCTCTTCAAATCCTTCAAGATCAACACATAAATCATCTATTAAACCTTAGATTCATCATTTCAAAGGGTATTTACAAGATCTCAAGAAATCACACTCGAATCGAGGGTTTAAAGCTCGGGTATGGTGAACGTTCATAAAACCCAACTTCTCTTACCTCCAACTGTAGATCTCGAGTTGAAGATTACTCTCCCGGCACCGGAGTGGCAAGATCTAGCTTCGGCGCCACGGAAATCCTTCCTTTCTTCCTCTTCCTTCCTTCTTCCCTTTTCTTTTCTCTCTCCTCTTTACTTTTCTCACCAAACGTACGAGGGTAATAAATGGAAATAAAAGAAATCATAAAGTCTTATATACTATTCCTAATTAAGTGAATAGTGTCTGATGGGTCACTCAGGTGGGTGGGTGTACCCACCTGTCATACCCACCCGAGAGTCAAAACTTGGGATTTTGACCGGGCTCGGACCTCGGCTCAAACCCCACCCCAGGCATACATTGTAGCATACGTATATATCTTAAAATATAGATATAATACCTGTTTTATCCGTACATAGCCTTATGGTAGGTGCACGTACACGGTTTGGGCACTCCCGTCTCTTCTGGCACTGGCTTGGACTTGTCGGGCCAGCCGGTGTTTAAGGTCACCCGTGCCATCATAGCCCATAAGGAACCCGCTCTAACATCCTCTGGCTCGGTTCCTGCATGGTTAAACAGGTTCAATCGCGAAATCAGACCGGGTTTAAGAAGCGGGATATTACATTACCCCCCCTTCTGAAAAATTTCGTCCTCGAAATTGTGTACCTGGTTGATCAAAAAGATGAGGGTACTTGGCTCGCATTTCTTCTTCTACCTCCCAAGATGCTTCTTCAAGTGAATGATCAGCCCATCGCACCTTTACATAGGAAATGGAGCGGTTGCGAAGGGTTTTCACCTTCCGGTCCAAAATTTCAGCTGGCTGTTCTGTGTAGGTCATATCAGCCTCTAGGTACCCTGGTTCCATAGGTAGTACATGAGATGGATCATGCACGTACTTCTTCAGCATGGATACATGGAATACATTGTGAACATTTCCAAGTGAAGGTGGCAGAGCAAGCATGTAGGCTACTGAGCCAACCCGGGACAAGATCTCAAATGGTCCCATGTATCTTGGGCTCAACTTCCCCTTTCTGTGAAACCTTTGCAAACCTTTAGTAGGAGAGATCTTGAGAAATACCTTTTCCCCTGGCTGAAATTCAATCTCCTTCCTGCGGGTGTCCGCATAGCTCTTTTGACGGGACTGAGCTGCTTTAATCCGTTCTCTAATAACGTCGACCTTGTCACAAGTCATTTGGATCATCTCAGGTCCTAACATTCGACGTTCACCTACCTCATCCCAATACAAAGGAGTTCTGCACTTTCTGCCATATAACGCCTCATATGGAGCCATCCCAATTGTAGCTTGGTAACTATTATTATATGCAAACTCCATAAGAGGTATATATTCTTCCCAGCTGCCACTCATCTCCATTGCACATGCCCTGAGCATGTCTTCTAATATCTGTATGGTTCGCTCCGACTGACCATCCGTCTGTGGGTGAAAAGCTGTACTCAAGTTCAGTTGCGATCCCAAGGCACGCTGTAAACTTTTCCAAAATCTGGAAGTGAACCTTGGGTCCCTATCTGAAACAATGCTCACTGGCACTCCGTGTAAACGCACTATGTTGTCCATGTAAAGTTGTGCTAGTCTGGTCATGGAGAACTTGGTCTTGATAGGAATGAAGTGGGCAGTCTTGGTAAGCCGATCCACAATCACCCATATCGCATCCATTCCCTTAGGTGTACCTGGTAGTCCGGTGACGAAGTCCATTGTAATCCTTTCCCACTTCCATTCTGGTACTGGGAGTGGCTGAAGGGTACCATAAGGTCGATGCCTCTCAGCTTTCACCTTCTGGCAGGTAAGACAAGTCGCCACATACAAAGCTATGGTGACTTTCATGCTTGGCCACCAATAACTCTGTTTGAGGTCTTTGTACATTTTGGTACTTCCTGGGTGAAGTGAGTACTCGGAGCTATGTGCTTCTCTCACGATTTTATCCTGTATATCCAAATCATCGGGTACACACAATCTGTCTCGAAACATCAATGCCCCATCACTGGCTAAAGTAAAATCTGGGTCATTCATTGTTTGGTCTTGAACCTTAACTCTGATCCGCTGCAATTCAGGATCCAAAGGTTGCTTCACAATCACCTCTTGCCTAATTGCCGGATGCACCTGTAGAGCCGATAAGGATGCCGTCAACCATTTAAGGTTTTCTGGTTGAGGTTCAAGCTCTAGGGTTGCCCCTTCATACAAGAGGGTCTCTTCCATTAGCATCGCCTCTTGCACAAGTGGTGAGCTTACTGCTAAGCATGAAAGCGACACAGTCTGTGTCTTCCGACTCAATGCATCTGCCACTACATTAGCCTTGCCGGGATGATACTGAATATCGCAGTCATAATCCTTCATGAGTTCAAGCCATCTTCTCTGTCTCATATTCAAATCCTTCTGGGTGAAGAAGTATTTCAGGCTCTTGTGGTCGCTGTATATCTCACACCTCTCTCCATACAAATAGTGTCGCCAGATCTTAAGGGCAAAAATGACTGCCGCTAGTTCCAAGTCATGAGTGGGGTAATTCTTCTCATATTCCTTTAGTTGTCGGGATGCATATGCTATTACCTTCCCGCGTTGCATGAGAACACAACCCAACCCAACTTTGGAAGCATCGGTATAGACCATCATCCCACCTGTGCCTTCAGGAATAGTCAGCACAGGGGCAGTCACCAACTTTTCTTTCAATTCCTGGAAGCTCTTCTCACATTCTTCTGCCCAGTCGAATTTCACACCCTTTTTAGTCAACTTGGTCATTGGTGCTGAGATCCGAGCAAAATTCTCGATGAAACGCCGGTAGTATCCAGCCAATCCCAGGAAGCTTCTGATTTCAGTAACATTCTTGGGACTTTCCCATTCCACTACTGCTTTTACCTTAGCAGGATCCACTTCGATTCCGGCTTTAGACACTACGTGCCCCAGGAACCCCACTTGTTCAAGCCAGAATTCACACTTGCTGTACTTGGCAAACAACTGTTGATCTCTCAACCTCTGTAATACCATTCTCAAGTGTTGAGTGTGCTCCTCTTCGGTCTTGGAGTAGATCAAGATATCGTCAATAAAAACAATTACCCATTTGTCGAGCACATCCTGGAATACTCGATTCATTAGATCCATAAATGCTGCCGGCGCATTGGTTAACCCGAAGGACAACACTAGGAACTCATAATGGCCGTATCGAGTCCTAAATGCTGTTTTGGGTATATCACTACTCTTTATCTTGAGCTGATAATAGCCGGACCGAAGGTCTATCTTTGAAAATACTCTGGCTCCCTGCAACTGATCAAATAAATCATCGATGCGTGGCAATGGATACCGGTTCTTAATGGTTAGCTTATTCAACTCCCGGTAATCTATGCACATACGCAGACTACCATCCTTCTTCTTGACAAACAACACCGGGGCACCCCAAGGTGAAACACTTGGGCGAATAAACCCCTTCTCCAATAGTTCCTGTAACTGCATCTGCAACTCTTTCAATTCAGCTGGTGCCATCCTATATGGAGCCTTTGATACTGGAGCTGCTCCAGGAATCAAGTCTATGGCAAACTCCAACTCTCTGTCAGGTGGTAAATGCATCAGATCATCTGGGAAAACATCGGGAAACTCTTTAACCACCTTTACTTCTTCTAGAGGTGTAACTCTTGCATCAACATCGAGTACCGAGGCTATGTAACCCTGACATCCACTTTCTAGTAACTTTACCGCTTGAAGAGCGGAGATCAGAACCTTCCTCTCCCTTTTCATGGTATCTGCTCGGTACACCCACTCTTTCCCTTCGTCATCTGTTACCTTAATCAGCCTTTCCGCACAGATCACATTAGCTCGATGAGCCGACAACCAATCCATACCCAATATAGCATCAAAATTCTGCATATTGAATTTAATAAGTTGTGCATCAAAGTTCTTCCCACTAATCTCCACTGGGCACGGTCCATACACTTCCTTCAACTGTGCAATTTTACCAGTAGGCATACTAACAATCATTCCCTGGTCTAGGATCCTGGGTGACATCCCAAGCTTCCCTACAAATCTCTTAGATGCGAATGAATGAGTAGCTCCTGAATCAAATAAAACATAGGCTGGTATGCCCGATATGGGTAGGATACCTAATATAACAATGTATATAATTTCAGCAGGTCATCAATATTAATCATAATGAACTTCTTAATTTAAAATGTACCTGCTACAACTTCTGTACTAGCCTCAGCTTCCTCGGCTGATAGGGCATACATCCTTCCCTGCGGTTGATTGCCTCGAGGCAAGGGAGGTCGGTAAGCAGAGGGCTGACTGGAGGGCAAGGCTGGTCGGGCCCGACAGTCTTTCGCATAATGCCCATAGGAATGGCAGTTGAAGCAACGAATCTGAGACGTCGGAACTGGAGCGGGGCCCCTCTGCACTTGACCCGATGCAGATGAAGGTCGAGGTGGCCTTGGAGCTGTAGGAACCACACTAGTGTTCGGGCGAACAGAGGTTGAACCCGAACCACCAACTGGCCTAAGAGGATAGCCAGGTGGCCTATAGGGCTGCCTATACATAGGCCCCGAACTATATGATCCACGGTATGCCTTGGAGGAATTTCCCACATCTGGGAATGGATTTGATCTCTTCCACAGTCCAGGAGTGAGGGACTGTTCACCCTTTTGCTTATCTTCCATTGTTTTGGCCTTCTGTACAATCTGGCCATATTCGGTCAAATCCAAGACTTCAAGCACTGACCCAATAGATGCTTTTAGGCCTTTTAGGAACCTTGCTGCCTTCTCTTCAGCTGTTCGCATATGCCTTGGGGCGAAATGGAACAAACTTTCAAATTGTTGCTGATATTCAAGAACAGTTTTACCTCCTTGAGTTAAGGCCATGAACTCAGTCTCCTTCCGATCTCTGAAACTGCGCGGATAGTGGTTGTCCAAGAACAACTCCTTAAACTGCTCCCAAGTAGGTTCTGGATGAGCAGCCATTAATATAGGTTTGGAGGCTTGCCACCAAGAATTTGCCTCTTTCTTGAGTTGTAACCCAGCACAAATGAGCTTCTGGGCATCTGTGCACTCAAGCACCTCAAATATCTTCTCCAATTCTTGGATCCATTGATCCGGTTCTAAAGGATCACTCCCCACCTTAGAGAATACCGGTGGTAAGTTCCTCTTGAACGACTCTACCACCCTTGACGTATTACTCGTCGCCGGGAAGTTAGGAGCATAGGCAGGATAGTAGGCATAAGGATGAGGCATCCCATGCTGAGGAATACCGAATGGCGGGATTGGAGGTGTACCCACTTGTGGTCCCGTTCCCGACCCGACAGGTGGGTCTTGCGGAGTGTGTACCCGGGGAAGTTGACCCGGTTGAGAAAGATCCAACTGTTGTTGGATGGCAGTCATAAATGCTTGCTGTTGCTGAAGCATTTGTTGTTGGAAAGCTTGTTGAGACTGCTGAATTATTGTAGCAACATCTCCCGGTGTAATGACCGGTGGAGGGTCCGGGAGTGCAGTCATAGGTGGGTCCCCATGTGCCCCACCCTGACCATGGGTCTCTGCAGGTAGTGGAGGTGAGGTATGCCCCACAGAACGGGCCCCTCTGGGATTTTGTGGTCGACCGACCCGACGAGGACCCCGCGAGGTACCTCGGGCATTACTACCGGATCTAGTACGTACCATCGTATCCTTGTACCTGGAACATATCACACACCATATTGGTTAAACACCATAGACTGATTTAGGCACACAATCATATGCCATTACGTGTGGTGTTGTAGTGTATGATAGCCTGTAATTAATCATAGCTCAATTCCAAGATACAGGCAAAGTTCACAACATACATGCTAATGGTCCCACTCGACCATAGCATATTGATCATAGGACTAATTTCCACCATAAAACCAATGAAATCACAATAGGAGAAGAGAAGGGAAAAGAGAAAAAAAAAATTTTCAAAATTTTCAATTTTCCCTTCTGTCCAAACCGGTGGGATGAACCGGCGGGTAGGGACCCGCCGGTCTGACCCGCCGGTCCCAGCACCCCAAACCGGCGGGTGTCACCGGCGGGTAGGGACCCGCCGGTCTGACCCGCCGGTCTTGCCCGAGGTTAAAACACGAACAGGGCCAGAAAGGCCCTGTTTCGTCTGTCACTCTCACCCTCTCCTTTCTCTTACTTCCCTTTCCTCTTGGACGATTTTGGGAGTTTACCCGGCGCTTCCACTCGCGAGTCTACTCACCCACTCGACGCTTTAGAGAGGATTCAACTCGTCTTCATCCAAGTAAGTTCTTCTTCTTCTTCGTTTTCCAGAATTTCAAATTGGGTGAATTATTTGAATAGGATTTACTTTTTAGGCTTTCTTTCTCTATTTATCACCATAGAAAAGTATTATCATGTGTTTGTGATGATTCCACTGTGCTCATTTGTAGTTTATAGGATTCATCACTCTTTATTTGGAGAAAAACCCAAATTGATGCCCTAGGTTCCCAAATTTGGGGTTTCTTCAATCCTTACTGTTTTGCTCAAATTGACGACTCCTTTGTAATGCATTCCGCTTGTTTTACGCTAGACATGAGTTAGATTTCATTGAATCATCCATTATGCTTGAAATCCTCATGCATTTTCATGAAAATCCCTATTTTGGCATTGGTTTCCTTGATTTTCATCCATACTTGTACTCATGGAATTCCATAGTCCATTTGGGGCATATTCTTGCAATTCCATCATCCCATTACTATGGCATTTCATTCTAGACCTAGGGTTTCAAGCTTTCACTCCATTCTACTCCAATTTGCGCAATGGACTTGAATTTCCCCATTTCATTCATGCCTATTGCTTTTGCTGTCCTTTGCTGTCATTTTACTGTTTTGGCACGTTTCCATGCGTTGCCATCACCATATTTCATGTTATAAGTTTTCTATCCTTCCTAGATCGTTGCCGTTCCCATTTTGCAGAAATTGGGTTTTGGATTTCCCCTTCTTTAATGCTGCTGTCTTTTCTTACTGTACTAACCCAACCTTCTTTACTTATTGTCAGGATGTCTTCACGCACCGGCAGAGGACCATCTTCCTCTGGTGTTCGACGCAAGACCACCGCTTCTAAGCGGAAAAGTGCGGAGACCAGCACTTCAGCTCATCGCACAGGGAGACCTGCACCTGCTCAGTCTGACCCTTCAGACTACGATGAGGAGCACTTCACTAGTGCCGAGGCCGCAGCCAAATGGCCTATCTTCCTGAAGGGGCCAGTGTTGATGGAAAAGACCGTGGTAGTCGAGGACTTCCACAAGGCCCAGCTTCAGGAGAGGTTCTCAGCATTGGGCTGGGACACTATTCTTCAGGTGGACCGACCGTGCTACGATCAGCTCGTCCGTCGGTTTTATTGCAACCTGGAGGTGTCGTATCAGTACGGGGAACTCACTGTCAGCAGCCTGGTGAAGGGAGTGGATATCCAGCTGACGGTAGACACCCTGGCCAGTATTCTGGGCATATCGGCGGCGGGACACCGATACTACAGTCCCCCCAGGAGTAGACCTCAGGGACCGTTCATGAGCATGGAGACACCGGACTTCATCTACGAGACCATCTGCGGCAGCAGCAGTCGCCCGGAGTCCGAGACATCTTTCTTCCCTGAGGTCCGTCTCTTCGCCCGGCTGATCCAGTTCAACCTGCTCCCCAGGGGAGGTCATCGGAACCAGGTAGGTTTCATGGCGGCTTTTATAGCATTTTGTATTTTTACAGCCGCAGAGGGAGGCAGGGAGCACTTGTGCCTCCCCTATATCATCCTCAGAGCGATGGAGCACCATGCTTCCCACCCAGAGGACGGAGGATTCCCCTACGGCAGGATCCTCACCAGGATCTTCGAGTTCTTCAGGGTGGATCTGAGCGGAGAGGAGGGGAAGACTCCGGCCGATAGGTTCGATCGGAGCAACCTCTTGAAGATGGGTCTCCACACCCTCATGGATTCACCTCCGAGATCGGGAGCTCGGAGAGGTAGGGGTAAGAGGGCTGCCCCTGTAGAGGATGTCCTCATGGAGGAGGAGTCCAGTGAGGAGGACGAGGACTACGTTCCTCAGGACGAGGAGGCAGATTTGATGGGTGGCAGTATCCCTGAGGAGGTGCCTCAGGAGTCGAGAGGTACGGGCCCTAGTTCTTCCAGAGCTGCAGCCCCACCATATGGAGCCCCACCACCTGGGAGTGGTGACTACGACTATGAGGACAGGACAGCCTCCATGCGGGCCTTGCAGGATGGCCAGGTCCAGATACTGAGGCGGCTGGACGAGATTGCCTCACGGCAGATCACCTTGGAGGATTCCTTCCGTAGGCTGGGTCAGGACTTGGACACCAGGGCCACCGCCATCTCAGCAGATTATGGCCGGCTTAGGAGGGAGGTACAGGTGGTGAACGCGAGGTTCGATTATTACGATCACCGCTTCGATGTTAACTCCAGGCCTCCAGCGAACGTGGTGATCATCGACGACGATGACGACGCCCAGTGAGGCTTAGCTTGCCCGCCCAGCTATTTATCCATTTTTCTCTTTTTTGTAGACATTGTACCTTTCTTTATTCTCATTCCTTGTAATTGCGATGTAACTTGAATTTCATTTATGGAATGAAATATCTTTGGATATTGGACTATTATAATGTTTTCATATGTGGAGTTCCTGTGTGGTTTTGTGGTGATGTGACTTTTCTATTTGTGCTCTTTGTTATATTATTATCTGTTGTTTATCAGGTTTTGTGTAAAAATTTTTGGAAATCCCACTTTACGCCGTTATGCTGCCGAAATTTCGTCGAGATAGTACTTTATGGGTTATAGTACCCACCTAATTACCCTTTATCTACACTCACGCATGCCATGAATGCCACTTATAATATAACTCCATTTTTATACTTCCTTTCTTTGACTTTTAATCTTTAAAGCTTTTATATTTGCCCAACCCCATTCTCCTATTATAGAATCTACGGGATTCTAATGGTATGCTGTGAGTGGAGCAGAGCATCACGCTCTGATACCACCGTTTGTCACACCCCGTTCACCCTGAACCGGAGCGGTGACCGAGTTAACACCGGTTAACCCAAACCTGCCAGGATCATCAGATACTGTATTCCACCACAGCATACACACACTAACATCAATTCATCATATCAGCGGAAGACTAAGTTTTTACCTGTAAATAATTCTCATATACCTGATACCCAAATGGCGATACCATAATTATATACATTTGGGCCCGAAGGCATGATATATATACACAAAAAGAATAAAGTTTGAATATCAATTATATACAGGAAATTATCAACAACATCAGAGTACGCAGCCCGGCATCGGTATCAAGGCTGGAGCTCAGCTCGGCCTCAGAACCGCTGCCCCGCAACACAGCTCTCACACGCGCAGTCTACGCCGTGCTCAAACTCCTCAGGGGTCCACCAGTCCTCCTCAGGGAACTCGACGGTGGGACCCACCCCCTGCTCCTCAGATGCATGACCTGCAAAATCATCTAAAAAGGGGTGTACACGTGGAATGAGCTCACTAGCTCAGTAAGTAGAGAGGTGGACCACACACAACAGTCCACACATCACAACACATCATATGCACTACATGCCATGCAAATCATTTTAAATCACATACACCTAATCAACATTACTAAGTCTTTGGTTTTAGTGCTACTACAACCACAGTGCGCGTATACTCCGGGTACGAGCCGCGAACTCCCTCCCGCGATACGCCCATAGGGCTGTTGGAGAAGGCCCACCGTGAGTACTCGGAAAAATAAAGACAATGTCGTCCACCGGCTCTCAACAGAAATGTAAATAAATTAAATGACAGTGCTGACTCCAGCAATTTAAAAGCAGTACGATTGGCCCTCTTGAAATACCACCGGGGTTGCCGGCTGTCCTACACGACTCGCCGGGCGTAATGCCTAACCGCCACAGTGTCCGACAACCGCGACCCCTGCTTCCCCCCAAATGGCAACCCAACACCTCAACCCCTGTTGGGAAGGGTCGTAGCACGGGATGGTGGGAATCCTAATACCGCATGCTCCTATATGCAGTACGACTGCATAGTGCCACCGTGTCCCATACCACGGGCCACCAATGCATTCGTTTCCAAGCCGACCACGGCATCTAGTCTATCAAGGCATTATGCAACATGATGTACACATTCAACATATAACATCACATTCAATTTGCATTTGAAAAGTAAACATAGCATATATGCACATCAATGAGTGAAATGACTAATCTATATAGCGCATTCATGATGACATGACTAAATTAGATATAGTTATATGAATGCCAAACAAATGCCTTGAAACAAGGCCAAACGTCCTCTCTCCACTTACCTGTAGCGTACAAGGATTCCCGCTCGGTACGGGTGAGATCCGGAGCGAATCGGGTAGGCTTTGGTGAACCTAACAAAATTGAGTGGGGTTAGTACTTCACCATTTTAGAATCAAAATTAATGAAATCCGACGTCAAAATCGTGTTTAGAACGTCGAAAGAAGGTCCCACGTCCGATTTGGGCTCGATCGGACCTAAGAATCACATTCTGGCCACTCAGGTGGGTGTCTCAGGTGGGTTGTCTACCCACCGGTCCTACCCGCCGGTTTGGGAGGACCCGCCGGTCCTACCCGCCGGTTTGGCCAGAACCCCCCTGGTCCTCTCAGGTGGGTGTCTCAGGTGGGTTGTCTACCCACCGGTCCTACCCGCCGGTTTTGGCGGAAAAACCCCAGTTTCTTCTCAACTTCCTCCATTCCTTGGGGACCCAAATAGGGCTTTTCTCAACCCATTCTTCACACCTTTAGAGTCCTATAGGATGGTTCTAGCTTAGATTTAAGTTAGATTCAAGTGAGGGGAACCATCTTACCTTCTTTGCTCAAGAATGACTTCAAACCCTCCAAATCACTTCCAACTCACAATGCTCCTTCTACCTTGTCAATATCTCTTCAAATCCTTCAAGATCAACACATAAATCATCTATTAAACCTTAGATTCATCATTTCAAAGGGTGTTTACAAGATCTTAAGAAACCATACTCGAATCAAGGGTTTAAAACGTGGGTATGGTGAATGTTCATAAAACCCAACTTTTCTTACCTCCAACTGTAGATCTCGAGTTGAAGATTACTCTCCCGGCACCGGAATGGCAAGATCGAGCTTCGGCGCCACTGAAATCCTCCCTTTCTTCCTCTTCCTTTCTTCTTCCCTTTCTTTTTCTCTCTCCTCTTTACTTTTCTCACCAAACGTACGGGGGTAATAAATGGAAAGAAAAGAAGTCATAAAGCTTTATATACTATTCCTACTTAAGTGAATAGTGTTGGATGGGTCACTCAGGTGGGTAGGTGTACCCACCTGTCATACCCACCCGAGAGTCAAAACTTGGGATTTTGACCGGGCTCGGACCTCGGCTCAAACCCCACCCCAGGCATACATTGTAGCCTACGTATATATCTTAAAATACAGATATAATACCTGTATTATCCGTACATAGCCTTATGGTAGGTGCACGTACACGGTTTGGGTACTCCCGTCTCTTCTGGCACTGGCTCGGACTTGTCGGGCCAGCCGGTGTTTAAGGTCACCCGTGCCATCATAGCCCATAAGGAACCCGCTCTAACATCCTCTGGCTCGGTTCCTGCATGGTTAAACCGGTTCAACCACGAAATCAGACCGGGTTTAAGAAGCGGGATATTACATTGGTCCTATAAGGCACACCATTGATGTGGATCATGAATATTGTGATAGCACAACAATCACCTCCTTAGTCCATTATAAACATCATGAACTCTCATGGAAAGTGTTACGATTCTAGGATCTTGCAACCAAACCAAGGAAAGAAAGAAAAGAGAAGAAGAAAGAAAGAAGACTGAAGAAAAAAGAGAGGTGAGAGGCCAGATCACAGATCACTCCCAAAAGAGGGGAACTAACCTACGATCAGACCAGAATAGTCTGTCGTAGGTTAAAACTTTGATATATATATATATATTCCAAAAATAGGACAGGTACAAAACTGCCCTGTAACCTGTGATAGTCAACCATAATACAAAATAGAAACCGATAAGGCCAAAATACCCTTCTTACGCCTAAAACTTAATAGAAAGATTCTGCTTCCTAACTATAATAGAAACTCTATCTTCTAACAGGAAAGAGAAAAATCATTTGTATTATAACCTCTTGAATTAAGTTTAATATATTAAAGCATTAACATTCTCCTGTTGTTTTACTTTCATACTTTTATTTCTCAGTGTCTTCCAAGATTTTATGAATTAAATACCTCGGATTATAAAATTAAATAATAAAACTCATTAATTTTATTCCATATTACATAACTTCTTCAAGCAGAGTAATGATATTCATGATGAGCCTTTCCCCAGCATATAAAATCCATGTCTTTGTTTGAGATAAACACCAACCACTGCAAAGTCCAAGGCGGCTGGGAAAAATGGCATAATTTTAGCCACAAAATCATTTTCTTTAAATTATCAAGGTGCACTAGGACCATTTACATGATATATAACCATAGTTGTCAAGGCAACAAGGCGACCTAAGGAGGTGGATGGTGTCTAAGCGGTTAGGCAATAAGGCAACCAAAGAATCCAAGTGTCAATTTTTATTTCCCTTCTTTTATAACATTATTTAGTATGCTACATGTTGGGATGACCGTAGTTGGTTTTATTTTTTACCTTGGTTAAGCCTTATTTACCATAGTAAGTCTTGTAGATAGGGATGTTTAGTCAGCGTTATCCAACTTCGCTTATTCGGTTTCTTGTAGATAGGGACGCTTAGTCAGCGTTGCCCTACTTTTCTTATTCACTTTACTGTAATCTCCTTATAAATAAGGACTCTGTCATTAATGACAAGTCAAATCATTCTCTAATTTCTAATTCTCAACTTGGTATCAGAGCTAAAGCCCCTGAAATTCCTTTTTCCTTTTTTTCGATTTTCTTCCATGCAAACCAAACCCTAACTCATCGTACCTTTCGATCGCACCTACACCTATTGCCACTGCAATGGCGTGACTCCCTGCACCTTGCTGTCGCATGTGCCTCCTTGGCCCCGCTGTTGCCTATGCCTCGTTGTTGCTCTCTCTCTCTCTCTCTCCTATCCCTGTTGCTAACTATCGCCACCACTGCCTACCACCGTTTGTTGCCATCGCCTGCCTGCGTTGCGCCTGTTGTTGTCATTCTCCTTTTTCCCATATTTCTCTCTCTCTCTCTCTCTCTTTTAAGCTATGACTATTGTAAGTAATGATGCCAAGGATGTTGTTGTGCCTACTAAGGCTCCTGATGGACGCCGTTCAGCTATTCAGTCCACCCTTCATCTTGGACCCATCAAGCTTAATGGTCAGAACAACCTCGTGTGGTCTCATGCATATCTTCTTAGTATTCGTGGGAACAACTTCTCTGGTCTCCACACTAGAGACATTCCTCAACCAAATGATCCTATCGCCGCTAACGCCCGGTTAGCCAATGATGCCATTGTTATGTCCTTTTTGATAAATTCTATGAAGCCTGCTATTAGTCCAAGCTTTACCTTGTTCAACTCTACTAAGAATCTCTGGGATGCAGTGAAACAAACCTATTCCCAAGGAGGGAATTATGTTTAAATCTATGAGATTTGCCGCACTATTCTTTCCACCACTCAGAAAGGGTTGTCTCTATCTGCATATTCTTCCACCTTATGTAGCCTTTGGCAATAGCTAGATTTCTATCTGATGTACTTGGGTGATGGGTTTAGAAAGTTATCTTTGATTTGGTTCCTTATTTACTTTTATTTTTAGACTTTGAATTAGTTTGGTAGATTATTTGAATGAGATTTTATTTTAGTTTTTATATAGGTTAGTTTCGTTTTCTTTAATTAGCTACCAATTTTATGCTTTGAATTTTCTTATATAGTGAAAAACTCAGTTTTGAAGATTTTGAGCGAATTGAAAGATTGTTTTGGGTGTGAACCATGATTATCGTGGGTGGTTTCCTTCTTCCCTTTTCTAATATTCCTTTCTCTGATTTCTGAACTTTCTCTTTTCTCTTTATCTCTACTATATTCTTTCTCCCTTCCAATCAATTTGTTACAACTTTCTTGTTTTATGTTCGGTTCCTACAACCAGCAATAGTACAACTAGGGAGGAGTGTTGATGTTCATACAGTAAGAATCGAAGACGAAATCAAATATAGACCTTGCTTTTCCGCTAGGTGCAAGTTGTAGCAGCAATCAATCTCCTTTGGTTGATTATTCTACATATCCATCGATCGAAAACGAGAGCCCATCGAGATTCCCACCTTCGTGTGAAGTTTTAGGATGAGCAAAGTTGAGTTGGGTGACTTCTCCCAATCGAAACCAATCTCGATCTCCACTGGTTCTAAATTTCATCGTGACCTAAGGTTGAATAAAACTAATTTCTCTATTTTATAAGTAAGGACAGACTGTTAATTACATAAAACCGCCCTTTGACTGATTTTTTTCTATTATCCCACTTTCTTTAAATTTTCAAAATAGCCCCCTTATATTAAATTTTCAGTTCCAGAATTACCCCAGTTGCTATTTAGTTTTTTCTAAAGCCCTGTTTATTTTTTTATTACGGAATTGCTACCCGTATCTGTTATTCTTGTGGGTCCATAAGCGATCTGAGTCCCCTGGATCCGCATCAAGTGGTATCAGAGTAAGGATGTAAATTTGAAACAAAAACCATTTACTGAAACCGAACCGAGCCGTTTAAACCGAAACTATAAAATCGGTTAGTAAATGGTTAGGTTATGGTTTCAAGTTTCAAGCTGATTAGCTAAACGGGTTAAAGCCGAACCGAGCCGTTTAACCCGTTGGTTTCAAACATAATTGAAATCGTGAAAATCAAATAGTTTAAACCGTCAAAACCAATCCGATTAACCCATTTAAAGATTAAATAAGGTGGTTGTAAAATATCATTAGTATCTCATTTGATTCAAAGATTGAGTGTTGGTTGTAAAATATCATTAGTATCTCATTTGATTCAAAGATTGAGTGTTGCAAGCCTGCAAGTAATTCTAGAGGTAGCTTACTCATTGTTTGGAATGCCGATTTAATTAATCCAACACACTAAGTAGAATGTGTACTAATAAAAATGCAATTTTTGCTTATACCATGGCATATTAATATATATTTTCCAATATTTTAACACATTATTTGGGGGGGGGAGAAGAAGAAAATCTCTGCTGTAAGCATTACTTACTGACCTATTAGATGTGCTTGAGACTATTTTCTATCAAAATATTTTCTTTTGCTTAGTTGTTTGGTTGTTTTAACAAAGCATAATGATTTGCATTCACATTCTCAAGATTGAATCTATTATCACCAAAAACAAATTTTAGTAAACATGCAAATTAACTAGCAAACCGATTGCTAACCATTTAGAAACTGTATGGAATAAACCGAAACCGTTTAAAATCATGAAACTAAAACCATTTAAGAACCGTGGAAACTGAAAGCATTTACTAAATGGTTGTGGTTTTAGAAAGTGCAACCGTTTAGTAGATGGTGCTGTTTTGGTTTCAACCAAAATATATGTGAATCGGACCGAACCAAACCGTTTAAATCAAAACTGAACCGATTAACACCCTTATATCAAAGCAAATTTCCTGCACTTCTCTAACCATGACATGTCATATCACCAATGCTGAGTTGCACAAATTGTATTGTGAGGTACTTGAGAACTAACAGAAAACTAATGTCAACGTTGAAAAGAATGAGGCAAAATATGACAAGTTCATAGACGAGACTCAAAATGCTCTCACTAAGATTCTCGCCTTTATGCAAAGGTCTAAAACACAAGTTGATGAAGGACCCTCTGTGCCACCTCCTCAATTTAAGGCCCTAAGGACTAAAGATACACCTCACCGAATGCAACGTGGTCCTATTATACCTGAAGATGCTATCGACAATTTTTCGATAGGGATTATGGCATCAAGGTTGAGGTTTTAGAGTTTAGTGGTAAAAAGGAACCTAAAAATTTTTCTTGACTAGCTTACTAAAGTGGAAAGAATTTTTGCACATAAATCTCTTCTAGACAAGAAGAAATGTGAACTTATCCTCACCAAGTTAATTGGGTATGCATGTTCATGGTGGGATGATGTCTTATATGCAAGGTTTGTCAGAAGAGTTGGACCCATTACAAATTGGGAGCTCATGAGGTAGATCCTAAATGAGAAATTTGTTCCTCTTAATTATGAGAAGATAATGTTTCATAAATTGCTTAACTTGCAACAAGGCAACAAGGACATAGATACCTACACCCTCGAATTCCATAAACTTTCTTCAAGGTGTCAACTTTAGGAAACAGACCAGCAATGGGTGATGCGATATATCAGTGGGCTAAGTACTAACATCTGACTTGAATTGGCTAACACTGACTTCAGGTTCGTTGATGTGGCAGTAGCTCATGCCAAGATAGTTGAAGAGAAGTCCATTTATTGGAAGAGTATGCTCAAGACTCCTTCAGTTTATAGACCTCCATCACGTATGGAAGAGAAGAAACCTGAAGCTCGCAGAGTTGAAGAAAAAATGATAGAGTTCAACAAGGATGGTGATCAGGTGAAGAACATCAGATGCCACAGAGGGTCACTACTCCAACAAGTGTCCCAATAGGACTCATCTGTGAATGCAGCAGAGAAGCAACCGATAGGGAAGAGAGATGATATTGATGTTGCTTTATATCCTTATCCTCTCGATGAAGATGACATTGACGATGATGATGGTAAGGATGTGGAAGCTCATTTCGCTAGTCTTTCATCCTTTTCAAACAGATTAGTTGATAAGGCTCCTCTCTTCAGGCAAAAGGGTACTCTTCTGCACAGTTCTAATCTTACTAATGCTCATACAGTTGTTGATACCAAGGTAGAAGCTAACTTCATATCTACTAAATTTGTTCGAGCACACAACCTTCCACAAAGGTAGCTTTTCAAGAAGATTCATATGCAAGGTTTTGGACCCACAGCTCAGGAAGCGGCCACTACAATTGTTCAAGTACATCTACAGTTTGGTCCATTACAGTACCGTGTCTCCTGGTTGGTCATCCCATTGGCGCATTGTGACATTCTTCTAGGGTGACCTTGGCAGTGACATATAGGCATTCTCTATGATGATGCACAGAACACCATCAAGGTGAAGCAAGGAGATCGCACGTACTTAATGAGGCCACTTGCATTTTCAAACATGCCATGTTGTCAACTGATTCCTGCTCCAGTGACACATTAGCCTACTCTCCCTCTTCACGGAATTGTATTTTCGTCATCTGCTTTGAGATATGTGCCACCTCATCAGTGAGCAATTTACAAGGGTATCGTGGGAGCATGACCTAACTCGATGGAGTCAATTTCTTTTAAGACTGGTAGAGCTGATGCAGTTGGGCAATAGATTTAGAAAGTTATCTTTGATGTTCCTTATTTACTTTCCCTTTTAGACTTAGAATTAGTTTGGTAGATTATTTGAATGAGATTTTATTTTAGTTTCTATATAGGTTAGTTCCCTTTTTTTAATTAGCTACCAATTTATGCTTTGTATTTTCTTATATGGCCATATAATACTCCAGTGAAAAACTCAGTTTTGAAGATTTTGAATTTGGGTGTGAACCATAACTACCGTGGGTGGTTTCCTTCTTCCCCTTTTCTAATATTCTCTATCCTTTCTTTGATTTCTGAACTTTCTCTTCTCTCTTTATCTCTACTATATTCTTTCTCCCTTCCCATCGATCTATTACAACTTTCTTATTTTATTTTCGGTTCCTACAACTAGTGACAGTATAGCTTGGGAGGAGTGTTGATGTTCCTACAGTGAGAATCGAAGACAAAATCAGATTTCGACCTTGCCTTTCCACCAGGTACAAATTGCAGCAGCAATCAATCTCCTTTGGTTGATTATTCTACATATCCATCGATCGAAAACAAGAGCCCATCAAGATTCCCACCTTCGTGTGAAGTTTCAAGGTGAGCAAAGTTGAGTTGGGTGACTTCTCCCAATCAAAACCAGTCTCGATCTCACCTAGTTCTGAATTTCATCGTGACCTAAGGTTGAAGAAAATTGATTTCTCTATTTTATAAGTAAGGACAGACTGTTAATTACATAAAATCCCCCCTTTGACTGAATTTTGTTCAATTATCCCACATTTTTTAAATTTCTAGAATAGCCCTCTTATATTTAAGTTTCAGTTCCAAAATTACCCCAGCCATTATTTAGTTACTTCTAAAGTCCTATTTATTATTTTTATTATGGAATTTCCACCTAAACTCATGCTTAGAACTATCTATTATTCTTGTGGGCCCATAAGCGATCTGAGTCCCCTGGATCTACATGACTATCATCCAGTCTCTATGGCATGTCCTATTGATGCTAGTGCACTTCAAACGGAGCGTGAAATGGAATAGATATATGATTTTCTTACAGGTTTCAACCCTGAATATGATCAGATTATGGTACTTTTTTTACTCTTCTCCAAGCATATAATTTTGTTCTATTTGAGGATCATCATCCCTCTATTATGCTACCGTCCACTGTTCTAGTTTGATCTGCACTATTGGCGACTCCAACAGCTAAACCCCAGTCTAACAGTTCTACCCTCCTTGGGAACCTATTCAATGTGACTATTGTGGCTGCCCTCACCATTACAGGGAAACATGTTGGAAGCTCAATGGTCGTTCCATGGGTGGGCGTAATAGCAAAACTAGAAAATAAGGTCCCTAGGCCCATCTGTCCGAGTCTACTAACAGTACATCTACTCCTGCACCGTTCTCTCTGGATCAAATGGCTGCCCTCAAGCAACTAATGACATAGCTAAGCACTTCTCCTACTCCTTCTTGAGTGTCCAACCTTGCTTATACAGGTAGTTCCCTTGTTTCTTCCTCTCATTCTCCCTTATGATTACTTGATTCAGGTGCTACCGATCACATGACAAGTAGCTCTAAGGTCTTCCATACTTATATTCCTTGTTCTGGTCAGGATAAGGTACGTGTGGTTAATGGTTTCTTGTCCCCTATCTCTGGTGAAGGATCCATTTTCTTGTACCTCTACTATTTCTCTTCCATCTGTTTTGCATGTTACCAAATTATGTGCTAATCTGCTTTCCATCTATCGTTTAACTAAGGAGTTGAATTGTTTTGTTCATTTTTTTTCTACTCATTGCCTTTTTCAAGATTTTTTGACGGATGCAACGATTGGGTATTGTTAGGTCCATGATGGGCTCTACTACTTGGATTCTCCACCGGCTGTGCCTCCTCATGTGGTAGCACATATTCTCTGTTCAAACAACTCTCTCTCTCAACTCCACCAGTGGCACCGTCATCTGGGACATCCTTCTTTTCATATTGTAGGTCGCATGTTTCCTGCTTTAGTTAAAATTTGTGGTTTGGAACAACTTAAGTATAATGTATGTGAATTTGCTAAACATACATGGACGTCTTACTATCCTACTGAAAATAAAGTGATATTCCTTTTTTCTATTATTTATTCTAATTTATGGTGTCCTTCTAGGACGATTGATAGGAATGGTTTTCACTAGTTTCTTACTTTCATTGATAATTGTACTCGTCTGACATGGGTGTATCTTTTACATAATAAGTCTGATGCCTTCGCTTGTTACAAATCTTTCATGCCATGCTTCATACTCAATTTGATGCCACTATATGAGTTTTTCATAGTGAGAATGGCACTTAGTATATAGATGGTGTGTTTTAACAATACCTTGATTCTCAGGGTATTCTTTCCCAGACATCTTATGTTTGGACACTTGAACAAAATGGGATCCCAAAAAAAAAATCGTCATCTCCTTGATGTTGGTCGGGCTCTAATGTTTACAACTGGTGTCCCTAAGTACCTTTGGGGCGATGCCATTCTTACAGCTACCCACCTTATTAATCGGGTGCCTTCTAGTGTCCTCTTGAGTAGTGGCTCCCATATAGGTTCGAAAGCTATAGTCAAGCATTTAAGGTTGGGAGCGTCAAAGCAGACCCTTAAGTTTCACCCATTGAACCATGACCAGCAGCATAGCCCAGCAAGAAAGCCCTAAGAAAATAAGGCGCACTAACGCACAATGGTGGTTGTAGATCAGCTAGCGCTCAATCCGTTGCTTGTTTGTATAGGTCACTTCTCCAACACCTAAGTGTCCTTCCCCGATGGGACTTCCTTCTCGATCTTCTCCATGATCACTAGGTGAAACTTCCTTTAGGGTTGCTTCACTGGCTTTGCATCTTCCCAGATATGTTGACGATGCATCGTGACCTCCAGATCAAGTCCAGGCATTTCTGCATAGCTCCATGCGAAAACATCGGAAAACTCCTGTAACAGGCACATGTATTATGCTCTTTCTTCCTCAAACTGAATGTGATGTGATCAAACATATGGTTGACGCCGTAGAGAATATAAAGCCCATATGCAAAGTGGAAAAAGTAGGAGTCGTAGGTACTATTTATGATGTCCCTAGGATTGTAGCCATTTTAAGCCCCCTATTTCTTTTCTCCCTGATCCTACCATTGTTTCGAGTCTTCCCCCTCGAGTCTTTGGTTGTGTTTGCTTTTCTCATAATTCCTCTCCATCAAGATCCAAGCTCGATCCACGGGCTCTAAAGTGTGTCTTCCTAGGTTACTCAGCTTCTCAAAAGGGGTATGAGTGGCATCACCCACTTACTCGTCATTTGTATGTCACCATGGATGTCACTTTTCATGAGTCTGAGGTGTATTTTTATGTCACCTCTTTAGGGGAGAGTCTTGAGGAAGGGTCTCCTTTTGTTATTGCTATGACTCCTCTTTAGAGTCTACCATTCGTTTAGGGGGAGCCACCAGATCAGCCTGTAAGAGATATGATCACTTACACTCGGTGGCCCAAGGAGCAAGATACCTCTGGTAACCAGCCATACCCTTCTGTGGCACCTTCATCAGATCTGCCAGTATTAGGTAATACTTCTCCCTTACTTGATATTGTACCTGTTGCTTCCTCTTAGCCTCCCAAATTCCAAATGCTTTCTTCTGATATCTGCATAGCTCTTCTGTTTGGATCTCGATAAAAAATGATGCTAACCGGTACACCATGCAATCGGATGGTGTTGTCAATGTACACCTTGACCAACTTGTCCATAGAAAATGTGACCTTGGTTGAGATGAAGTGAGCTGCCTTGATTAAGTGGTTCACAGCTACCCAAATGGCATCTATACCCTTCTGAGTGTGGGGTAGGCCTATGACGAAGTCCATGGCAATATTCTCCCATTTCCACTCCGGAATAGGTAGTGACTGTAATAACTCATGGGGCTTTTGTCTTTTAGCCTTGGCTTGCTGGCGTCTGAGGCATCTAGACACATATGTGGCAACATCATTCTTTATTCCCTTCCACCAGTAGGAGCCCTTGAGGTCCCTATACATTTTAGTGTATGAAGAGAATAGAGTATGGAGAGTTGTGTGCCTCTCTCAAAACTATATCTCTCAAATCACCATCACTAGGCACGCACAATCTTCCCTTGAATTTGAGGATCCCTTCTTTGGTCACAGAGAAATCTAGGTTCTTTTGGGTTCCTTCCTTGCAATCTATTATCAACTTCTGCAACTCTGCATCAATACCCTAAGCTACAGTGATTCTATCCACAAGACTAGGTTATACCACCAATGCCGATAGTAACAAGGTGACACCTTCCACTAATAGCTCCAAATCCAGCTTACTGGCCTCTTCTATGAGACGCTCATTGGTGGTCTTTGATGCAAGAGTCAGTGATTGAGATTTCCGACTAAGTGCATCAGCTACCACTTGGCCTTTCCTGGATGATAGTGGATAGTACAGTCATAGTCCTTCATCAACTCCAACCAATGTCTCTGTCTCATGTTAAGCTCCTTTTGGGTGAAGAAGTACTTGAGGCTCTTATGGTCACTGTAAATCTCACCGCTTTCACCATACAAATAATATCTCAAGATTTTTAGTACAAAAATCACTGCCACCAACTCCAAATCATGAGTGAGGTGGTTCTTCTCATAATCATTCAACTGACTAGACACATAAGCAATGACCTTCCCATGCTGTATCAATACACAACCCAATCCCAGCTTAGAGGAATCACTATACACAACCATACCACCTGTGCCAATCGAAATAGTCAAAACTGGACCTGATACCAATCTTTACGTTAGTTCTTTGAAGCTCTTTTCACAAGCATCACACCACTCAAATTTCACACCCTTTCGTTTGAGTTAGGTCATTGGGGTAACAATGTGGGAGAAGTTCTCAATAAACCTCTTGTAGTATCTAGCCAATCCCAGAAAACTACGTATGTCTGCCATATTCTTGGGAGTCTCCCATTCTAGAACTGCATTCACCTTTCCTGGGTCAACCTCTATACCCTTGTCTGAGACAACATGGCCTAGGAATGCCACTTGTGACAACCAGAACTTACACTTGCTGAATTTGGCGTAGAGTTGCTTCTCTCTCAGATGTTGTAGTACTAATCTCAGGCGAACAGCATGTTCTTCTGAACTCTTGGAGTATACCAAGATGTCATCAATGAATAAGATCACAAACTTGTCTAAAACATCTGGAATATCTAGTTCATCAAATCAATAAATGTAACCGGTGCGTTGGTTAACCCAAATGACATCACCAAGAACTCGTAATGTCCATACCTTGATCTGAAGGCAGCCTTGCTGAGATCACAATCCTTGATCCAGATCTGGTGGTAGCCCGATCTAAGGTCTATCTTAGAAAATACCTTGACACTTTGCAACTAGTCAAACAAATCATCTATCCTTGGCAAAGGATACTGGTTTTTTATGGTTAGCTTATTAAGCTCCCGGTAATCAATGCATAACCTCATACTTCTGTCCTTTTTCTTAACGAACAATATCGGTGCTCCCCATGGAGACACACTAGGTTTAATGAATCCCTTCTTCAAGAGATCCTGAAGTTGCACCTATAATTCTTTTAATTCTGTGGGGGCCATGCGATAAGGGGCTTTTGACACTGGTGCTGAGCTAGGGAGTAGATCTATAGAAAACTTTGTCTCTTGGTCCGGGGGCAAACCTATCAAGTCATTCAAAAATACATTGGGAAATTCCCTTACACATCTAGCTCGGTCAATGGTATAACCTATATCTCAGTATCCATCACAGATGCTAAGTAGCCTTGACATCCTTTATCTAGCGGTTTCTTCTTCTGGAGGGCTGATATGATAACCTTCTTGGGTTTCTTGGGCATATCCCCTTGAAAAAAAAACTCATCCTCGTCACGAGGTCTGAAAATTTTCATCTTTTTTGCATATAGCACACTGACTCTATATGCAGACTGTGATACCCTACTTTTTAAACCCGGTCTAATTACATGGTTGACCCGGTGTAACCATGCAGGACCCGAACCGGAAAGGGTTAAGGCGGGTTCCTTATGGACCATGATGGCAAGGGTAACTTTGAACACTGGTTAGCCGGACAAGTCCGAGTCAGTGCCAGAGGAGACGAGTGTACCCAAGCCGTGTACATGCACATATCATAAGGCCATGTACGGATAAAGCAGGTATGTAGTCGTATCCTAAAGCACATACGTATAATAGACCTTATGCCAAGAGTGAGATTCGTGCCGAGAGTCGAATTCCATCCAAATCCCACTTGTTGGCCAATTTTCAGCCCTCAGGTGGGTGGTCACAGGTGGGCGCATCCACCCACCTAAGTGACCCACCCATGTGTTACTAATGTTTTCAGGAAATATAAATAGCTATTATTATGTTTTTTCATATCTCATTTATTACACTGAATAGTTGGTGAGAAAAGTTAAGAGGAGAGAGAAAAGAAGGGAGAAAAGAGAACGAAGAAGAAAAAAGGGGAAGGAAGAGGAAGAAGAAATAGATTTAAACGGCGCCAAGGTTTGATCTTCCCATTCCGATGCCGGAAGAGTGATCTCCAACATGAGATCTACGTTTAGAGGTGAGAAAAAGCTATATGCTTAAACTTTCACCAAACCCAAATAAAACCCTTGATTTGGGTAGAGTTTCTTGAGGTCTTATAGATTCCCCTTGAGATGATGACTCTAAGGTTTAATAGATGGTTTATGTGTTGATTTTGAAGGATTTGAAGAAGTATTTCCACGGTTGGAGGAGCATTGGTGATTTGAAGTGATTTTGGGATTTTTGAAAGAGTTCTTGAGCAAAGAAGGTAAGATGGCTTCCATTCCTTAAATCTAACCTAGATCTAGGTTAGAACCATCTTATGAGACCATGAATGTGTGGAGAATGGTTTGGAAAAGCCCCATTTGATTCCCCAGAGGCTGGGGAAGGTTTCAGGGGAAAATGGCATTTTCCCGCCAAGACCAGTGGCCCAAATGGCCCGCCTGAGGGCACCCACCTGAGAGGACAGGGCCTCGGGGCCAACCGACAGGCCCTATCGATGGGCCGACTGGAGGGCCAACCTACCCGCTGGTCCTAGCAGACCCTCAGCCTCCATCGGTGGGCCCCTACCGGTAGGCTGACCGGTGGGCCAACCTGGCTACCGGTCATGACCGGTGGGCCAAGACAGGTGGGCTGCCTAACCCACCCGAGAGGCTCCCAACGTGATTTTTGCGACCGAATGGACCCAAAATGGACGTGCCACCTTCTTTTAGGATTTTAATCATGATTTTGTCATCAAATCTTATTAGTTTTGACCCCAAAGTGGTGAAATACTAACCCCATTCACTTATGATAGGTTCACCAAAACTTACGCTTCTCGTACCGGATCTCACCCGTACCAAGCGTGAGTCTTTGTTCACTATAGGCAAGTGGGGAGAGGACGTTTGGCCTTATTTTAAGGCTTGTTTGGCATTCATTAAATTGTATCTAGACTAGCCATGTCATCATGCAAATTATATGTAGCTTAGCCATCCTCATATTTTTATGTCGTGCGTGTTGTGTTTATTTTCTCAATGTCAAATGGTGATGTGCTTATGTGATGAATGTTGACATCATGGTGCATAATGCATTAATAGACTAGATGCCGTAGTCGGCTTAGAAACGAGTGCATTGGTGGCCCGTGGAATGGGATGCGGAGGCACTATGCAATCGTACTATGTCATATAGGAGCATGCAGTGTAGGATTATCATCTTCCCGTGCTACGACCCTTCCCAAGAGGGGTTGAGGTGTTGGTTTACCATTTGGGGGGAAGGAACGGTCACGGTTGTCGGGTCACTGTGGCAGTTAGACATACGCTCGGCTGGTCATTAGGACAGTCGGCAACCCCGGTGGTATATTCAAGAGGGCCAATCGTACTGCTTTTAAATTGCTGGAGTCAGCACCTTTATTTTTTGTCATTTACTTTTATGTTGAGAGCCGGTAGTCAGCATGCTTTACTTTTTTGAGTACTCATGGTGGGCCTTCTCTGACAGCCCTATGGGCGTATCGCGGGATGGAGTTCGCGGCTCGTACCTGGAGTATACGCGCACTGTGGTTGTAGTAGCACTAAACCCAAGACTTAGTAATGTTGTTTAGGTGGATGTGATTAAAAATGAATTGCATAGCCTATAGTGCATATGGTTGTGATTGAACTGTTGAACATTTTCTCAGTTGTGTGTATGCTGTGGTTGGATACTCTATCAGATGATCCTGGTAGGTTTGGGTTAACCGGAGTTAACCCTGTCACCGGTCCGGTTCTGTGTGAACGGGGTGTGACAACGGTGGTATCAGAGCGTGATGCTCTATTTACTCACAGCATACCATTTAGACCCCATAGAATCCATAATAGGAAATGGGATTGGGTAAATGAAAAAGCTTTAAAGAGTTAAAAGCCAAAAAAAAAAATGGTTGTAGTTAGTTATTGCATTCATGGCATGCATGAGAGAAAATTTCTTGGAACCAATAAAAGATTATTTAATTGATGTCATAACGAGTAAGAATTTAACGAAATTTCGGCAATATAACGGCGCAAAACAAGATTTCCAAAAATTTTTCACACAAACACCTGATAAACAACGTAGATATATATATATCAATGATCATAATTAAAAAATGACGCCACAACTAAACTACATAAGTTATCAAACACACAAAATTCGCCACAAGCCACTAACAAAACATAACACCCCACAAGTAAGTCCAATGACAGATAAAGTACAAAGAATGAGAAAAGAAAGAAAAATATAATAAGATCAATAACATGGAAATAGGTGAGATGCCGGTGTGGACAGACGAGCAAAGTTCTCAAAGATCATCGCCATCATCCAATACTATTACTCCGTTCCTCCGAGGTCTCGAGTTAACGTTGAGTCGACGGTCGTAGTAGTCAAACCTCGAGTTCACCAGCTATACATCTCTCTGAAGTCGGGAAAAATCTGCGGAAATGGCATTGGCCCTTGTATCCAAGTCCTGGCCCAATCTAAGGAAGGAACTCTCTAAGGTAGCCTGCCTCTCTAGGATGTTTTCCTCCCTAGAAGCACTCTCATCTAGTCTTCTTAGCAGCTGATCTTGCCTGTCTTTCAAGGCCCTAATAGCAGACATCATGCCCTCAAAATCATAGGCACCTCTCTCAGGAGGTGGGGCTCTATGTTGTGGGCCTGCAACTCTCGTGAAGCCTGGATCAGCACCTCTCGAGTTAAGAGGCTCCTCCTCGAGGATATCCTCGTCCACAAAATCCTCCTCCTCACACTGAGGAACATAATCCTCATCCTCCTCACTAGATTCTTCCTCCATGGGAATATCCTCCCTATGGGCAGTCCTCCTATCCCTGCCTCTCTGAGCCCCTGCTCTCTGAGGTATATCCATGAGAGTGTGGAGACCCATCCTCAATAGATTCCCTCTATCAAACTTATCTGCTGGAGTCTTCCCCTCCTCACCACTCAGATCCACCCCAAAGAACTCAAAGATCCTAGTGAGGATCCTACCATATGGAAACCCTCCGTCCTGGGGGTGTGAGGTATGGTGCTCCATCGTCTTGAGGATGATGTAAGGCAAGCACAAGTGCTCGGCACCTCCCTCTAAGGCCGTATAAATATAGAAGGCTAAGACGGCTGCCATGAAGCCCACCTGGTTCCGGTGACCTCCTCTGGGGAGCAAGTTGAACTGGACCAAACGGGCAAACACACGAACCTCTGGGTAAAATGATGTCTCGAAATCTGGACGCTCCCTGCTGCCAGAGATGGTCTCATAGATGTGGTCCTGCGTCTCCAAACTCAAGAATGGGCCCAAGGGTTACTCCTTGGAGGACTGTAGAAATGGTGCCCAACTGAGGAGATGTCTAAGATGCTAGCCAGGGTATCCACAGTCAACTGAATGTCCACCCCCTTCACCATGCTGGTTATCGCATACTCTCCATACTGGTAAGAGACCTCCAAGTTGCAATAGAATCTACAAACCAGTTGCTTATAGCAAGGACGGTCTATGTGAAGGATAGACTGCCAACCCAAAGCGGTGAACCTCTCCTGAAGCTGAACCTTGTGGAAGTCACCAACTACCACAGTCTTCTCCATCATAACAGACCTCTTCAGGAAGGCCTGCCAGTTGGTTGCTGCCTCTGAACAGCGGAAGAGTTCCTCATCGTAGTCGGAAGGATCAATAGGGGCAGGTCTGGGTTGCCTTGTGCAAGGGGTTGGGGAACTAGTCCCAGGACTTTTCCATTTGGAAGCGGTGGTCTTACGCCGAGCGGAAGAGGATGCGGGTTCCTTGCCTTTGCGAGAAGACATCCTGGCAAGAAAAGAGGAGAAAGAATGGTGAGTAAGGAAGAGGAATAACAAAGGGAATAAATAGAATGGGTGAGCAATAAGAGGAAGCCCCAAAACCCAAGTCTTGCAAATCAAAAACATGACAAGCGAGGAATGAATGAAAGTCTATGGATGGAATGCATGGAAAGTGACAAAATAGAAAGCATGGAAAAATAGAAATGGGACAAAATGGGACAAGTGAGGAATGATAGAAAGTCTATGGATGAAATGAATGGCCAGTGACAAGATAGAAATTATG
>NC_056558.1:36008502-36034617 GCF_013358625.1 Macadamia integrifolia | reverse complement strand
CCGGTATCCATTGCCACGCATTGATGACCAATTTGACCAACTACAAGGTGCAAGGGTATTTTCAAAGATAGACCTTAGATCAGGCTATTATCAGCTCAAGATAAAGAGCGGCGATATACCCAAGACAGCATTCAGGACTCAGTATGGGCACTATGAGTTCCTAGTGTTATCTTTTGGGTTAACCAATGCACCGGCAGCATCCATGGATTTAATGAATCGAGTATTTCGCGATGTCCTCGATAAATGGATAATTATTTTTATTGATGACATCTTGATCTACTCTAAGACAGAAGAGGAGCACACTCAACATTTGAGAATGGTGTTACAGAGGTTGAGAGAACAATAATTGTTTGCCAAATACAGCAAATGTGAATTTTGGCTTGAGCAAGTTGCATTCCTAGGACACGTAGTGTCTAAGGCCGGAATCAAGGTGGATCCTGATAAGGTGAAATCAGTAGTAGAATGGGAAAGCCCTAAAAATGTCACTGAAATTACAAGCTTCTAGGGTTTAGCTGGGTACTACCGGCGCTTCATTGAGAATTTTGCTCGGATCTCAGCACCAATGACTAAGTTAAACAAAAAGGGTGTGAAATTTGAATGGGTAGAGGAATGTGAGAAGAGTTTTCAGGAATTGAAGAAAAAATTGGTGTCACAGGTGGAATGACAGTTTATACTGATGCTTCTAAGGTGGGGTTGGGTTGTGTTCTCATGCAACACGGTAAGGTGATAGCGTATGCATCCCGACAACTAAAGGAATATGAGAAGAACTACCCCACTCATGACTTGGAACTAGTTGCAGTCATTTTTACCCTAAAGATTTGGCGACATTATTTGTATGGGGAGAAGTGCGAAATATACAGTGACCACAAGAGCCTTAAGTACTTTTTCACCCAAAGAGATTTGAACATGAGGCAGAGGAGATGGCTTAAACTCATGAAGGATTATGACTATGACATTCAGTATCATCCTGGCAAGGCTAATGTTGTGGCAGATGCATTGAGTCGGAAGGCACAGACTGTGTCACTCTCATGCATAGCAGTCAGCCCACCACTCATACAAGAGGCGACGCTAATGGATGAAGCTCTCTTATATGAAGGAGCAACCTTAGAGTTTGAACGTCAACCAGAAAACCTTAAATGGTTGACTGTATTCTTGGCGGCTCTACAGGTGCATCCGACTATTAGGCAAGAGGTGATAATGAAACAACCTTTGGATCCTGAATTGCAGCGGATCAGAGTTAAGGTTCAAGATCAAACGATGAACGACCCTAATTTTGTTTTAGCCAGTGATGGGACATTGATGTTTCGAGGCAGATTGTGTGTACCCAATGATTTGGATATACAAGACAAGATAGTGCGAGAAGCACACAGCTCTGAGTACTCACTTCACCCAGGAAGTACAAAGATACATAAAGACCTCAAACAAAATTACTGGTGGCCAAGCATGAAAATCACAATAGCCCTATATGTAGCGACTTGTCTTACATGCCAGAAAGTAAAAGCTGAGAGGCATCAACCTTATGGTACTCTTCAACCACTCCCAGTACCAGACTGGAAATGGGATAGGATTACAATGGACTTTGTCACTAGGCTACCATGTACACCTAAGGGGATGGATACGATATGGGTGATAGTTGATCGGCTTACTAAGACTGCTCACTTCATACCCATCAAGACCAAGTTCTCTATGGCCAGGTTAGCACAACTTTATATGGATAACATAGTGCGCTTGCATGGAGTGCTAGTGAGCATTGTGTCAGATAGGGACCCAAGGTTCACTTCCAGATTTTGGAAAAGCTTCCAGCGTGCCTTGGGATCACAATTGAATTTGAGTACTGCTTTCCACCCACAGACTGATTGTCAGTCGGAGCGAACCATACAGATATTGGAAGACATGCTCAGGGCATGTGCAATGGAAATGTGTGGTAGTTGGGAAGAATATATACCCCTTATGGAGTTTACCTATAACAACAGTTACCAAACTACAATTGGGATGGCTCCGTATGAGGCATTATATGGTAGGAAGTGCAGGACTCCTCTGTATTGGAATGAGGTAGGCGAACACTGAATATTAGGACCTGAAATGATACAGATGACTTGTGACAAGGTCGATGTTATTCGGGAAAGGATTAAAGCAGCTCAATCACGTCAAAAGAGCTATGCAGACAACTGCAGGAAAGACATTGAGTTTCAAGAAGAAGAGAAGGTGTTCCTCGAGATCTCTCCTACTAAAGGGTTGCAAAGATTCCATATAAAGGGTAAGTTGAGCCCGAGATACATTGGCCCATTTGAGATCTTAGCTCGGGTCGGCTCAGTAGCCTACATGCTTGCTCTGCCACCTTCACTCGGGAATGCTTATAACGTATTTCATGTATCCATGCTGAAGCGATACGTTCATGATCCATCTCATGTATTACCCGTGGAACCAGAATATCTAAAAGCTAATATGACCTATACAAAGCAGTCAGCTGAAATCTTGGACCGAAAGGTGAAAACCCTTCGCAACCACTCCATTTTCTTCGTAAAGGTGCGATGGGCTAATCATTCACTTGAAAAAGCGTCTTGGGAGAAAGAGGATGAAATCCAAGCCAAGTACCCTCATCTTTTCGAACAACTAGGTACGCCAATTTCGATGATGAAATTTTCAGAAAGGGGGGGGGGTAAATGTCATACCCTACTTTTTAAACCCGGTCTAATTACACGATTGACCTGATGTAACCATGCAGGACCTGAACTCGAGAGGGTTAAGGCGGGTTCCTTATGGACCATGATGGCAAGGGTAACTTTGAACACCGGTTGGCGGGACAAGTCCGAGTCAGTGCCAGAGGAGATGGGTGTACCCAAGCCGTGTACATGCATATAGCATAAGGCCATGTACAGATAAAGCAGGTATGTAGCCGTATCCTAAAGCACAAATGTATAATAGACCTTATGCCAAGAGTCAGATTCGTGCCGAGAGTCGAATTCCATCAAAATCCCACTTGTTGGCCAATTTTCGACCCTCAGGTGGTCGGTCACAGGTGGGTGCATCCGCCCACCTGAGTGACCCACCCATGTGTTACTAATGTTTTCAAGAAATATAAATAGTTATTATTATGTTTTTTCATATCTCATTTATTACACTGAATAGTTGGTGAGAAAAGTTAAGAGGAGAGAGAAAAGAAGGGAGAAAAGAGAACGAAGAAGAAGAAAGGGGAAGGAAGAGGAAGAAGAAATAGATTTAAGCGGCGCCAAGGTTTGATCTTCCCATTCCGATGCCGGAAGAGTGATCTCCAACACGAGATCTACGTTTAGAGGTGAGCAAAGGCTATGTTCTTAAACTTTCACCAAACCCAAATAAAACCCTTGATTTGGGTAGAGTTTCTTGAGGTCTTGTAGATTCCCCTTGAGATGATGACTCTAAGGTTTAATAGATGGTTTATGTGTTGATTTTGAAGGATTTGAAGAAGTTTTTCCATGGTTAGAGGAGCATTGGTGATTTGAAGTGATTTTGGGATTTTTGAAAGAGTTCTTGAGCAAAGAAGGTAAGATGGCTTCCATTCCTTAAATCTAACCTAGATCTAGGTTATAACCATCTTATGAGACCTTGAAAGTGTGGAGAATGGGTTTGAAAAAGTCCCATTTGATTCCCCAAAGGTTGGGGAAGGTTTCGGGGGAAAATAGCATATTCCAACCAAGACCGGTGGGCCAAGACCGGTGGGCCAAATAGCCCGCCTGAGGGCACCCACCTGAGAGGACAGGGCCTCGGGGCCAACCGACGGGCCCTATCGACGGGCCGACCGACGGGCCAACCTGCCCATCGATCCTAGCAGACCCTCGACCTCCACCGGTGAGTGCCTACTAACTGGCCGACCGACGGGCCAACCTGCCCGTCGGTCATGACCGATGGGTCAAGACAGGTGGGCTGTCTGACCCACCCGAGAGGCTCCCAACGTGATTTTTGCATCCGAATGGACCCAAAATGGATGTGCGACCTTCTTTTAGGATTCTAAATATGATTTTGTCATCAAATCTTGTTAGTTTTGACCCCAAAGTGGTGAAATACTAACCCCATTCACTTATGATAGGTTCACCAAAACTTACGCTTCTAGCATCGGATCTCAACCGTACCGAGCGTGAGTCTTTGTACACTACAGGTAAGTGGGGAGAGGACATTTGGCCTTATTTTAAGGCTTGTTTGGCATTCATTAAATTGTATCTAGACTAGCCATGTCATCATGCAAATTATATGTAGCTTAGCCATCCTCATATTTTTATACCGTGTGTGTTGTGTTTATTTTCTCAATGTCAAATAGTGATGTGCTTATGTGATGAATGTTGACATCATTGTGCATAATGCATTAATAGACTCGATGCTATAGTCGGCTTGAAAACGAGTGCATTGGTGGCCCATGGAATGGGATGCGGAGGCACTATGCAATTGTACTATGTCATATAGGAGCATGCGGTGTAGGATTATCATCTTCCCGTGCTACGACCCTTCCCAACAGGGGTTGAGGTATTGGATTACCATTTGGGGGGAAGCAATGGTCACGGTTGTCGGGTCACTGTGGCAGTTAGACATACGCTTGGTTGGTCATTAGGACAGTCGGCAACCCCGGTGGTATATTCAAGAGGGCCAATTGTACTGCTTTTAAATTGCTGAAGTCAGCACCTTTATTTTCTATCATTTACTTTTATGTTGAGAGCCGGTAGTCAGCATGCTTTACTTTTCTGAGTACTCACGGTGGGCCTTCTCTGACAGCCCTATGGGCGTATCGCGGGATGGAGTTCGCGGCTCGTACCCAGAGTATAGGCGCACTGTGGTTGTAGTAGCAAAAAACCCAAGACTTAGTAATGTTGTTTAGGTGGATGTGATTAAAAATGAATTGCATAGCCTATAGTGCATATGGTTGTGATTGTTGAGTGGACTGTTGTGTGGTCCTCCTTTTCACTTACTGAGCTAGTGAGCTCATCCCACGTGTGCACCTCTTTTAGACGATTTTACAGGTCACCAGCCTAAGGATCAAGGGTCGGGCCCCACAGTGGAATTCCCCGAGGATGATTGGTGGGTCCCAGAGGGCTATGAGCGCGGCACGGATTGCACATGCGAGGGTTGTGCTGTGGGACCACAGCAGTGACTCCATGCAGGGTTACTTTTTTATTCTTTTGATGATCCCTTTTGTGTACTTGATATGCAAATTGTATTCTTTTTGTGTAAATATCGTGCCTGCGGGCCCACATGTACTTAACTATGTACTACAATTTGGGTATCAAGTATAATGGGGATATTTATAATTTAAGTCTTCCGTTGAACTGTTGAACATTTTCTTAGTTGTGTGTATACTGTGGTTGGATACTGTATCAGATGATCCTGGCAGGTTTGGGTTAACCGGAGTTAACCCTGTCACCGGTCCGGTTCTGTGTGAACGGGGTGTGACACAGACAACCAGTCCATCCCTAGAATCACATCGAAGTTGGTCATATCCAACTCGATCAAGTGAGCATTCATCTCATGTCCACCTATGATCACCGGACAAGGGTCATACACATAGTTTAGGCCTACTACACTTCTTATAGGGGTACTCACTGCCAAACACTGAGTCAATCCTTTGGGTGGAATCCCCATCTTCCTTGCGAATGCCGGTGACACAAACGAATGTGAGGCTCTTGAGTCAAATAACACGTGTAGGTAATAATGATATCAATAATGTACCTGTCACTACACCGGATGCA
The DNA here is from genome assembly GCF_013358625.1 of Macadamia integrifolia. Classification (NCBI taxonomy): domain Eukaryota; kingdom Viridiplantae; phylum Streptophyta; class Magnoliopsida; order Proteales; family Proteaceae; genus Macadamia; species Macadamia integrifolia. The sequence goes on along the minus strand of NC_056558.1, from coordinate 36,028,903 downwards.
GCCTCTGTATCTTTGACTGTCATGGCAAACACCCTTCCCTGTGGTCTCTGGCCCTGTGGGGGCTATCTTAGTCTAGAGGCTGTATAGGTCTGCTGGGACCTATGTGGCAAAGTGTAAGGTGCATCGCCTGACCTCCGATGTGGGTATGTCCTGGCTAGGTGGCCCGACTAGTCATAATAGAAACATCTCGGGCTCGACCCCACAAACTGTGAAACACCACTAGAGCGAGAGGACTGAGAAGTTTAGCTAGCCTCAGGCTTTCCAAACCGTACTAGAGTTGGGTTGATATAAGGCACTCTAAAGGGTTTGCTACCTCCCCTAGAGTCAGTAGCCCCCATAGGTCTCTTTCCCATTCCCTGCTAGGCTGTGAAGTTATCCCTATACAGGTCTTCAATAGATTTGGCCACTTGGACCACCTCGGCATACTTTTGTAGTTTCAAACCAACTATGGTTGACCCAATACCTGGCCTCAACCTTTTCTTAAACTTCTTGGCCTTGGCCCTATCACCTCTGAGATGCTCAAGAGAAAAATAGAATAGCTCCTCAAATCGTTGCTAATACTCGAGCAAGGACTGGGATCCTTGCACCAACTAGGAGAACTCACTCTCTCTTATCCCGAAAGCTTTTCGAAAAATAGTTCTCAAAGAAGACCCCTTTGAAGTCCTCCCAATTAGGGTTTGGGTTGCTCGCTCTCAGAATGGGCTCAATAGCACTCCACCAATCATCGACCTCATTTTATAATTGGTAGCCCGCACATAAGATTTTCTTCTCATTGGTGCAACCCATTAGCTTAAACACCTTCTCCATGCCACCAGTCCATCTTGATGGATATAATGGATCCTGGCCCACCTTTGAGAAGCATGGAGGCCTAAGCCTCTGAAACTTCTCCATCACTTTGGTCAAATCAATCCAACCCTCTACATGTACTTGGGCTTGTTCCGGTGCCCAATCTTGTGCTTGCCCTTGTCTATGCACTTGCCCTTGTGCCCCATCGAAAGTTTAGAGATTGGCTGAATTGACGGGTACTAGGGTGGGTATCGGTGGAGTAGGGGGTGTAGGCGGTGCATTATGGGCTTCCATTGCTGTTTGGATTTAATTATCGATCCCAGCTATGAATTGGTTCTACCTATCCTCAACCTCCCTCATCATATTATTTATGATGGAGGAAACATCATGAGCGGTGAGTATCAGCGGAGCTGGTGGTGCATTTTGGGGTCTACCCTGGTTTCGCCTATGGGAAGTGGGAGGTGATGCGTGTGATTGGGATCGGGACCGTCTGTTTCGGGGTGACATAATTTCTTGGAGGAATTTGATTAGTTCACGTACATGTACAAGATTACATGTAATTGAAACATATGCATATATAGTGGGTACCACACGTATACACAAAGCAATTTAGGGTTAGAGCATGCATAAGTGGGGTCCTCCAAGTATTGGAATCCGATCGCATGCACATTAGGGAGAAAATCCCTAATTAAGGAAGCAAATAAAATCATATAAAACAAAATAAAATAAAAATTTGCTTCCAAAAATATTCATCGAAAACAGGGTTATTTCACTAGAAATATCAGTCCTATTTTTGGTGGACATAACAGAGGCTGATTTGGGACTTTTTCTCTCACCAGAAACACTCAGCGGAAACAGGCTAGTGTTTCCGGTGGGCTAAAAATCGTTATATATAGGTTCGAGTTTGGGGTTTATGTCACAAAACCCTAAACCATCTTGTGGAGAAGAAGGCGATAAGGCCAAGGGAGCTCCTCCAACCTATTCCTCACCTTTTCTTGGTGATTTCACGATCAATTAGTGCCCTCTACGAATCTAAGGTGAGTTCTCTTCCTTCTCTAACCTAGGTTTTTAGATTCTTCTCTGTGGGATTTGTTTCACTCTTCTAACTTAGGTTTACTCTCTAAAACCTTAGGATTTTTATTAAAATCATGTTAGGATGTCATGTTCATACTCGTCGCACTGTCGCACAAGGGCAACCTACCATTCCCGAAGAGGCACAATACGACCAACAGCTGTTTCACTCTGTGGTTGAACAAAACCGCTGGGAAAACTTTGAATTTCAGAATGTGGACCCAGGAAAGTATGTGAGAACTAGGGATTTTCGGCGGTTCCGCCTTCATCAACACTTTAAGGCAGTCGGGTGGTACCGTATCCTGAAGCCCAACCAGAGATACTACCTAAAATTGGTGAGGTTATTCTACTCCAACCTCCAGTGCTTGAACTGCAACACGAAAGAGATAAGGATCACTCCCTATGTGAAGGGGGTCAAGATCTCCTTCAACATGAGATAATTGGCCCACATTCTTATGGTTGATAACACAGGGGAGCTGGTCTACTATCCTCCTCGGACTCTAGTCTATGAGTTTCAGCATCCTGATGTCCTCCAAGAGATGAACAATATGCTCACCAAGGTTGCTCTTGGGTGGGAGAGCACTATCAATTACCGAGCCACTCCGAAAGTTGTCTGTAGGGCAGTTCAGCTGAATATCCTTCCTACCTGTGGCCACTATGATGAGGTTTCTATGCTACACCTATGTGACATACTGTGTGCACATGGGGGTGCAGATTCGCCTTCCCTACCTACTGATGTGGACCATGGTGTCTAGGTCTGAGGGAGGGACACGTAGGGCCAACAATTTATGTTATGGGAGGATTCTGACTGATGTGTTCCTCCGCTTTGGGGTGGATTTGGAAGGTGAGCAGTACTTGGGAGACGATGTCATAGACTTCAATCAAGATTCCTTGAAGAAGATGACACTGGATATGGGCGAGATCACACCCGATGAAGCTAAGGGAGAGCAGCCAATGGAGGTGGAGGGTCAACTGGGAGGTTATGGTGAAGCTAGTAGAGGTGTTGGTGGAGGTGATGGTGGAGTTGGTAGAGGTGTTGGTGGTATTCCACCACTTGACCTACAAGCTATGGGCTCTACTGTTGTCTCCTCTTCTCGTAGGCACTAAGGGTGCGAGGACTTATGGTCTCAATGATGTGATGGCCCGCCTGGACACCACTACAAACCTGTTGAGGAGGATGGATAACTGGCTTGAAGGCATGGATAGAAATTACTGTCTTATGGACAATAGGGTGGCCTCCCTTGAGGCACAGATGCAGGCGATGATCTTCCACCTCGCCATTCCAATTGTAACTCCAGGAGTACGAAATCAGCCCCAAAATCAGGCTCAAGGCCAAGGGCAGCAGCACCATCAGCATCACCAGGATCAGCAGAGTAGTGGCTTTTGTTGCCACTGTAGTTTTAGGATTTCCCATTCCATGTTTTCTTTGAATTTCATGTTCTAGTTTTTAGTTGAAATTTATTTTCTATCATTTGAATTTCATAGACTTAGGCTAGTTAGGATTTCCAACTTTCTATCTTTTATTTTAAAAAAAAATTGGTGTAATCTTATGTACTCAGTTCTTGATTATAATAAAACGGTTTTGACACCTATACTTGTCTCCAAGTTATGCAATTCTATTAATTGTTGTCTTTGAAGTTTTTATTTTCAATCCTAATCCCCAAATCATGGTTCAGCTAAGATTGTGAGTTAAGGCACAGCATTGGGCTCTGATACCAAGTTGTCACACCCCACTTTTAGTAGACCCAACTTACCATGTAGGTATACCGGTGGTGTGAGTAAGACGCGTACCCATCTTACATACTTACTAGAATCTCTGATAGCAGTACCTTAACGATTCACAATCTCACAACGCAAACCAACAATAGCAGTGGAATCAGAGTATAATAGTAGAATCATAAGTAAAAATGGGAAAACATCTAGTGATACTATAATATCCATAACCAATTTATCTGTTACGATTATCGAAGACTTATAAATATTAAGTTCAGAATATACCATCCACAAATTTGTATCAAAATCACAAAAATACGCCCAACACCTCATGGTACCGCTTATGTATAAACATCACAGGCACAATCTAGGTCATGCTCCCTAGCTTCCGGCATCCTCCAGTCGCTCACTCCATACTCGGGTCTGAAGAAAAGAGATTCACCAGTCATAGGCATGATCGTACCGGCATCATCATCTTAAAGGGTGCATATATGTGGGGTGAGCTTTCCAACTCGCTCAGTGAGGGATGGGGTTCATGCACAACCAAGCAAAGGAAATCACATATAATTCATAATGCATGAGTACAGAAACTAAACAAGTAGTCCATGATGCTCATGATGCAATTCATTTATTTTATTCTCCATCTAACAATACAAATTAAGTCTGGTAAATGCTACTACGGCACATTAGGCTGTATCCCCGGTCTCGGAACCGCCATCAACTACATAGCGATACAAATCCTAGCCATGATTAGGAGCCTACCGGTCTCCGTATAAGGCCATAGGTCACCTAGCAAACCCCCAATAATCCCCTCCTGGCAGTCACAACACCGGTATGTCCATCGGCCACACTGGACAAGTTTCCGCCTCCGATAACATTCACATCGTACCGTCGCTGTGGCATTCCGGGAAGGTACATTGAACATACCACCATTGGGTTATCCAACACCTTACCCCCTATTGGAAGGGGACGTAGCATAGGGAGTGATACCTAACCACATTTATTCTACATGCCTTCATAATGATACAGTTAATATGGATTACACGATACCGAAAACACATCGACCACAAAGTGTAATCCATCTCCACGTATAGTCTCGGGGTACACGATACCGACAACACATCGGCCACAAAGTCTAACCCATGACTGTTTACCTAGTCTAGCATGTATAATAACAGTTGAGTATGGGCTACGCAACACTGGCATCCCCATTGGCCATGAAGCATATCCATTTCCAAATGCAGTCCCAGAGTACACGATACCAGTAACACATTGGCCACAAAGTGCAATCCGCTACTACAACTAACTCTAGTGCACATAATCAATGCATGAATGCAATAATCATATGGCAATCACGATATCGATACCACCTCAGCCACACCGGATTCCATCTCATATATAAAACAAACACGCGACGATCATGGTAATGACACCACCTTGGCCACACCGGATCCCACTATACATATCCATAACAATTCATGTCATATTCATAAAAATGTAACATATGATAGATCATCGTCATCATGTGAGCAATATAATTAAACATATAAAAACCTACACATGTGAACAATTCTAAAATAAATAAACATTCCCAAAATAAAAGCAACCATCCCTCACCTTGATTATGCTCGTGTGAATTAGGATTCAAGTATGGCCACTGATCGTTCAACTCAATTTTGGCCTTGGGGTTTGTGTGCGTTTCTATCCTAGACACAAAGGTAACCGAACATCAATATGTGTCGAAAACATTGGAAGGGGCCCACATAGATCACCCCCAAAGGGTACAGATAAAGTCCCACAATGACAATACTGTCACCGGAAATACTCATCGAAAATAGGCATTGTCCATCGAAAATATTAGTGTTGTTTCCGGTGGACATAACAGAGAGGTCCTAAGACTTCTCATGTTCACTGGAAACAGTCACCGGAAACAGACCCAATGTTTCAGGTGGCTTGTTTTTGCTGGTGTAGACACTCAATTTTGTCATCCCCCATGGCTATGATGAATTGTGGATCTTAGAAGTGACTTCTTGCTTCCGATCGACAGAGATGATAATTGATTTAGGAAACCCATAAACATCCTCTACCTAAAAAACCCTACACGGGAAAAAAGAGGGTTCAATTTTGACTTTTTATATATGAAAGAATCTGGTAAGAATGACCGTACGGATGGATAATACTCAGAAATACGATTCCAACAATATATGGTACGTCAAAATCGTACTGTCGGATCTCTCACAATCTTCCCTAGAAAATCATATGTTTCTAGGTGCATGTCGCGAGCACTAGCTTGCCTACCTGCCACCCAACAGGCCAGCCCCATATGCCACGCACGCTAGCCAGCTAGCCAGCAGGCCAGCTTCGCATGTTGTGGGTGCTGGCCAGCCAGCTAGCAGGCCAGCCCCGTATGCCACAAGCGCCCGCCGTGCCAACCCGCACACCCCTCATGCCATGCCACAAGCCCCCATCATGCTAGTCCGTGCGCTCCCACCGTGCCATGCTGCTCACACCTGAGTGCCATGCTGCTCACCCCCAAGTGCCATGCCGTGTGGCCCCCACCATGCCATGCTACGCACCCCCACGTGCCATGCTGCGCACCCTTGCCATGCCAGCCTATGCCCCCGTGTGCCATGTCGTGCTCCCCCATCATGCTAGTCCCACGCACCCGCTGTCTGCCAGCCCTTTTGCACCTATACCTGCCATGTGTTGTGCACCGCGGCCAGCCCCCCGTATGCACCCATGCATGCCCTAAACACCCTGCCCAGCCTTGTGTGCTGCTGTCAATGGCCGGAATACATGTCCCACCGACCAGAGGGGAGAAGAAATTTTCTCTTCACCCACTTGTGGCCCTTATCTTGTCCAGCTAGCATACCCTACGCCGCAATCTCCCATTAGCCCAAAAAGGAATATTCTCACCTCATTGGCCTAAAAAAAAGACTCACTTTTCCTATTAGTCCAAAAAACCATCTCCCACCCCATTGGCCCAAATTTTCATTTTTTTCATCCCCATTGGCTTAAAAGAACCACTTTTTTCTACCATTGGCCAAGGGAATTCCCTTTCTCTCCCCATTGATTCAAGAATCCTATAAATATCCCCTCTCCCTTTGGTTTTTTGACAATACAACACCAGAACATCCAAGCCTCCAAGTGAGCATCCAAAAGCTCTGCCCTCTCTCCTCCCCTTTCCCCCCTTGAGATTTTTCAAGTCTTCAAAGAGATCTTCATAAGATCCGAAGTGTTCTTAGGATCTTTGAAGTGTTCTTCGGGCCTTCGAAATTTCTCAATCATTTTCCTTATTTGAGTGAGATTTTGCATAGGAGAAATTCTCCCTTAGTCCCCCACCCCCTCTTGAGGTTCTTCCAGTCTTTGTGGAGATCTTTGTAAGATCCGAAGTTTTCTTCAGGCCTTCGAAGTTTCTCAATCCTTAGGATTAGCCTATCCCCAGCGGAAGCTCTTCCGAATCGACAGCTCGGCAAAAATTTTGAAAGTACCCCCTCCCTAATGGAAGCTCTACCGAATCGGTACCTCGGCTTAAAATCCAAAGGTCTGTTCCTAGCCGGAACCTTGTCCAAATATCACCACAGTCAATTTCTTTTGAGAAAGAAAGTTGCATAGTTGTCACGACGTCAAATGAATCCAAGGCAGTGGAGGGGTGGCTAATCAATTTGGTGATGAATCGCCCGTTATGGCGTTGCCATGGTGGTCAAATCGCCCATGTGTCATTTTTTTTTCCTATTTTCTAAAGTTATTTAGCATGCTAGTATTTTATTTCTCCTATTTTCTAAACTTATTTAGCATGCTACAAGCTTACAATATATACCCTATAACATATAAAACCAATATTAAGCAACATCAAATCATCAAAAATCAACATAATCCTATCAAAATGACCCTGCATTTTATAAAAAATCGATCGCCTGGTGAATTAGGCGTGATCTAGCGTGCCATGAAGGATATGAAAACCATAGCACTACCATGAACTTCTTTTTCCTTTAGGACTCCAAATTGCTGCCTTGGCAATGCCTAGGCGACGCCATGACAACTATGGGAAGTTGGAGGTCAAGACCATCTTCCCCTGAGCCAGGAGAATCCAAAAAATAGCTCGTGCCGGCACTAATCGGGGTCCCACCCCTTTGACTCGAAACAGGGGTCAAGCACAGGTATAATTTCTTACCCAAATTAGTATAATATAGACTTTATATTGACCTTCTTTTAATGTATATAACCAAAATGCACCTACAGGCAAGAGATTCTGAGGTTAGGTTTCCTTGAATGGAGACCCAATCGAGAAAGACTAAGAATTAGTGTGGCATCCTGATGGGGACTCAACTTTTGGTGTGCATTATAGACGTAAGAATGGTATTCCCAGTGGTGTGATGTTCCGAACAATTTGGGGTCTTGAGCGACATTTGAAGGATATGAAAACCCAACTTCTTCTATAATGGGTTTGAGATTTGAGCGAAATAGTCCCCAAATCAAGTTGTAGAATCCATGAACAGGAGACAAAATGAAAAGAGAAAACCACTGGGAATGGGGCAGAAGAGAAATAGAAGAATGAAAAACAAAAATATAGGGAAAGAAGAAGGAAATGGGGATTCAAACCCTGTCACAACAAGAAAACCCCATAGATTTGGTAAGAATCTCACCCATATGGCCGTATAAAATAGAAAACAGAGTAAAGGAAAAGGCACTCCATATCTACAAAGCTAGAGACAGAGAGAGAGGGTTTGTACCCTCTTCCACTAAGGATTCAAGATTTCGTTCTACTAGTTAATTAGATCTATCTGCAACACGTAAGGAGACAGATTAGAATTCAAAAGCGGCCAGGAGAGGTGAAACTCGTGTAATAATCTCTGAAATTTTAGAGTTTTAACCAGATTTGGAAACCGAACACAGCACTAAAGGCCAAGAGACTAATTGAGAGGGTAACTCGGGGGCTGGTGGTGGGTAGCTGACGGAGAAGGTATCAGATGTGGTGATGGCAGCAGGAGGATCCTTTTCCCAGTTTCTATATTATAAACTCAATAGAATGATAATATGATTGAAAGTTCAATTTGATAATTACTTACACTTTACAAAGGAGAAAGCTCTTGTATCTTCCTTTGATAGGTGTTTGATGTGCCAGTAATTGTGATTGAACAGCTCAGATCTTTGATTGGGGCATCATAGACAGTACCTGAAACGTATATTCCTGTATTATTTCTTGATTCCATCCACAATCCATTGTTGTAGTTTAATTAACAGAAAGTTTCACCCTCTCTAATCGAATAAAAAAAGAAAAGGATCTGAACAAAACCAGAAAAAAACATTCAAAATCCAATAGAACATACTGTGCCTGCCATCAATCACCACCGAAAACTGCGACAATCACCGAAAAATCATGCTAAGATCATGTAGTTTTAGGGTTTTTTTGGGGGGAGGGGACAAAGATTTGCACTTTTTGATATGGATCGGAGCTTTTACTTTATTTGGATTTTGAAGTTTCAGGAGAAATTTTGTAGGAAAAGAAAGGACTCAAAATTTGAAGTTTCAGAATTTTTCGCTGTATATTTTTATTTTTTTTCGTTGAATTTTGAAGTTTTAGTAGAAACATACCTGCATTTTTTTATATGGATCGGAGCTTTTACTTCATTTTTATCCACTTACTCGGGGGCTGGTGGAGGGTAGTTCACGGAGGAGGTAGCAGATGTGGTGGTGGCAGCAGGAGGGGAGTAAGAGGGAGAGGCACGTAGAAGTAAGGGTTGCGTTGGAGAGGATCCTTTTCCCGCTTTCTGTATTATTGTCTCTTCAGCCATGTCGAAGAAGACAGAAAAGGCGGGAGATGGATGGACACATCTTTTGGAATTTGGGAGGCGTCTTCTGCATGAGAGTGAGTGGATATTTTTGTCCATTTGAAATGTTTGCCACAAAGAGAGAGAGAGAGAAAGAGAGAGAAGAGGGAGTGGGAGTTATTAATTAATAAATAAATTAATTAGGAAAATAAATGAAATTAAGAAAGTAATTTGGGGGATACTATTCTTCTTGTGTGTGTGTGTGTGTGTGTGAGAGAGAGAGAGAGAGAGAGAACAGGGGGTGTAGGAGTTACTAATTAATTAATTAAGAAATTAATTAGGAAAGTAAATGAAATTAAGAAAGCAATTTGGGGGATATTATTCTTCTCTGTGTGCATGTGTATGTGTGAGAGTGAGAAAGAGAGAGAGAGAGAGAGGGAAAGAGAGAGATAATTATGAGATTTAAATATGGAGAGATATTAAATGGGGGCATTAGTCGTAATTTAAGTAGTAAATGGGGGCATATGAGTCAGATGGTAACGTTTGCAAAAAAACACCGGTATGTCCTTTTATAGGGTACATAGATTAGTTAGTTAAGCATTAATATATATATATATATATAACTTAACAGGGCAGCCAAACAGATCTTAGTTATATTAACTTAAGAGGGCCAGTCAAACAGAACCTTAGGGCTATTTGGGCTGCCTTATAAAAGGGTTGTTAGGGCATCACCTCACCCAAATTGTAACACCCTAGATTTAAAAACCCCTCAGTCCTAAAGGCAAAAAAAATTAACTTAGAAAGATAAAGGGATGAAAGTAGAAGCAGAAACTATAGATGCATAGTTGAATAGACACGTATAGTTAGGTATAGTTGTGTAGAAGGGGAGACAGGCAAGAGAGATGAATGGGTATTAGATTTAGGTGGTTTACATGTGTGGGGAAGGTACCACATAAGGTGAAATATCTTGGGCAGAATGCCCAGAAAATTGAATTTTTTCCCTGTGGGCCCCAATACTTTGCAGGGTTATTTTATCCATTCCCACCATGGATTAAGGCATAATCAATGGTTCTAATGCAGTTGGTTTCACGCTGAAACCTATTTTCTTTGAAAAGTTATTTAAGTTTAAAAGAGGGAAAAATAGATTTCTATAAAAGTACTTTTGCCAAACATACCCTAAGGTCTGTTTAGCTTATAAAAAGAGAAAGGTCTACTGTTTCTCCCTTTCTTTTGTTGATGAGAATACAAGAAACAGAGAGAAGAAGAAGGAAGAAGGATGGATGGACAGAAGGAAGCTACTGCTGCCCTGTAGCTGCTACTGCCCTGCTGCAGCTGCTGTTGTTGTTGTTGCTACATGCAGCAATTGCTGTTGTGCACATTAGTGCAGCTGGTGGTGTTGCGACTACTACTACTGCATACTCCCTGGTGCTGCTATGTTGCTGCCATATTTGGGAGCTGGAACATAGGTCATTCAGCTGATGGTGGACCCTCCTACTCACCCAAAACCCGTCGGGAAGGTAAACCCTAACCCCAAATTGTGAATTTAACTAAAATAGGAGTCGGTTAAGGGTACAAGAGAACAGAAGTGAAATTAAAGGTAGGGAATTGCTTGTGAGGACTTAATGCAGTCTCCTACAGCAAAAGCCCCAATTGTGAAGCCCAAATTGGCACCCGAATGGCTATTTGACTGTCCCAAAAACCATAAATCATAGGGCTTTTCAAAATTGAATGAAATTGGGTGCAATTGGTGGTGGGAATTCCCCACACATGACTCCAATACTGCCAAAGGATAGACAGTATAATTAGTAGACGTACTCAGGGAGTAAATTGAGTAAATTGAGACCCAATTGATTTAATACAGTGCTTAGAGACCCAATTTGAAATGAGAAATTGACTAATAGGGTGTAGAAAATTTATTTGGAAGGGGTTAGATACATTACAGTTGTTGGGAACTACCTGGCATAGTTCTACCAAGAGAGGCTGGTAGGCTGTAAATGGCCTATTCTCCCAGGGGAACCGGCCAACCAGTTTGGACCTGACAGAATATAGATGTTAGGGAATTGTGAGGGTTCTAACCTGTGGCTTGTACATGTATACTCCAATCTGCCTAGTAATGGTTAGACCATGTGAGGGCATTCCCTATGACCTAAGAAGAGAAAGTAAATGTCATGGAACATAATGGGTTGTGAAATGTCAGTAGTGCCCCTATCTATGCTTGGAAATCTTATCCAAGTACACTCATGCATGAAGGGCAGTACAGACATATCCAGTTAAGTGAGTATGGGCCAAATGCCTGTGAGTCTATTCCAATGGATTAAAAAGGAGCTTTAAGACTATGTGGGTCACATGATAGACCTACACAGACCTAGGGAGATGAATTGGAATATTAGTTTATCAGTTAAAAGGGAATACTGACTTGAGGTTAATGTTCTTCTTATCAACTAACTATGGGTTCTAATATTGGAATCCAACTAAGGGTTAAAAAGTAAATGATGCAAATGATTATTAAAAGTAAAGCTAAATTTAATGAAAATTTATCGATTAGGAACCTGAAATGTACTTGGTAAGGATACGTGTGATCGAGAATTCAGGGAAAGGACACTAGATTCAGGAAAATCAAGTGAGTGGGTGTTTGTTTTATTTTATGGAATGTTTTATATATATTTGATGTTTCCTGCTCATGTGGAATGTGACGATTACCATGTTATGGATTTAGTTTATATAAAATTATGTATTTCACATTTTGCATGTTTTTACCGACTTTCATGTGATCGAGGTTTTGTGGATGTGTAGTATGTTAGTTGTGTGGTGATGGTTCTAATATTAACGGTCTAAGGCATGGTGAGACTGAGGTTCTTTTAGGTACCGTGGGCTCAGAGGTCAGTGCTACAGTTGTGACCACGGATATGTGATTAGATGCTATAGATGTTATGAATGCTATGGATGCACGTAGATACATATGGTTAGGATCACATCCCAGTGCTATAACCCCTTGCCAATAAGGGGTAATTGGCTAATCTCACTCGGTCGTAGGCCACGAAGGACTACTACGCCCGGATATGACGTACTGTATTCTGAGAGGGCATAGCAAAGTACGATGTAAGGTATGTATGACTGCCAGACAGTATGGGGGGTGTCACACCTCGTTTACACAGAACAGGACTGGTGACCAGTTTAACTCCGATTAACCCAAACCTGCTAGGATCATCTGATATAGTACCCACCACAGCATACCCACATCTAAGATAAATGTTTAAAAGTTTAGCGGAAGACTTAATTTACCTGTAAATATCCCCAATATACTTGATACCCAAATTATAGTATATAGATAAATACATATGGGCCCGTAGGCATGATATTTACACAAAAAGAATAACAATTTACGTATCAAGTACACAAAAGGGAGATCATCAAAAGAATCAAAAAGCAAAATCCTGTACGGTGCCATAACTGCAGTCCCGCAGCACAGCCCTCGCACGTACAATCAGCACCATGCTCATACTCCTCGGGGACCCACTAATCCTCATCAGGAAACTCGACAGTGGGGCCCGACCCTTGATCTTTAGGCTGGTGATATGGAAAATCATCTAAAAGAGGTGCGCACGTGGGATGAGCTCACTACTTCAGTAAGTGAAAAGAAGGACCACACAACAATCACATCCATATGCACTATATGCTATGCAATTCATTTTAAATCTTATCCACCTAAACAAATTACTAAGTCTTTGGTTTTGTGCTACTACAACCACAGTGCGCATATACCCCGGGTACGAACCGTGAACTCCATCCCGCGATACGCCCATATGGTTGTCGGAGAAGGTCCACCATGAGTACTCAGAAAAGTAAAGTATGCCGACCACCGGCTCTCAACATAAAAGTAAATGACAAAAAAGTAAAGGTGCTGACTTCAGCAATTTAAAAGCAGTACGATTGACCCTCTTGAATATACCACTGAGGTTGCCGACTGTCCTAATGACCATCCGGGCGTATGTCTAACCGCCACAGTGACTCGACAACCGCAACCACTACTTCCCCCCAAGTGATAACCCAACACCTCAACCCCTGTTGGGAAGGATCGTAGCACGGGGAAATGATAATCCTAAACCGCATGCTCCTATATGACAAAGTACAATTGTATAGTGCCACCGCGTCCCATTACACGGGCCACTAATGCACTCGTTTCCAGGCTGACTGTGGTGTCTAGTCTAGTAATGCATCATGCACCATAATCCCATCACTAATCAGATAAGCACATCAATTATTTTACATTGAGAATGTAAAACACAACACACATATCATAATCATATGAGGATGACTAATCTACACATAATTTACATGATGACATGGCTAGTCTAGATACAATTGAATAATTCCAAACAAGCCTTAAAATAAAGTCAAACGTCATCTTCCCACTTACTTGTTGTGTACAAAAACTCACGCTCGGTAAGGGTGAGATCCAGCGCGAGAAACGTAAGTTTCTAGTGAAACCTATCATAAGTGAATGGGGTTAGTATTTCACCACTTTGGGGTCAAAACTAGTAAGTTTTGATGTTTAGATCATGTTTAAAATCACAAAAGAAGGTTGTCCGCCCGTTTTGGGTCCATTCGGACACAAAAATCGCGTTGGGCGGCCCACGGGTGGGCCAGACAGCCCGCCTGTCTTCGCCCACCTGTCTTCTCAGGTGGGCGGGCTCATCCATTTGTCATCTCAGGTGGGCGGGTTCACCCACCTGTCCTCACCCACCGGTGGGAACTGAGGGGCTACCCTCTCAGGCGGGTGCCCTCAGGCCGGTCGGTTTGCCCGCCGGTCCTCGCACACCTGAGGGGGCAGAAATTTACCTTCTTCCTTGAAACTTTTCCCAACCTTGGGGAAACCAAATAGGGCTATTTCAATCATATTTTCTACACATCTAAGGTCTTATAAGATGATTCTAACCTAGATCTAAGTTAGATTTAAGGATTGAAAAGCCATCTTACCTTCTTTGCTCAAGAACTCTTTCAAAACCCCAAAATCACTTCTTAGCTCAAGAAATCACCAATGCTTCTCAAATCTTGTAAAAACTTATTCAAATCCTTCAAAATCAACACATAGGCCATCTATTAAACCTTAGATTCATCATCTCAAGTGGGATTTACAAGATCTCAAGGAACTCTACCCAAACCAAGGGTCCTTAGGTTTGGTGAAAGTTTAAGAAGCATAGCCTTTGCTCACCTCAAATCGTAGATCTCATGTTGGGGATCACTATTCCGACGTCAGAATGAGAAGATCAAACCTTGGCATCGCTTAAATCCATTTCTTCCTCCTCTTTGTTTCCCTTTCTTCTTCTTCGTTCTCTTTTCTTCCTTTCTTTTCTCTCTCTTCTTTACTCTTCTCACCAACTCTTTAATGCAATAAATGAGAAAAGGAGAAACATAATAAGTGCTATTTATACTTTAAAATATGTAGTAACCACCTGGGTGGGTCACTCAGGTGGGCGGATGCGCCAGCATGTGACCGCCCACCTGTGGGTCGAAACTTAGCCAATAAGTGAGATTTCGATGGAATTCAACTCTCGGCATGTATCTCACTCTCGGCACAAGGTATATTATATGTGTACACTTTAGGATACGACTATATGCTGGCGTTACCCGTACATGGCCTTATGATATGTGCATGTACACGGCTTGGGTACACCCGTCTTCTCTGGCACTGACTCGGACTTATCTGGCCAACTTGTGTTCAAAGTCACCCTTGCCATCATGGTCCATAAGGAACCCGCCTTAACCCTCTCTGGTTCGGGTCCTACATGGTTAAACCGGGTCAAGCGTGTAATTAAACCAGGTTTAAAAAGTAAGGTATCACATTTACCCCCTCTTTTTGAAAATTTCATCCTTGAAATTGGCATACCTGGTTGTTTGAAAAGATGAGGGAACTTGGCTTGGATTTCATCCTCTTTCTCCCAAGATGCTTCTTCAAGTGAATGATTAGCCCATCGCACCTTTACGAAGGAAATGGAGCAGTTGCGAAGGGTTTTCACCTTTCAGTCTAAGATTTCAGCTGGCTGTTCTCCATAGGTCATATTAGCTTCTAGATATTCTGGTTCCACAGGTAATACATGCGATGGATCATGAACGTATCGCTTCAGCATGGATACATGAAATACATTATGAACATTTCCGAGCGAAGGTGGAAGAGCAAGCATGTAGGCTGCTGAGCCAACCCGAGTTAAAATCTCAAACGGGCCAATGAATCTCGGGCTCAACTTACCCTTTCTATGGAACCTATACAACCCTTTAATAGGAGAAATCTTGAGAAACACCTTTTCTCCTGCTTGAAACTCAATGTCTTTCCTGTGGGTGTCTGCATAACTCTTTTGATGTGACTGAGCTGCCTTAATCCTTTCTCGAATAATATCGACCTTGTCACATGTCATCTATATCATTTCGGGTCCTAACATTTGGCGTTTGCCTACCTCATTCCAATACAGAGGAGTTCTACACTTCCTACCATATAATGCCTCATATGGAGCCATCCCAATTGTAGCTTGATAACTTTTGTTGTAGGCAAACTCCATAAGGGGTATATATTCTTCCCAACTACCACACATTTCCATTGCACATGCCCTGAGCATGTCTTCTAACACCTGTATGGTTCGCTCTGACTGACCATCAGTCTGTGGGTGGAAAGCAGTACTCAAATTCAATTGTGATCCCAAAGCATGCTGGAAGCTTTTCCAAAATCTGGAAGTGAACCTTGGGTCCCTATCTGACACAATGCTCATTGGCACTCCATGTAAGCGCACTATGTTATCTATATAAAGTTGTGCTAACTTGGCCATAGAGAATTTGGTCTTGATGGGAATGAAATGAGCAGTCTTAGTAAGCCGATCAACTATCACCCAAATCGCATCCATACCCTTAGATGTGCATCGTAGCCCGGTGACAAAGTCCATCGTAATCCTATCCCACTTTCAGTCTGGTACTGGGAGTGGCTGAATAATACCATAAGGTCGATGCCTCTCAGCTTTTATTTTTTGGCATGTAAGACAAGTTGCCACATATAGGGCTATTGTGATTCTCATGCTTGGCCACCAGTAGTTTTGTTTAAGATTCTTATACATCTTTGTTCTTCCTGGGTGGAGTGAGTACTCGGAGCTATGTGCTTCCTGTACTATCTTATCTTGTATCTCCAAATCATCGGGCACACACAACCTACCTCAAAACAATAATACCCCGTCGCTGGCTAAAACAAAATCAGGGTCGTTCATTGTTTGATCTTGAATCTTAATTCTGATCCGTTGCAACTTAGGGTCCAAAGGTTGTTTCATTATCACCTCTTGCCTAATAGACGGATGCACCCGTAGAGCTGCCAGAGATACAGTCAACCATTTAAGGTTTTCTAGTTGAAGTTCAAGCTCTAAGGTTGCTCCTTCATATAAGAGGGTTTCACCTATTAGCATCGCCTCTTGTACGAGTGGTGGGCTGACTGCTAAGTATGAGAGTGACATAGTTTGTGCCTTCCGACTCAACGCATCTGCGATTACATTAGCCTTACCAGGATGATACTGAATGTCACAGTCATAGTCCTTCATGAGCTCGAGCCATCTCCTCTGCCTCATGTTCAAATCTCTTTGGGTGAAAAAGTACTTAAGGCCTTTGTGATCACTGTATATCTCGCACTTCTCCCCATACAAATAATGTCACCAGATCTTTAGGGAAAAAATGGTTGCGCTAGTTCCAAGTCATGAGGGGGGTAGTTCTTTTCATATTCCTTTAGTTGTCGGGATGCATACGCTATCACCTTACCGCGTTGCATGAGAACACAACCCAACCCAACCTTAGAAGCGTCAGTGTAGACTGCCATTCCACCTGTGCCTTCAGGGATGGTCAACACAAGGGTAGACACCAACCTTTTCTTTAATTCCTGAAAACTCTTCTCACATTCCTCTATCCATACAAATTTCACACCCTTTTTGGTTAACTTAGTCATTGGTGCTAAGATCCTAACAAAATTCTCAATGAAGCACTGGTAGTATCCAGCCAAACCCAAGAAACTTCTAATTTCAGTAATGTTCTTAGGCTTTCCCATTCTACTACTGCTTTCACCTTATCAGGATCTACCTCAATTCCGTCCTTAGACACTATGTGTCCCAGGAATCCAACTTGTTCAAGCCAAAATTCACATTTACTGTATTTGGCAAACAATTGTTGTTCTCTCAGCCTCTGTAATACCATCCTCAGGTGTTGAGTGTGCTCCTCTTCTGTCTTAGAGTAGATCAAGATGTCATCAATAAAAATAATTACCCATTTATCAAGGACATCATGAAATACTCGATTCATTAAATCCATGAATGCTGTCGATGCATTGGTTAACCCAAAAGATAACACTAGGAACTTATAGTGACCATACCGAGTCCTGAAAGCTATCTTGGGTATGTCGCCACTCTTTATCTTGAGCTGATAATAGCCTGATCTAAGGTCTATATTTGAAAATACCTTTGCACCTTGTAGTTGGTCAAACAAATCATCAATGCGTGACAATGGATACCGGTTCTTAATGGTTAGCTTATTCAGTTCCCGGTAATCGATGCACATACGCAAGCTGCCATCCTTCTTCTTGACAAACAATACTGGGGCACCCCAAGGTGAAACACTTGGGCGAATAAACCCCTTCTCCAATAATTCTTGCAACTATGTCTGTAACTCCCTCAATTCGGCTAGTGCCATTCTGTATGGAGCTTTAGACATTGGAGTTGCTCCAGGAATCAAGTCTATGACAAATTCCAACTCTCTATCAGGAGGTAGATGCATCAGATCATTTGGAAAGACGTCGGGAAATTCTTTAACCACCTCTACCTCTTCTAGAGGTGTAACCTTTGCATCAACATCAAGTACCGATGCTAAGTAACCCTGACATCCACTTTCCAACAATTTACCGCTTGAAGAGCGGAGATGAGGACCTTTCTAGCCCGTTTCATTTTATCGGCTTGGTATACCAATTCCTTCCCTTCATCATTTGTCACCCTAATTAATTTTTCGGCACACATCAGATTTACTCAATGGGCTGACAACCAATCCATGCCCAGTATAACGTCAAAATTCTGCATGTTGAATTTGATGAGTTGTGCATCCAATTTCTTTCTACTGATTTTAATTGGGCATGGCCCATACACCTCCTTCAACTGTGTAACTTGTCCTGTAGGCATACTAACAATCATCTCACGATCTAGTGTCCTGGGTGACATTCCAAGTTTCTCAGCAAATCTCTTAGATATGAACAAATGTGTAGCTCCTGAATCAAACAAGACATAGGCTGGTATACCCGATATAGGTAGAACACCTAGTGCAACAATGTATATAAGTACAATAGGTCATCAACATTTAGCATAAGGAAAATCTTAAATTAAAATGTACCTGCTACCACTTCTGTGCTAGCCTCAGCTTCCTCAGCTGATAAGGCATACATTCTTCCCTGCGGTTGATTCCCCCGAGTTAGGGGAGGTTTGTACACAGAGGGTTGACTGGATGGTAAGGCTGGTCTGACTCGACAGTCTTTAGCAAAATGCCCAAAACAGTGGCAATTAAAGCAATGGATCTGTGACGCCGAAACTGGGGCAGGGCCCCTTTGCACTTGACCTGATGTGGATGGGGGACAGGGTGGCCTTGTGACTGTAGGCACCGTACTAGTGTTTGGACGAAAAGATGTAGAGCCCGGACCACCAGCTGGTCGAGGAAGGTAGCCAGATGGCCTATAGGGCTGTCTATATGTAGGCCCAGAACTATACGACCCACAGTATACCTTGGATGAGTTGCCCATGTTCAGAAATGGCTTAGTCCTCTTCCACAATCCAGGTGTGAGGGACTGTTCTCCCTTCTGCTTATCTTCCATGGTTTTAGCTTTTTGCACAATCTGGCCATAATCTGTCAATTCTAAGACCTCGAGCACTGACCCAATAGATGCCTTTAATCCCTTCAGAAACCTTGCAGACTTTTCCTCTGCTGACCTCATAGGCCTAGGGGCAAAATGGAACAAGCTTTCAAACTGCTGCTGATACTCAAGGATAGTCTTATTCCCTTGAGTCAAGGCCATGAATTCTGTCTCTTTACGGTCTCTGAAGCTACGAGGGTAATGGTTTGCCAAAAACAACTCCTTGAACTGCTCCCATGTGGGTTCTTGATGTGCGGCCAACAATATAGGCTTAGAGGCTTGCCACCAAGAGTTGGCTTCATTCTTGAGTTGCAGCCCTGTGCAAATAAGCTTTTGTGCCTCAGTGCACTCAATTACCTCAAATATCTTTTCCAGCTCTTGGATCCACTGGTCCGGCTCTAGAGGGTCACTCCCCACCTTAGAGAATACAGGTGGCAAGTTCCTCTTGAAAGATTCCACTACCCTTGTCGTATTATTCATCGACGGGTAATTGGGTGCATAAGCCGGATAGTAAGGGTACGGAGGGGGCACCATATACGGAGGAGTGCTGAGTGGCGGAATTGGAGGTGTACCTCCCGGCTTGTGGTCCCATACCAGACCCTACAGGTGGGTCTTGTGGAGTAATTATTCGAGGATGTTGACCGGATTGAGGAAGGTCTAATTGTTACTGTATAGCAGCCATAAATGCCTGCTGTTGCTGGAGCATTTGTTGCTGGAAGGCTTGTTGTGACTGCTGAACTATGGTCGCAACATCACTCGGGGTGATGACAGGTGGAGGATCCAGAAGTGTGGTCAGAGGTGGGTCCCTTTGTGCCACACCCTGGTCAATGGTTTTTTGAGGTTATGGAAGTGGGGTTTGCCCCACAGAACGAGACCTTCGAGGATTTGGTGGTCGACCGATAGGACGAGGACCACGTGAGGTACCTTGTGCATTGCTACCGGATCTAATGCGTACCATCGTGTCCTTGCACCTGGAACATACGATACACAAAACATTGGTTAAGTACCTTAGAATTTACATAGGCACATAATCATATACTAACACACGGGGTATTGTAGTGTATGATGTCTTGCATCTAGCCACAGCTTAGCCCCTAAAGTACTGTGCTAGTGCTTCGACAAGTAGGACGATGGTCCCGCTCAATATTTTTTT
>NC_056558.1:35981009-36006765 GCF_013358625.1 Macadamia integrifolia | reverse complement strand
GGTTCCAACTTTTCCCATTTAGGTATCTTGTTTGGTGGTCACTGTGCATCGGTAGTCTCTAGCTCTTGGATCATTGACTCCGATGCCATTGATCTTATGATTGATTTTTTCAACTTTTTTCACTTGTATTTACCCACCTCAGGCAGAGAGAAAGTTCGGGTCGCAGATGGCACCCTATATTTTGTCTTTGGAAAGGGTTCTATTCAATATTCTTCTCTCACATTAAATTCAGTTTTACATATCCCAAATTTTACTCCTAACCTGCTGTCAATTAGTAGCCTTACTAGGGACTTAAAATGTAAAGTAACCATTTTTTTTTTCTTTCCCACTGCATTTTTCAAGATTTGGTAACAGGGAAGCAATTGGATGTGGTAAGGTGTAAGGTTGTCTCTATTTGCTTGATGATGTTTGTCTCCCTACAGTAGTGATTTCTACTACTCCTTATCAACAAAACTTTGTCTCTGGTTTGCAACAATGGCATTGTCGTTTAGGACACTCTCCATGTCACACCCCGTTCACACAGAACCGGACCAGTGACCGGGTTAACTCTGGTTAACCCAAACCTGTCAGGATCATCTGATACAGTACCCCACCACAGCATGCCCACATCAAGATAAGTGTTCAAAAGTTCAGCGGAAGACTTAAATTACCTGTAAATATCCCCAATATACTTGATACTCAAATTGTAGTATATAGCTAAGTACATGTGGGCCTGCGGGCATGATATTTACACAAAAGAATAACAATTTACGTATCAAGTACACAAAAGGAGAGGTCATCAAAAGAATCAAAAAGCAAAATCTTGTACGGTGTCATTACTGCGGTCTCGCAGCACAGCCCTCGTATGTGCAATCAGCATCGTGCTCATACTCCTCAGGGCCCCACTAATCCTCATCAGGAAACTCAACTAGAGGGCCCGACTCTTGATCTTCAGGCTGGTGACCTGCAAAATCATCTAAAAGAGGTGCGCACGTGGGATGAGCTCACTAGCTTAGTAAGTGAAAAGAAAGACCACACAACAATCACATCCATATGCACTATATGTTATGTAATTCATTTTAAAAGTCTTTGGTTTTGTGCTACTTACAACCACAGTGCGCGTATGCCCTGAGTACGAGCCGCGAACTCCATCTCGCGATACGCCCATAGGGTTGTTGGAGAAGGCCCACCGTGAGTACTCAGAAAAGTAAAGTATGTCGACTACCGGCTCTCAACATAAAAGTAAATGACAGAAAAGTAAAGGTGCTGACTTTAGCAATTTAAAAGCAGTACGATTGGCCCTCTTGAATATACCACTGAGATTGCCGACTGTCCTAATGACCAGTCGGGCATATGTCTAACCGCCACAGTGACCCGACAACCGCGACCATTGCTTCCCCCCAAGTGATAACCCAATACCTCAACCCTTGTTGGGAAGGGTCATAGCACAGAGAATGAAAATCCTAAACCGCATGCTCCTATATGACAAGGTACGATTGCATAGTGCCACAGCGTCCCATACCACGGGCCACCAATGCACTCGTTTCCAAGCCGACTACGGCGTCTATTCTAATAATGCATCATGCACAGTAATCCAACCATTCGTCACATAAGCACATCAATCGCTTCGCATTGAGAATGTAAAACACAACACACATATCATAATCATTTGTTTATAATGCACAAGCAATTGCGTGCGAATAGCATTTGAGGATGACTAATCTACACATAATTTGCATGATGACATGGCTAGTCTAGATACAATTGAAGATGCAAAACAAGCCTTAAAATAAAGTCAAATGTCCTCTTCCCACTTACTTGTTGTGTACAAAAGCTCACGCTCGGTACGGGTGAGATGCGGCGCGAGAAAACGTAAGTTTCTAGTGAAACCTATCATAAGTGAATGAAGTTAGCATTTCACCACTTTGGGGTCAAAACTAACGAGATTTGATGTTTAAATCATGTTTAAAATCATAAAAGAGGGTTGCCCGTCCTTTTTGGGCCCATTCGGACTCAAAAATCTCGTTGGGGGGCCAACAGGTGGGCCAGACAACCCGCCTGTCTTCGCCCACCGGTCTTTGCCCGTCGGTCTTCTCAAGTGGGCAAGATTTGCCCACCGGTCCAACCGGCAGGCACCCTCAGGCGGGCAGGTTTGCCCGCCGGCCCTCGCCCACCGGTGGGAACCGAGGTGCTGCCCCCTCAGGCGGGCGGCCTCAAGCGGGCGGCTTCGCCCGCAGGTCCTCGCCCACCTGTGGGGGCGGAAATCTGCTTTCTTCCTTGAAACGTTCCCCAACCTTGGGGAAACCAAATGGGGTTGTTCCAATCACATTTTCCACACATCTAAGGTCTTATAAGATGATTCTAACCTAGATCTAAGTTAGATTTAAGGATTGAAAAACCATCTTACTTTCTTTGCTCAAGAACTCTTCCAAAACCCCAAAATCACCTCTTAGCTCAAGAAATCACCAGTGCTTCTCAAATCTTGTAAACACTTCTTTAAACCCTTCAAAATCAACACATAGACCATCTATTAAACCTTAGATTCATCATCTCAAGTGGGATTTACAAGATCTCAAGGAACTCTACCCAAATCAAGGGTTTCACTTGGGGTTTGGTGAAAGTTTAAGAAGTGTAGCCTTCGCTCACCTCAAATCGTAGGCCTCGTGTTGGGGATCACTTTTCCGGTGTTGGAATGAAAAGATCAAACCTCGGCGTCGCTTAAAACCATTTCTTCCTCCTCTTTCTTTCCCTTTCTTCTTCTTCGTTCTCTTTTCTTCCTTTCTTTTCTCTCTCTTCTTTACTCTTCTCACCAACTCCTTAATGCATTAAATGGGAAAAGGAGAAACACAATAAGTACTATTTATACTTAGAGAATATCTAGTAACCACATGGGTGGGTCACTCAGGTGGGCGGATTCGCTCGATTGTGACCGCCCACCTGTTGGTCGAAACTTAGCCAACAAGTGAGATTTCGATGGAATTCGACTCTCGGTATGTATCTCACTCTCGGCACAAGGTATATTATATGTATACACTTTAGGATACGGCCACATACCAGTATTACCCGTACATAGCCTTATGATATGTGCATGTACACGGCTTGGGTACACCCGTCTCCTCTGGCACTGACTCGGACTTTTCTGGCCAACCTGTGTTCAAAGTCACCCTTGCCATCATGGTCCATAAGGAACCCGCCTTAACCCTCTCTGATTCGGGTCCTGCATGGTTAAACCGGGTCAACCGTGTAATTAAACCAGGTTTTAAAAGTAGGGTATCACACTCCACTTGGGACATTATCTCTTTTATTTTCGCAATTAGTTAAGCAATGTAATAAGGATGATTTTTTTGTGAAGCTTGTACTTTGGCTAAACAAGCTCGTTTCTGTTATTTCCTATAAATTAAAAGTTCTTCAATTATCCATTTGGTTCACTCTGATATTTGGTATTCGTCTCGCTGAACATCTATTTCTGGCAAAGTATGGTTTGTGTCTTTCATTGATTATTACTCACGCACAATGTCGGTGTATATGATGAAACAAGAGTGAGGTGTTCAATTGTTTTTAGGGATTCCATAAGATGATTCAGACTAAGGTTTAGATCTCAGTTTCACCACACATCTCGCCAAAAAAAAAAAAAGAGATCTGGCAAGATCTCGCCGAGATCTTGCATTTTTTTGTGTTCATCTCGCTGGTTGATCTCAGTGGGCATACGGCCTTTGTAGCCCTTGAAACTATGCATTTTCTTATTTTAGTCATTCTAAACATAATGGAAACATCAAATTTTTTAAAAAATCAACCTCAAAATGGTACTTTGGCTTTGTACCCTATGTAAGTAGTAGACAAGTCTTCGAACCCTTCATCTAGTAAATATATTCATCAATCCACCTTCCACAATCATCATTCTGACACAACATAATCATTATTAGAATATAAAAGTCATAATTTCTAATTACTATTGATGATTGATGAGTCACACATACAATAAGATAAGTTACAATTAACATAACAAGTAACAACATAACTGCATAAAGTATATAACATAGATATACTGATGTAGGAAACAACTAGACATTTTGACTCCATACTAAAGAACAAGACCTTTAGTACTGAAATGAGTGTTGGGCCATATCTTCATAGCCTCCATATTGTTGATGCTGATGTCAAAGTGTGTTTTGCTCTGATTGAAGCACAAAGGCTGGCCATGTCATAGTCTGCCACAACAGCCCTATAAACATCATCGCCAACAAACTGGAGATACCCAATCCTTGGGTAGATATCTCTAAAACTATATGAGCTGGAACGAGATCCATTGTTGCTGGTTGGTGCTTGACGGATAGGAACCAACATGTATATCTGGGCTCTAGAACCCCAAAGATGCTATCCACAAAACTTTACCCAATCTGAGAGTGTGATTTACCCTCATACTCGGTGGATCTCCATGTAACCATGCAATATCTCCACCTCTACTAGTAGACATTGTGCTCCAACTTCAACACTATTACATAAAAGTTTTGTGCATGAATTATTAACTATTCAACATCAATACTAATTAATGAATGCATGCATTAATAACTATTCAATATCACATAACTATTTCATATTAATACCCTACTTTTTATAATTTTTTCTTAATTTTAAATCATATTTTTTTTTTATTAATAATAATATCATAGTTAATAATAAAATATAGTAGAGTGCAACTAGGAGCACCATTTTCATTTCAAAATATCTTAACAATATTTACATTACATTAAAGTAATTTTCCATACGAAACAATTTTTTTTCTGTAATTATTTAATATATATTATATATCAAAAAATGCATTAATTAATTTATTGACTGGAAAAGAACTGGACACCATGAGGCTGTAGATCAGCCTTTGCTGACCAACATATAAAAAATTGAGTACCAAACATCATATATAAATCATATTTTTTCAATTTTTTTGCAAGAAAAGCGTTTATTTAAACAGAAAAAAAAAAATTAATTTGAAGGCAGGAAAATATTTTCTTTCATGAATCTATAGATCACACTTAGTAGCATCACATATAAAAAAATCAATAGTAAGAAACAAGATTTGATGATGTATCTATGAAAAATATGGGGTTGGGAAGAAATTTTTACTTTAAAGTGTTTTGAGAAGAAAGCCACCACCAAGGTTGAAGATCTTTGCTTCAATGTTACTAACAATGAAGATCTCTGAGAAAAAATACCAAATCCAGAGTTTTATGGTGTTTTTCTCCCAAAATATAGCTGCAAGAGTCGAAACCAGTGAGATCCAGGCGAAACCAGCAAAATATCTCTTCTTTTGGGTCGAAACCATGCTTTATATGCCTTGGTTGGACCAAGATTGAACCGAAACTGGACCGAAACCGAGATATGTGGCGAGATCTCGAAATCTCGATAGAGATATTTCCCATTTTCAGCTTGCCTGTACATCCATCTTGCCCTTTTTTTTTCTTTTTCTTTTTTTTTTTTTTTTTCAGAAAATGAGATCTCAGCAGCGAGATCTCGTCAAGATCTTGAACCATGATTCAGACATAGTTCATTGCTACTATGAAAACTTCTTCGAAATGATAATGGAACAGGGTACATGGAGGGCCAGTTTCAAAAATGCCTTGCTGATTATGGGATTGATGTAGATCGTGCTGTCAAAAAGAGAATTCAGTGCTGGCCCAATTCTAGTTCAGGTATGGTTCAGTTTCATACATCGAACCAGCCTTATTTTTCTCCAATCGAGTCAACCAACCTACTGTTACTGTTCACGTAGGTACAGTTCACGTGAACAGTACCTTGGGGTCCAATATTGACAGCTGGTTTAGAAAGATGCTGCCAACACTTCTTAGGGTATTAGATATTAGTTTCTATAATTATTTCTTTGCTTTATCTTGGCAAGTAAGCTTTGTAACTTAGGAAGATTTGTTTCCTTTTTTAGTTAATTTCTATTTTCTTAGTGAGCTAGTTAGTTTCCTATTTTGTTGGTCAAAAGAAGTTTATATTTTGTAACTTAGCGTAGTTTCCTTTTTATCATTAGTTGTTAGTTTCTAATTTACTCTTACTTGGTTAGCAAGTTAGAAGTTAAATTAGAAGGTTTTATTTTGAGCTTTAGGGGGAGTTGATGTATAATCTCTGAACCAGACTTGAACTAGAATTGGGCCAGCATTGAATTCTCTTTTTGACAGCTCGATCTACATCAGGGATTATACATCAAACTAGCTGCGTTGGTACTATAGCTCAGAATGGATTGTTTGAACATAACTTTATTATTAACTATGATATTGTTATTAATAAAAAATATGATTTAAAATTAAGAAAAAATTATAAAAAGTAGGGGATTAATATGTAATAGCTATATGATATTGAATAACTGTTGATGCATGCATTTATTAATTGTTGATGTTGAATAGTTATTAATTCATGCTCAAAAATTTTATGTAATAATGTTGAATTTGGAGCACAATGTCTACTAGTGGAGGTGGAGATATTGCATAGTTACATGGAGATCCACTGATTATGAGAGTCAGTCACACTCCCAGATTGGGTTAAGTTTTGTGGATAGCATCTTCGGGGTTCCAGAGCTCAGCTATGCATGTTGGTTCCTATTCATTAAGCACCAACCAGTAGCAATGGATCTCATTCCAGCTCATTTAGTTTCAGAGATATTAATCCAAGGATTGGGTATCTCCAGTTTGTTGGTGATGATGTTTATAGGGTTGTTGTGGCAGACTTTGAGTATTACTTCCGTCAAACTATGACATAGCCATCCTTTGTGCTTCAATCAGAGCAAAACATACTTCGACATCAGCATCAACAATATGGAGGCTGTGATGATACGGCCCGACACTCATTTCAGTACTAAAAGTCTCGTTCTCTAGTATGGAGTTTAAATGTCTAGTTGTGTCCTATATTAGTATATCTATGTTATGTACTTTATACAGTTATGTTGTTACTTGTTATGTTAATTGTTGCTTATCTTATGGCATTACAAATTTTCAATATATGTGACTCATCAATCATCAAAAGTAATTAAAAATTATGGATTTTATATTCTAATGATTATGTTGTGTCATAATGTTGATTGTGGAAGGTGGATTGGTGAATATATCATACTCGTCGACTACTTATATAGGGTAAAATGTCAAAGTACCATTTTGAGTTTGATTTTTAAAAAATTGATGTTTCAATTGTGTTTAGGATGACTAGAATAGGATAAGTACATAGTTTCAAGGGCTACAAAGGCCATATACCCACCGAGATCAATCAGCGAGATGAACGCCAAAAAAATACAAGAGTTAGATCTTTTTTTCTTTTTACGAGATGTGTGGCGAAACCGAGATCTTAAACCTTGACAGGTACAATGCTAGGCTGGTGGCATTTATGGAATCGATGGACATTTGCACCGGTTGCTAAGTTGACTTTTGTGTGAGTTTTACTCTCATGTGCTGTAAATCTAGGATGGGATCTTCAACAATTAGACGTTAAGAATGCTTTCCTTCATGGAGAGCTCAATGAGTAAGTGTACATGGATATTCCACTAGGATTCTTCAGTAAAGGAACTCAGGGCAAGGTCTACAAGTTGAAGCGTGCTTTCTATGGGTTAAAACAGTCACCTCGGGCATGGTTTAGAAGGTTTCACATGGAAATGGTCCCTGTGGGTTACATGCAGAGTAATGCTGACCACACATTGTTCGTTAAGAGGTCGGGTGATAGAGTTACTATTTCTCATTGTCTATGTGGATGACATTGTGATAACAGGAAATGATAGTGTTGAGATTGGTCTTCTCAAGAACTTTCGTGGTCGAGAGTTTGAGATAAAAGATCTTGGTCAACTAAGGTACTTTCATGTGGTTGAAGTTGCTCGGTCTTCTAAAGGCATCTTTCTTTCTCAGAGGAAGTACGTCCTTGATTTGTTATTTGAAAATGGATTGTTAGGTTGTCATCCTTCTGATACTCCCGTGGAAGCTAATACTCGGGTCAAGAAAATATGAGGGTGAGCTAGTGGTCAAAGGCCATTATCAATGGTTAGTTGGAAAGCTAATCTATCTCAACCACACACGGCTTGATATTGCCGTGGTCGTTAGGTTGGTACGTCAGTTTATGCATGCTCCCTATTCTTCACACATGGAGGCAGTTACACGTATCTTGACTTCAAGTCAGCTCCAAGAAAAGAGATTCTTTTATCTCCACATGATATTTCAAAGTTGAAGCCTATAGATATGTTGATTGGGCTGGTTCACCTGACAGAAAGTCCATCTCAGGTTATTGTACATTTGTGGGTGAGAATCTTGTCATCTAGCACAGTAAGAAGCAAAATGTGGTGGCTAGGTCCAATATTGAAGCAGAGTTTCATCTTATGGCACAAGAGATTTGTGAGTTGTTGTGGTTACACATGTTGTCAAATGATATTGGTGTATTTATTCATCTTCCGATGATGCTCTACCATGATAACAAGACTGTTATCAGTATTGCTCATAATCCAATATTGCATGACCGTACCAAACATATGGAGTTTGACAGACACTTCATCAGAGAAAAATTGGATGTTGGTTTAATTTGTATCCCTTTGTGAAGTCTGGTGATCAGTTAGTTGATGTGTTCACTAAAGGGTTAGTCAGGAAGGTATTTCATCCTTGTTTAGTCAAGTTGGGCATGTGTGATGTCTATGCACCAACTTGAGGGAGAGTGTTAGAATATATATTTAAGTTTGCCGTAGGGGCACTAGGGTATTTTTCTCCCTTCCACCAACCTTATTTAGAGTAGGGCGGCTGGATGGGGGTCATAGTTGTAATTGGGTTATAACTTGTACTTCTTTTTTGACTCTCTTTTGCTTATTATGAATAAAGGACTTGTGTGATCAGTTGGATTACTCAAACATCCTACCCTAATTTGGTTGTTAATAGAAATAGAATAGGAGCCTCTTTTCCAAACCAGATTTGTGCTGGCAGGGTTCGGTTTTTATTGGTTCCATATTCAGTTCACTATTCGGTTTTGACCCAATTTGTATTTGGTTTGGGCCCTATTTTAGGTGTTAAGGCAAACTTTTTACATCTTCACCAACAAAAAACCTTGTTTGTTGGAGGGCCCTAATCCACCAAAATTTTTCAAAACATTTGAAAGGAATAGAATTTATCATCCACATCGATCAAAACATTAAAAGGAATATAATTTATTTGATTCAAACCGACAGCTTCTACCAGCAGGTTCTGATGCGGTCCAAGACCTTAGTTTGGGAAACCGAGTGGGTTCTAAGTTTGGAGCATGCTTGCCCAATTTTTGGGCTTAATAATCTACTTCGATTCTTCCCATTAGCAATCAAACTTTCCCCAAGAAAATAGTTATCACGGCTAGCTTAATTGGAGGATTAATTATCCCAATCGATTCTGGTCAAGGACAACTAATGTCCAGCATATTTTGTGGAAGAGTGGCTTATGTAGTGGTTGACCAACTAAAACTCGTGTTGCTTCGCTTCCCTCCCTAAAGTAGTTGTCAGCCTTCTTGAAGAAACTGTCTGCCCAGGAACTCGCGAAAAGTGCCTCTAATGAAGAACCGTGTGGGGTGTGAAACTTCGGTTTGCGGGCTATGGTATAGATATAGGTTCTCATAACCCTTTAAAAAAGAAGCTTGTTAACGTCGTCCCGATATGTTGGATACACCACATAGATCCCCCTATGACCTATCTTCAGATTTGAATAGATTCTGAGTCAGTATGTTTCTAGATTTGAAGAGGATATTGTCCAGCATGTAAAGCCAATATTCTCCCTATATAATAGGGATCAACCGGCTTCCTTTTTGGGGAGTGATTGGCCATATTGACCAGCCTTATTCGAAGAGATGTTTCCAGAAGATTCTGCCAAAGATTAGCTGTTGTACAGCTCTTCAAGAGAAGGTATTCTTCATATTTTTAGTGGGCCCCATGGTCAATACATTGAGGAGAGTATAAAGATTATTTGACCGCTTTTATTAGTGATATTTTTTAGGGAAGTTTTATTCCTTGCATGGGGAATTTATTAGCCAAAGATAATTAATATTTTATATGCAGTTTTATGTAATTAGTAATTTTTTATTCTTAGGACTCTTTCTATTTCAGTTGACTACATATATTGATTTGATTCGTAATTATTTTCCATTTAGGATAATGTGCAGCTTGTAAGGAGTTCCTTTCCATGCAAGGAAGGCCTCTCACAGAATCAATTTGAAGTTTGTAAATAAGGAAGAAGGCTGAATACGGCCTACGTTGAAGCTTGGTTCAGCTAAAAGCCTTGTTAATGGCTGTGGGATGCAATTGGGGTGAGAGGCCCAGGGAAAGAGTGAGAGGCTCAATCCTATTTATCTATCTTCTTATTTTTTTCCCTTTGTTTATATTTTATTTTTCCTGCAATTTTCAACATCAGAAAAGCATTTGAGGTGATATTCTTGCTTCTGGAGGTTGTTACTTGGCTTTATAACATTGACCTGTTACTACTCCATCAAAGTAGTGCCTGAATCTAGAGACTCACCCCGCAGCATCGGTTGTTGGAGTTTTCTCTGTTGATTTCTACAAGTTCCAGAAGTGCAGATCCATCTATTAATTGTGGACCATCTTTCAAGGCTGTAACACCCTTCCAAAGTTCTTGCTGGTTAGACAGTATATTGATCCTCCTGTAGAGTTGATTCTTGGTTGAACTGGTTCTACATTAGTTTCCTCCCTGAAGCCAAACCGAACCGAGAAAAAATTCCATATTTGAAACCAAAACTAAACCAATTCATTTCGTTTTGGTTTGGTTTTGGTTCAAAATTGACACCCTTAGGTGATGATTGGCATTGACACTATAAGTTCTACACAAGTATGGTCAGCGGTCAGAAAGTGACACAATAAATTCTGGACAGCAGTAGTTGTGTCAACTTAGGCACCGATTGACACAGAAACAGTAGAAATGGCTTTTCACGTTTCTGGAAATAAAAACGGATTTTTTGGTGTTTGATAGACCTGTTTCTCGAAACATTTTTTGCAGACATAATGCCACTAAAAAACTCAATAGTATCATCGGATGCCCAAAAGAGAGTGAGGGTTCGGTTGCCTCTTTTTAGATTAAAATGGTTGAGAGATTTATCGGGTACAACAACCTTTCTTTTTTTCTTCTCTCAAATTCGTTTCTAGAAACGGACTTGTTTCGTCAAAGTTGTTTCTAGAATTGTAAATAGGCATAAATTTTGATTTATGTTTCTAGAAACGGGTGAAATGGAACAACTTTATCAAACGCTTTTTTAGCTGTTTCTCCATTTCTGGGAAAAAGAAAACGCAGAAACGGTAGAAACAGAACGTTGTCAAATGGTGCCTCAATTTCACAAGCTTTCATTGACAAGGTAAAACTGGAAGAGAAATGCATTCACAATCTTAAAAAGTTTCCCTCCTGATGGAAACCCTCTAGAGGTAAACCAAAGTGGAGTCCACGATCAGCTAGCTCAGCTTTCAGTTGGTTGGATGGGTTGATTAAAGTAAAGAGACATGAATTGAAGAGACAGGAATTTGATCATCATAAAAGAGAGAAACCCATCTTTCTTTTTCAATTGAATCATCAATTATTTATCGATGATAGATAAAAAAATCCAAATCATCTTTTTGTTGGATAGAAAAAGGTCGATGTAAGGCAAAAGCCAAGTTTAAGTTAACACGCAGTAGTTTGATCATAGTTGTCAAGGCGTCGCCTAGGCGACGACTAGGCGTCCAGGCGTTTTGCCTGGGGCCTAGGCGACAGTCTCCTTATTGCACTGCATGCCGCCTTGTGTTTTGGCACTTATTTATGCCAAATATCATTTAAGTAAATGCTTTTTATATTTGTTATTTCATTTATTTAAGATATTATTTATAAATAAGCAAATACCCCCTATTTGAATCCAATAAAAATAGTTTAAAAATCAAATTTCAAAAGGATAAAAAGTCAACCACCCAGTCCAAGAAGAAAAACTGGATTTTGGTTATAAGGGCGATTTTCAACTTTTAAATGCTGGAGTTTTTCTCAATTATGAAAATTTTATAAATTCTATCATGTTAAAACATTGCTAAAAACCAAAAGTCCGGTAAAGTAATTTTTTGTTTTGATATCCATAAAATTATTTTCATTCAGGTGATTTTAACAGCATTCGTGCACTTAAAAATAAGTTTGACCGGAACATAACTTTGTCATTACAACTCAGATTTAAGTAATCTTAGACTTGTTGGAAAGTTGGTTTTATATTATTACTGATACAAAAAATCTCATGTAAAAATAATATCATTTGACCAGTCAAACTTATTATAGAACCAGAGCATTTATCTAAATTTTGATTTTTTATAACTTAATATGACTTCATGTTAATTTTTTATGATTTAATATGGCTAAATGTTGATTTTTAATAACTTGATGTTGCTTAATCTTGATTTTTTATGATACAAGGTATATATAGCTTACTAAATAATGTTAGAAAATAGGAAAAATAAAAAATAACAATTGGTCGCCTTGTTCACCTCAAGGCGTATGCCTTCTCGCTTAAGCGCTTAGACAAGACAACCCTCCACCGCCTTGGTTCGCCTTGGTGCCGTGACAACTATGAGTTTGATTGCAGCTGATTTACAACCTACTTGTGGTGCCCCCTTCCACTCAAACTCTAGGATTACGAAGAGGATGTTTGGAGTGATGTAATCCGAATGTAGCTGATAGATGTTTTATTAGGTCGATCATTATTGTATGACAATGATGTGTTGGTTGGTGGTTGGAAGAATTAGTGCATCTTTATGTTTAAAGATTAGTAGTTTATCTTCAATATTATAAATATCCTAGCTGAGAAGGCCAGGAGACTTGCATTGAAGACTAGCAGAAAATAATCTGGTAAGTAGATAAAGAAAAGCAGGATAACAAGAAACTGCTAACTCTACCTCAGAAAGAGTTTTTAGGGAGTCTAACACAGATACATGATTCATATTGGCTCTGGCCACAGGGGAAGTAATCCCTCATCCTTGGGTCAAATTTCTCTAGCCAGTATGAGACATGATCTCGGACTTTGTAGAGCTAATACCATATGATTTACCCAATTTATTGCCCCCTATACATGATATACAACATGCCATCGATATAGTACATGGATTGGTAGTATCCAAATCTTTCCACTTACATACTGAGCCCTGTATAACATGTTGAGCTAAAAGAATCTGGTTGACTTTCTGAAAAGGGTTTGAGCCGTTGCGTAGTAACATCACTACTCAGACTGAAGAAAGATGGTTCGCGGCATATGTAGTTGTCAAGGCATTTGTTAGGCGTCTAGGAACCCCTTGCTGGACGATGGCTTGGGTTGTCTAGGCGTCACTTAGGAGTTGGCAAGTCACCTTCTTGGTGTCACATGCCCCCTCCAACTCCTTGGGTCACCTTGTTGCCTTGACAACTATGGTGGCATATGTGCATTGATAGACGAGTCATCGACAAAATCACAATAAAGTATAGATTCCCCATCCCATGGTTTGACAATATGCTTGATATGCCATCCAGTGCTAAGTGGATATCACTAAATTTGCATCCTCCTTGGTGATGAGTGGAAGACTATCTTTAAGATCAAGGAAGGACTTTGCGAGTGGAAAGTTATGTCCTTCAGTCTTACTATCATGTCGAGCACTTTTACACGTGTTATAACTCAAGTGCTTTGTCCCTCTATTGGAAAATTCCTAGTTGTTTATTTTGATGGCATACCAATTTACAGCAAAAAAGAAGATGATCATCTTGATCATTTGAGGCATGTTAATGAGGATATTTTGAGTTGAAAAGCTCTGTATTAATTAATTCAAAGAGCTTTATATTAATTAATTCAAAGACGTGCTCTTTCATGCTACCTAAGCTTATATTCCTGGGGCTTCTTGTATCTTTGATAGGTATTGAGGCTGATTAGAGAAAGTCAGTATCATAGACTGGTCGGTACCAAAGAGCCTCACCAAAGTTGGAGTTTCCTTGGCCTTGCATAATTTCATTGTAGGTTCATCAGAAATTTCAGTTTGATCACTACACCTATCATTGAGTGTATGAAGTAGAGCAAAGAGCAGTTCAAGTGGATGCTTGCTGCTACTGAGGTTTGAGCTTATTAAACGGAATGTGACTGAGGCTCCCGTTTTACAGATACAAGACTTTGACCAGGTATTTACAGATGCCTCACATGTTGGTATTAGAGGAGTTCTCATGCAAGGAGGTCATCCCATTGCCTTTTATAGTGAGAAACTGAAAAATGCCAAGTGAGACTATTCTACCTATGATTGGAACTCTACGTCATTGTACAAATATTGAAGCATTGGAGATACTATCTCATTGGCAAAGAGTTTATCTTACTCATTGATCACAAGCCTCAAGCACTTACATTTCACGGGAGTTAGTGAGCAAACATTGTACTAAATGGGTTGCATATCCTCAAGGGTTCATTCTACGCTGCAAGACGTTTGATGCTAGCTATATTGCCATTATCTTATTGAAGGAAATTGTGCAGGACGTGGTTTCTGCCAAAGTCGATTGTTTTCTATAGGGAGGTTAAGTTTATGAGTTATTCTTGAAAGATGATGGATCAAGGTTAACACTAAATTTCATGTTGGGGACGAATGCGCAACCACGAGGAAGAAACCAAGCACACAACACAAAGATTTAATGTGGTTCGACAAGATTGCCTACATCCACTTGAGAGAACCAGAGATTTTTTGCTAAACCTGAAAGACTCTCTACACCACTCTCCACTTCACAAAGTAATCTCCCCTTTGCTTGTGTCTAGGGTTTTCCCACAGAGAATATATAAGGAACCCAAAAACCTTAATCCCCATGAAATTACAATTTTACCCCCGTACATGTAATGGAACCCAAACCCAACCCAATTAAAAATACAAGTCTAATAATAATTTTGCGAACCATTACAGAATGTAAGACATACCCAACCCCAACATTCTCCACCATGACTTGGATTCTGCAAACCACCCTGAAGAAAGACTAGTGTTGATGTCGTTTATTCAAATTCTGCCATTGTCTTTGCATATCCACCGTACCAAAATTGTAATGGCCCACACACCTTGCCCGGTGTGTCCTTGCATGTTTGCCGCACCTCACCCAAACCAACATGGCCCACACCCCTGCTTGGAGTGTTCTATACAGCTCACTACCACTTCACGATGTGACGTGGCTCCACCTCTCCTACTACTGCAGCCTAATCCAAGAGTTCATTGCCACTCACCAACATAGTTGTCATGGCGTCGCCTAGGCGGCGATTTGGCGTCCTAGCGGAAAAAGAAGTTCATGGTAGTGCTACGATTTATGTGACTCACAAATGGTGGTCGCCATTGGCTGATAGGCGTCGTTATGGCACCACCATGGACGCCAGGTCACGCCTGATTCACTAAGCAGTTGATTTTTTGTAAAATGCAGGGTGATTTTGATAGGGCTATTTTGATTTTTGATGATTTGATGTTGCTTAATGTTGGTTTTATATGTTATAGGGTATATATTGTAGGCTTGTGGTATGCTAAATAACTTTAGGAAATAGGGAAAATAAAAAAGTAGTATACTAAATAACTTTTAAAAATAGGAAAAATAAAAAATGACACATGGGGGATTTGACTAGCATGGCAACGCCATAATGGGCGATTCATCGCCAAATCGATTAGCCACCCCTCCACTGTCTAGGATCAATTTGATGCCGTGACAACTATGCTCACCAAATCTGATGCAAAAGTCACCTGCCTCTTTCTAGACTTGCACTTGGTCAACGCCTGAACCTGCAGTCTCCATCCTCCACCTGTGCCTCTTGTTTGAGTTCTAACAGTGACTCCACCAGTGTCAACACTCCCTGCATATCTGTACAAATTACCCATCATCTGTCCCTGCATCATAAGCATGAACTCTTTTGAAACATTGAGAATTCCACCTTTAGATCAGCATCTAAAACCTCTTGAATCCAGAGTTCCTAGTGAAATCAGATTCTTCCTTAGATCCAACACATGCCTCACCCTTGTCAAAGTTCGCAAAACCCTATCAAACATGTGAATCTATATGGTCCCAATTCCAGCAACCTTGCTTTTCACATTGTTTTCATTTTAATAGTACCATTATCACATATATGACATATAGCAAACTGATCAAACACAGAGAACAACCAGAATCTAAAATCCAATTTGAAGTATCCATACTTGATGAATTAGTGAGAATAATATTTCCATCACCACTCTAGGACTCTTCCACGGTAATAACATTTGATGATTTATTTCCATTTTCCTTCTCCCTTATATCCTTCTTAAGCTTCAAAAAATTCTTCTTTATATGACCTTCCTCCTCGCAATAATAACAAGTTATTTTGTGACCCTTAGACTTGGAACCCCTTGTACTTGCTAGATTCCTCATATCTCTCATTTGATTTGCCTTTTCACTGAGCACCACCTACAACCAAAGCACTACCCGCCTCTAACGCCTCATCACCGCTATTTTTCCGTCAGGTATTATTCATCATCAAAGTAGCAATAACCTCGTCAAGTTTGAAATTATCCTTACTAAATAGTAGCTCAGTCACAATGTGATCAAATGAGGGAGGTAGTGACGCCAACATGAGAAGTGCCTTGTCCTTTTCGATCTTCACATCAAGAGCGACAATTCCATCAATATCCTGTTGAACTCATCCAAGTGCACTTGAATCTTTGCTCTGTCTGACAACCGAAGGCCATATATCCGTTTCTTAAAAAACAGCCGATTCTTCAATGACCTGAACTTGTGCCTGCTCCCCAGCTTTGTCCAGACTTCCTTTGGATCCACTAACCCGATGACTTCATGAAGAATGTTATTCTCCAGATACAGCTAGAGCATACTATTTTCTAAATCCCTCAACTCTTGCCACTCATCCTCCTTCATCTTTTCCGGTTTTTTCGATTTTTTCCTGAGAGCTTTGACTGTCATTATGGCCACAAGTTGAAGTCATTATGGCCATTAAAGTGTTCAATGGAGAAGCTTGAACCCTTCGCCTTCACCACCATTCGGTTTACCTGATCTGTGCCCTTGTGGCCACCATCAACTTCGAAGTACCTAATTACTGCATCATTCCAGCTTCCTACTGCCAACAATCCCAACTACGCCATCTCACTGACACTGCCACTACTTTATTTTCTGCTGCCTATGCATGACTCATCTGTCAACCCCAGACTCAACCATGCAAGTCCATGCCCTTTTAGTTCACATGCCACACCATCAATATGCTTGTCAGCCTCTGTGCTCTGCTCTTCCGCACATGTCATCTTCCAATGGCCTTTCACAGAAACACTAGAACCATTGTGTGAGTGTGTTGACTATTTGACTGTGTTGACAGTAATGACAACATCAACAGCCGAAGCTCCAACACCATTTTTAAGAATTTTACCGTTTTCTGGGAACAAACCTAGGCCACAGGTGTAGTGTTTTCAAACTTTATCTGGATTCTCACTGGTTTTACTCTGAAGTCTTGTCTTTACTTGCTGTTTATGAACTATGTTAAGAGTGCTGGTCAAGATCTTGATTGGCCTTTTGATTCTTGAATTCAACTTTAGAAACTATTAGTTAGCATATATTGATTGGGTGTTCTGTTGCTGTAATGTTGTGGCTTTAGTGGGCTGTTAATTTATTCATGAATGTAGCTTTAATGGGTTGTTAAATTATTCATACTTGCTGAAAAAATTCTGTATTTGTTTTGCAAATTGGAAAGTGAATGTGTTGTGTATTTTATAGCGGTTTTCTACTGAATATTTATACATAAAAAGAATACTAGGGCGCCTTGTCCCCTCAGCACTTATGCTGCCCTCTAAAACCTTGGATCGCGTAGGTACCTTAACAACTATGATGTATACGTAAGGTTTTTTGCAGTCTAGCTCACGGTTTTACTGGTGGATGAGATTGGCTTTTGCCCTCTAAATTCTGTGAGATTAAGAATGGCTATTGTGTGATGTAATAACCCTTGGT
The DNA here is from genome assembly GCF_013358625.1 of Macadamia integrifolia. Classification (NCBI taxonomy): domain Eukaryota; kingdom Viridiplantae; phylum Streptophyta; class Magnoliopsida; order Proteales; family Proteaceae; genus Macadamia; species Macadamia integrifolia. Next base: position 35,988,841 of record NC_056558.1, on the reverse strand, counting down.
GAGTTGCCAAGGCTGGCTGCTGGGATTCCTACTTAGTTCCAGGTGTGAAGCTTGGTCAATATCCTTCTATCCTTCTTCCTCTTCATTATAATCCAGAAAATCAGGTTGGCAAAAAAAGGATTCTTTCTCAGTTTTACGTATCCAATCTTGATTGAATCTGAGTTGTATCCAGCAATACACCATGGATTTCAGATCTGATCACATTCAGTAGCCATGGTTTGAGGAATTGGATCGTTGATTCCGGTCTGGTCGGATCAGAATCAGTTTCCATAGATTCTGATTCCGATTCCGGCCGGGGTAATTGGAATTGGAATTCATGGAGGCCCGATTCCGTTGCTGATTCTGCTTACTCGAACCATGGCACTAACTGCACCTTATGCTTCATTGATTCATGGTTTCGAAAATTCTATTTTGCTGCTGCTTTCTTGGAATCCCACTTCAGGTTCGATTCTCAGTTTCTTCTTAGTTGAGGATCATATTTTATTTTCTGTTTCAGATTAGAATCTTAAAACTATTTCTGGAATTTGTTACTGTTTTGATCATCTTTTGTTGCTTGATTGGGTTCCATTACTATCTGCTATCGGTATTCTGTTCTGAAACCCTAATCAAGAATCCTATTTTCAAAAAAATACTTCCAAAGAACCAGACAGAATCATATTTTGAGGAGTTCTCCATATCCTAGGCCTTCGACCTGAATTTCACTTGAGTTTCTGATTTAGGTTGATATAAATCCCCTGAAATCTGGTTCTGCTGCTTAACTGTTATTCTGTTTATTTTGTGGACAGTTGAAACCTATCACTTAAGGCTTCTAGGAACCCATCACCTCCCTACGTAATGAGGCTTTTCACCAATCTATGTGCTGACATAGTATTTAGTGACTGTATTCAAGTTCCCTACCTTAAATATTTCTAAGTCCTTGGCAAAAGGACCAAATCAAGTCTTTCTAGCTGATCTGTAATTTTATCTCAGTTAAGTATCCATTTAGTTTTTTCGAGGGGAATTTAATTAGTAGGTAAGGGAGAAAGAAGAGAACTCAGCCCAAACTTACAGAAGTCACAAGCAGGTACAAGCCTATAACAGAACCTCACTGAATCATAAAACAGGAGCTTAGATTTATAACATGGTGAACAGCAACTGAAAAAAAAAAAGAAGAAGAAGAAGAAGAAAAAAAAAGAAAAGCCTTGAGCCTTCGAAAGATACATAACATCCCCCATGAAACTGAGAATACCAGTTACTCTAATCAATAAAGCATAAGGAGCATATGCCCTCTCTTGTTCTGACCCACAAACACCTGCCTGTTAATGCATGTTTTTCATTGAAGATTATCAGCAAAATTGTATTTAATCTTGAGCTGCACACAATGAGAAAAAATTTCCGAACAAACATTGTCCACAACTGTTGCCTTTTGAATCTGAGTTTGGTCAATAGATAGTCAAAGCCACCCAATTGAATACATTAGTAATGGTTTAAACTTCACTGAAATCCCCAGTCCACCTTCCAAATTGAAGATATCAAAGCTTCAAACCATACCTGTGCCTCCCACAGCTCCTATTGAAGATTTAAATATGAAATCAACTTTACTGGCATCCCAGATTCTAACAAGTGATTACCATTTACCATGAAATAAATTTGCATCTTTGTTCTTTGAAATTTGAATGAAACCGGCTGTTCTTTGAAGGATTTTCTCTTTTTATCAGCTCCCATTGCCCTTATGCACCATGGCAGATCTTTCAATTTTTACTTTCAAACATTTGACATCCCTCGTCTCCTGACACTGATAATGTGTCCACTCTTTTCTTATTTACATATTATATTGACTATTGGAGTCATTTGTTGTGATTGCTCTAGGATTTCTTACAGGATCTCGATTAACTTAAGCAGTCCTTGTATGATTCGATTTCTTTGTATCTTGATTACCATTTCTTTAATCATTGCATCTGTCTCTGCTTCCAACTCCTACAGAGGATACTCCTATCATCTCACCTGTTGCTTCAGCATTGTCCATTACCCATTGACTAAAATCTCGAGAAGGCTCTTGTGCTAATGCTTGATTGTAAATGACCCAATCGAGAGAACAGCTGATTAAGCTTTTCTGCGGATCTCTGTTCTGTTGAAACAAAGGGTGTCCCTGGCGCAATTTCGGAAAACTGATTATTGGTAGGGTCAATCTCTGTATTCTTAGACTCCTCAATAGGTTGATTTTTATTTGACAACAATTTCATGTTTCCATTACGTCTCTTGTTCCCATTGCTGAGTCATGGATTCTACTGATTTCTGTCCAATTCTATCAGTAAACCTCTCAGGTTCAAAGATCCGAAGATACAGCCTTAAAAGCGTCCTCCATATTTGTGACCAACCATAGCTAGGGTTTATGTGGGCCATTGCTGAGTTGGAAAACAGATGCCGGGGATGCCTGGCTTGGTTTCTCACTATGATATTCTCAGATACTCAAAACCAGAGGAAAGCTACTACACTTCTAATTTCCTAGGCTACTGTGCACATTTGTTTTCTGTTTTCAGTTTCTGCATCTCAACCTCCTTTGCAGGATCAAAGGTGACAATCAGGTATGGAACCTCAAGCCATTTTGGAGTGAGTTGCTAACTGTCGGGAAGTGGTTGTGGAAATTTTTATCATAATATCATGCTAATCCAAAATAGGATTGTAATCCTTTCATTTGTTGGCATACCCTCCTGTGTATGTCCATTTACCCATGTGGTCCATGATTTTTTCAATTCCTTGTTTTGCTTGAGAGGTGAACCTTAGAGTCCACCTATACACAAAATTTCAGCCCTGCCTGAACTACCATGGGGCGGTTATTGGAGGGCATGCCGAGCCCCTGCTCACTATAATTTGCTGGAGGGCATGCTGTTCTACTTTTGGCGTGGCAGACTTAACTGAATCTTATTGTATTAAATTGGAGTAAGTCATTGGTTGGTGATACTTTCCTATTCCTCCATTTTTTGACCGAGTATTCTTTAGTTAAAATTTTGAACTTTTAGTCATCTTGTTTCTAATAATTGGATAAACTTGTTGCAGTATTTGGTTTAATCATCATGAAGAAACTTCCATGGTCAGTTGTGGGTTTTCTGCTCCACCTTGTAGCACCTATTGGCTTCTTGATTCTCTTGGCATGCCAGCTATAACCCATGAGCATGGGCTTCCCATACTAACTCTATGAGAACCCATACTTGCTTGTACATCATGAACCAACCTTCTGGAGGAAAAATACTCTCAGGAGGTGAGTTGTCTGAGCGCCAGGGCTTTACCAAAATTGACATTACCTTGATTTCATTGTCCTACCCTGGTTTCTTCTTTGATAACATTGAGAGCTGATCCTTTTGTCAGGTCTCATGTACTAGCGACGATTTACTCCAGATGTTACATTATGAGAAGCTGTGGTATGTAAGGAAGAGAGGCCCGACGCAGAAAGAGCGAGGAATTTTCGAGGAGTCTGGGAGACCTTGCTTGCTGGGAAGCGTCAGCCCCGCAGCCCACAATCATCAGGCAATCTACACCAGATTTAATTTTGTCATCTTGGCTTCCTTCAGACTAGATTTCTTTAGTTTCCACCTGTCTGATGTATAGTGCTCAGGTAATAATTTGTTAAGTCTTTGCTTATTCATATTTCATTTTTTTTCCCAAGTAGAGATAATGTATTATGAATTAAGTTTTACTTCATCCATGGTGAAGAGATGATGTGCCGATATGATCAGACTCTGGGTTTATTATCAACACCCACCTCAATTGTATGAGGTCAAAAATACATTTTCCCAATCCAATAAGAGGATCAGATGGTCACATGGTTGATATTCTCTTCTTATGGGTTAAGAGAAACCGGGTCCATGTATTAAACTTTCTTTATGGGAAAATCTAGATGTCAATATGCCAAGTGAAATATAACGTTTCACTATTTTTTCTCTCTATCTATCTTCTTCCTCACCTATTTAATCAACTTGGCCTTTATTAGTAAACAAGAAAGGTGGCCTTTATTAAGTGATTCCTTAGGAAGGAATGTTCATTCTCTTTTCCTAGACAAGAGCTTCAGCCATTTTGAAACAGAGTGAGCCTGTTTCTCTTATAGACATACTTGTTAGCCCAATACAGATAGTTCAAGAACCCCACCAAGCTAAACAGGGAAAGCAGCCAATAGAATCTGTCCAGATAAGTCTTGTTCAAGTTGTTTCCTTCCATCCATCCATTTCTTCCATCATCTCCATCTCTGCAGGCATTCTTTAGTACATTCACTAGAACAGAACTCAGCAAGGAAGACAATCCAATCATACAGTTGAACATAGCAGACCCCATTGACTTCATTCCTCTAGAAGTCTCACTGTTGAAGAACTCCAGCAACCCAATATATGTGAACACACCAAAGATTACTATTGCAAAATATTGTAGCCCAAGCCAAGTTGACATGGGAAGATAAGCATTTTTGGAGTCTATTAAATCATAATCCTCTGCAATTCTTTTCCTTTCTCTCTCCATCATGGCAGCTATACACATTGCTAATGGTACTACCATAAAGCCAACACCTACACGTTGCAAGCGAGTGATTCCAGTTTGATATCCAGTGATCATTTTCGCGAGCGGCACGAGCAATTGATCATAGACAACAATAAATACCATCTGCAGAGCAGAAAGGAATGCAAGTATTGAAACTGGAGAGTCATAGAATGTTCCCAATCTAGTACTGCTCATTGTGTTGGTCTGTAGTAGACTGAAGTTCACGAGAAGATGCATGGGAATGTATGCAAAGACAGTGCTGATGAAGATGGGGAGCATTCTAAGGACAATTTTTGCCTCTTCCACTTGTGTTACAGTACAAAGAGACCATTTTGATGGGGTCATTCCACATGAAATAGCAGCTTTATCGAGGAATCTGAGGGTAAAATCAAGCATGCTTAGTGATTATATCTTTTGGTAAAACTATGAATACTTGTTTTTTTTTTTTTTTTTTTTTTTTGTACAAATGACTGTAACTTACCTGAAGTCCATTGTGTGTTCTAACACCTCACCCATCATTTCTTCACTGGAAATATTTTGATGGAGTCCTCCAATTGGAGGTAATGGTAGCTTTCTTTTTCTAAATGCAGCCACGAAGACCTGAAAAAAGGAAAGTATCATGAGTAGTTCTAAAACTCACCAAATCAACTAGGAATTCAGCCAAGTCAAGTAGACTTGATCTTCTACCCAAAAAAAAAGTTGACTTGATCTGATTCTTGTCAAGTCCATCTGTTAGAGGACATTACATCCATCCTACAAGTAAAATCAGCCACATGAGTTTAGGAATGTTACAGAAAACGAAAACCTAAAATGATGTAAAAAAGAAGTGGTTCAGCAAGATTGTCTAATGACCAGTGTGAGTCGGTGAGATGAGATTTGTTTCACTATCAATAAAGAATAGGGTTATAGTCGCTCATCTTCATGGTTCTCTCAGATTACAGTGAGTGTTCCGTAGTCGTAAATTTATATTGAAACTTACGTAGGCATATTACTGAAAATAGCCAAAGATTAACCAGAAGTATTAGAAATAAAGTGTGGAGTCTTCTATCACATAACACCTCCTTGTACCACTACATTTCAGGTGATGTAACATTGAAGTTCCAGATGCATAAATGTAAGCATAAGTTACTGTAAAGGGAAAAATCCATACCTGCAAGATTCGAGTTAGAGGGCTTCCACTTGGGATTTGATTTCTATAGAACCTAAAACCTGAAGTAAGCACGACAAGCCCAAGTCCCATTAAAGTTGCAGATGCAACAAACGCTTCTACCCAACCTCTGTGGTTCTGTATCCAATCTACCAAAATGAGGCCTATTATTGAACCTCCAGTGCAGATGAAGCTCAACCAGTTAAAGTAACTAGACTTGCTCCTTGAACTAAATATTTCAGTGTCATCAAATTGATCTGCTCCGAATGGTGGAAGATTAGCTCTGAGAAAAGCTTCACCAAAGGCTAGGGTGTATAAACCCATGTGAAGAATAGAAGTATTGACTCCATGAACAAGCTTATACTTCTCTGGGATGCCACAATCTAGTGGAGAGAGTGATAGAAAAGTTGCATGCAAGGCTAACAAAGCTTGTCCCTGCAACAAGAGATTTCAATTTTAACTAAAGTTTGCATTCTTATTACGGAAATGAGAAATTGAAAATCAAAGTCAATGTACTTAAGTTTGTTTTTAGGCTATTTTGAGGACTTAGGGTTATGATCTCCCTAATCCAATGGAAAAACAAGGAGAAAAACTCCATACATAATGGCGATGCAGTTGAGATGGGACATCTTAGAAACCTGCTAGTTTGTTCTTTGTCCCATTTTGCCTTCATCAAAGTGGATCTGGTTGTCTAGAGTGAAGCAAGTGACAAATGTTTCTTACACAGTCTGTACAACCCTAATATCTACCACGTCACATCTCCACTAGGGATCCAGGTCATCTTCAATTCTTAATCGTCCCATCCTTGTCTAATTCTCTTTGTGCATGTGACACTAGTACATTTCCAAAATCCAATGATTGTAGAAGTTTTTAAAATTTACATGTGTCACGCACAGAGAGAGAATTGGACAAGAATTGAAGACGAGCCAAATCCCTCCATTGATGCACAAATTTCATGGGCATATTTTTCACATTGTAGTAGTCTACCTATCTGGTAAATTTCAAATTGATTCCATTTTCTAATGGGAAGATATAAAGCTTTTTGATTTGGTTGAAAATTCAACTTCAGCAATATTGGTGTTCTAATTCAAAAATAAGGGTAAAAGCATTAACTTGGTGGTGGCCATATGATCGGAAAAACTTGACAAGTGACTAATCAAGGTTTGAACTTCCCATCCAAGGATCGCTTTAACCAGAGCTGTCCTCCATGTGGATCAAAAGGATGGACCATCAAGGAAACCTTTTGTAAACGACTTGTTTACCCCTTTTGGTCATTCCAAGTGACCTCTTTGAACCTTTTTATATAGGTTTTTTTTTCTTTTGGTGGGGGGTGGGGTGTGAATAGAGACTTTATAGAACAGCTAAAAAACAATTTTAACTAGATAGGTCATTGGCTTTATTTTGCATTGAATGCATTTGTTCAATGAAGATCTTTCTTTGTCTGAACATGTGTGTGTGTGTGTGTGAGAGAGAGAGAGAGAGAGCTAACAATGAACATCAAGGGACAAAAATGCAGTAAGGTTTGGAATCTGGTGATATAGGCATCTGAGATGAACCCTCCAAGTAAAGCAAATCCACATGTTGCAGCAATGAAGTTAGTTATAGTGGTTGAAGTGCTTGCGAGATCCATATCCAGGGTTCCATGCAGGTAATTAATCATGGTTATATAGATAGGTGCACAAGACATGTCTGTAATCATAGCCATTACTGCAACACACACAACACCTTCATTACTTCTCAGCCAAAAAATAAACTAAACAAGACCCACATTTTAAGAGCAACAACGTAGAGGGAGAAGTAACATTTAAGAAAGATCAGAGATTTTTAGAAGCAGTAGTCGATTTTTAGTAACCATTACAACAGCAGAAAAAATAATGAAAAGAAATCGCATTGGGCCAAAAGGGAGACCAAAGTAGACTTCACTAGTAGTAAAAATTTAAACCCTAATATGATCATTGAGTCAATACCGAGTTATCGGCCATTCAAAATGGGTTGAAGAATGACCCGTCCGACCCTAAGGAGAGGTTAACTCTTGACCTTTTTATTGTGAGGAGTTGATCTTTAGCAACTGAACTATCCCTTGGGGTCATATGTTATTTCTTGTGTTTGAAAGATAACATCAACATCATTGGTTTCTTCTTTTTTTCTTTTTTCTTTTTTCTTTTTTCTTTTTTTTTTTTTT
>NC_056558.1:35971170-35980989 GCF_013358625.1 Macadamia integrifolia | reverse complement strand
GGGTGTGGTGTGTCGTGGTTTTGATTTCTACGATTGTTATTTGGAAGTAATTTAATGGTAAATTGATCCTTACTATCAATAGAGATATAACCTGATCTAGTGATATGGCCATGGTCCTACTTTCACAAGGTTTTGAGAGGTTTGGACCATTGTTGGCTTTGATCTTTCAGGTTTTTTGCACATACTGGCCACTTATTAAACTTTGGTTAAGTGCTTGTCTCATTGTAGTAGGCATGGGCCTTAGACTTGAGTTTGAGTCCTCTCTCCACAGTCGCATTCCTAGTTACAACTATCGGCCTCTTTGGGTTCCGCACCTCCCCGTCACTTGGTTGCCCAGTCATGTTTCCTGTCTCACTCTCTCCCCATCCCTTGTGAAATGACACCCCTCTCAGCCCATCCTACACTCCCCATTGGTGCTTGCATGCTAGTTTGTGGGGAAGCAAGCGGCATGCCCAACCCTCGCCGTTATTTGGATGATAACAAATTTTTGAAACACTTTTTGATTTTCTAGGGTTTTCTTTTAGAAAGTTTATGGAGGTGTAAATGTTGCTCAGTTTCTTGAGTTTCTTTGGCTTCTTGGGCTCTCAAGCCAGATTTTTGAACTCTGCTTCTCATACCTCAAACATAGGATTTTCAAATCCAGTAGGCTTTGAGAATCCAAAAAATATAAGCTAATCAACTTCTCCCCTAACCATTGGTGATATTTTCACCTTTTGATTGAACTCCTTCGTTATCGTTAACTCGCATGCCCTATTGTATAAATCGGTGATCATTTGACCTTTTAATTGAACTTGTTTGTCATCATTAACTTCCATCCTCAATTGTATAAAGTCGAAAAAATCCATCCTTAGTCCATTCAGACGGGACCGGTGGCAATGATGAGGGGATTCCTCTTTTACTATAGATTGAAGGAAAATTAATAGAGATTTCACAACTCAGTTCAGTTGAAAAGGAAGGGTTTAAATGGACTTACTGTAGATGAACAGCACAGCTCTTGCTCCACCATGTCTTGCATGCTCTATGGGCTCACCCTTCCAATCCACGAAACCTTGCATAGCCATATTGGTGTGTCTTAAGGGAGCTCCGCCTACTTGCTTGATGTATTCCTCAAGCCTCTGATCTTAACTTCTATCTGGTTGAGCCTTTTGTTTGCTGTCCCTATTTATAATGCATTATTCCCAATTTAATATTTATGGAAAATAAAATAACTCAATCATTAAATGATATTACTAAAATTTCCCTGACCAGCCCTTTTTGTTTGTAACCAAGGTGGTTACAGCAGATTTTGTAACTACTTTCTTTTGCCCTTGGTTATTAGGACCACTCCCAAAAAGTTATATTGCATCTGAAGGTTAATTACGTCTCTCTCTCTCTCTCCACCACCACCATCCCCTCACCCTCTCTCAACCCCCGCCACCGCACCCAACCCCCACCCCACCTCCATCCTCTGTATCTGCCATCCCCTCACCGGCTTGTTTGACAGAGGTGTGACCTCTTACCTACTTTTCCATGAATAGTACCAAATTCTTACCAATTTGGGAGTCGGGATCCCCACACCTCATGGATAGTGTGAGATGGGATGAGCTGATTACCTATAGGGGAGTGAAATTTTTCTCGCAATTTGGTAGGATAAGGAGTTGAATGTCATATTATCAGACAACAATACTGCATTTAATACAGTCGTCTAGTAAATTTTCCACCCACTTATTCAAACTCATATCATGGTAGTTTGTGAGAAACAAGTATAAGTTTTTCACCTTTTTTTTTTTGCATTTTCTACTTTTTTCCATTAAAAAAACAAGGCTAAGGGCCCGTTTGGTATCGTTTCTGCTCCAGAAACGTCTTTTCGTGTCAAAAACGAAAATTTCAGTTTCTGTGTCAAAATGCAGTTTTTAAATGAAACAATGGTGTTTCAAAATTTCAGATTTTTATCGAGAATTTTTTTTTTTTTTGTAAAATGGAATGAAACCGGGAAGACGGAACTCCAAAATGGAGTTCCGTCCAATCTCGTTTTTCAGTTTTTTTTTTCACTTTTTGTTCCAAAAAAATAGAAACGGACCATAAGTGCACCAAATAGAAGATTCCATTTTTTCGTTCCAATAGAATGAAAAAACTCCAGAAATGTTTTTTTAGAACGATACCAAACGGAGCCTAAGTAATTGACACATTGTTTTCCAAGGGCAAAAAAAGTATGGTTGCAAATTAGGTTTGTAACCTTTTTTTATAAAATAAGTTCATTCAGAAATGACGGAAACTAACTTGCTTGAGGAGTTAATGAGCTAAGTGCTTTAATGAAGTGGTCGGGGTGTGTATGGGTGAGGCCTGTACTCAAGCATTTGTAAGAATATTTTTTTGAGAGGTCCTACTCTTATCCTATTCTATGACAGTGGAGGAGGGAAGGTGTGAACCAGGAGGTTTGAACCCAAGACCTCATGGTAGGATGGACTTTAACACCCCATGCTCTACCAAGTGTGGGAGGCCCTTATGGTAGGATGGACTTTTACACTCCATGCTCTACTAAGTGCGGAAGGCAATTGCTCACATTTGTAAGAATTTTGTGCATGTTTGGATATAAATATATAAATGGATATCTGAATATTTGATAAGTGTTGGTATCAAATTAGTTTTCAGAAGCTATATAAATCAGTAAGAAAACTTTATTATCCGATCCAATTATAAAAACATGATAAGTAATGTGAGCAAGCAGAGTACTCTACACCCTCTCATATTTATTTTCTTAATCATTATATTCTCACTTAAGAAAATACATGAGGAGGCATGGTATACACTAGGCTAACATAGCCTTTTCCCTTAAATCATAATTCGGGATCGAGTTCCTTGTCCGGCTACATAGTATACACTAGTGCTCTCTCTCTCTCTCTCTCTCTCTTTTGTGTGTGCTCCTTTGACTTCCATTAAACATGATCATACCACCTCAAATGTCTTTATTGAAATATATATATATATATATATATATATGAATATGATACTTCTTAAGTGCTTAGCATTTTCCCCCCGTACATCATAACCGATCTAACAATACTATCATTTAACACTTTTCATTTAAGCTTTAAAGGAATACGTCAGTCACACAACACTCAGAATGTCACCATTTATATCACCTTCTTTATTTATGATTGACCCCAAATACTTAAAGTGATCATCAATCTTAACCTTATATACTCTGTCTTCATTCTATTTATCTTAAAATCTATTGATTCCAAAATTGATCTCTATAGCTCCAACTTACCATTCGTTCCAATTTTTGTCTTATCTACCAAAACAATATCATCAGAAAAGAACATATACTACGAAACCTCGTCTTGAATCTTCTTAGTTAAATCATCTATAAAAAGCGCAAGCAAATAAAAGTTTAAAACATATCATTAATGCAACCCAATTGTACCTTAGAATTCACTTCATTTCCCTCCTACAATTCTCATATTAGTCATCGTGTCTTTATACTTATCTTTAATTATATCTACATATTTACTCAATACCCTTATATTTACTCGTACATGTCAGATTAGCTTTTTCTATGTCAAAAATGACCATATAGATATATTTTTTGCAAGCTCTAAATCATTCCATGAACCTCTTAAGTAAATAAATAACTATTATTTTAAAATAATTTTAATGTGACTATCACCATGGCAACCTTACCATTGCACGGATCATTAAAACTGACTTGAACCATGTATCTTTTTTCTTTCAGTTATGCTATTGCTAGCTATGTAGGGAATGGAAAATGAACCAAAGTAAAATTTTGAATGTTGTATAGCCTCACATTCAAATGTCAGTTTCTCATTTCATTGGTAAAAAGGGCAAAAGACAATCAGAGGAAGCTCTCAGAGAGAGCCCAGTGGCTGAAGGCCAGTTAGGGAAGACATTTCTCGTGAAAACATTACTCAAACCCACACAAAAGAAATCGTCCCCATCTCCATAAAACCAGGTAGTGTAGATCCTTGAAGACTCGATGAGTACTACCTGGCCTCATCTCTCTTTTTCTCTCCTGAATCACCTCATGACTTTGCCACCACATCCTCAAATCCCGGCGCCCCTGCCGTGTGCTCTTTATTCTGACGCAGAATGCTTAAGCAAAATCGCAAATTCTAGAATATGCTCGAGCTTCTCCGATATCCGTGCTCTAATCTTCTCCAGCTCTCCTCCGCTGGATGGCCGAGGGGCTGAGGAGAGAGCATATCGAATTTTGTTGAGCTTGATTACGCACAGAGCGCCCATGGCGACCGAGCGAAAATGTTCCCAATAGACTGAAATCCATCTCTGTTTCAAAAACCCAATACCACCATCAGTTCCTCTTCGCTCTTTTCTCCGCCCATCCGTCCACTCCGTGTTTTCCAGACAAGGAAGAAGGTGAGTACTATTCTCTACTTCGTAGTGGAGGAGAAAAGGTAGGTGATTGGTCATGCCAGAGAAGAAAATGACATGGAAGCAGGTGATTCTTATTCTAAGCTTCTCGCTGCGATTGTTTTATTTTATTTCTTGTGTGATTATGAAAGTTTTTGGCTGATCTATATGGTCTGTATCTTATTATAGTCTATTGTTATAAGCTTGTGACTGATTGATAGATGTGTGTCAGATTCGGCAGCCTATCATAATTAGCCATAACCTGTCAATGTTCATTCTTGCTTAGAATCTCCATATAATGGATCCCGTTAAGTTGCGATAAAGTTTTGGATGTTAATGTGATTGTGGAAGTTTTGATTTGTATGGATTGATCTAAGCTTCATCCATGGGTAAGAAGATTATCCCCCAAAAAAAAAACAATAAAAATCAAAACAAGAGAGGTAGAAGGAGAAGCCTCCTCAAGAGTATTTTATCCAAAAAAGAAAAATGCTGACCTTTATCAATTGAATCCTTAGGAAGGATGTTCATTCTCTTTCTAGACAAGGGCTTCAGCTATTTTGAAATATAGTAAGCCTACTTCGCTTATACACATACTTGTGAGCCCAAAACAGATAGCTCAAAGACCCCACCAAGCTGAAGACGGAAACCAACCAGTAGAATCGATCCAGATAACTCTTGTTCAAGTTGTTTCCTTCCATCCATCCATTTCTTCCACCATCTTCATCTCTGCTAGCATTCTTTACTACATTCACTACAACAGAACTCAGCAAGGAAGACAATCCAATCACACAGGAGAACATAGCAGACCCCATTGACTTCATTCCTCTAGAAGTCTCACTGTTGAAGAACTCCAGCAACCCTATATATGTAAACACACCAATGACTACCATTCCAAAATATTGTGGCCCAAGCCAAGTTATTGACATGGGCAGATGAGTATTAATGGAGTCTATTAGATCATATTCCTCTGCAATTCTTTTCCTTTCTCTCTCTATAATGGCAGCTATACACATTGTTAATGGTAATAACATTAGGCCAACACCTACACGTTGTAGTTGAGTGATTCCAGTTTGATATCCAGTGATCCTTTTCGTGAGTCGCACGAATAATCGATCATAGACAACAATAAATACCATTTGCAGAGCATAAGGGATTGCAATTAGAGAAACTGGAGAGATGGTAAATGTTCCCAATCTAGTAGTTCTCATTGTGTTAGCCTGTAGTAGACCAAAGGTCGCGAGAAGATGCATGGGAGTGTATGCAAAGACGGTGCTGATGAAGATGGGGAGCATTCGAAGGACAATTTTTGCCTCTTCCACTTGTGTTACAGTACAAAGAGACCATTTTGATGAGGTTATTCCATACGAAATCGCAGCTTTATCGAGGAATCTGAGGGAAAAATCAAGCAGGCTTAGTGATTATATCTTTTGGTAAAACTATGAACATATTTTTCTGTATAAGTGACTAACTTGCCTGAAGTCCATTGTGTGTTCTAACTCTTCACCCACCATTTCTTCATTGGAATTACCTTGATGCAGTTCTCCAATCTGAGGTAATGGAAGATCTCTTTTTCTAAATGCAGCCACAAAAACCTGAAAAAAAGAAAGCGTCATGAGTAGTTCTAAAATTCACCAAGTCAACAAGATATTTAGCCAAATCAAATGGACTTGATCTGATTCTTGTCAAGTCCAATCTGATAGAGGATATTGCACCCATCATACTAGTAAAATCAGCCAAAATGAGTTGGGGAAAGTAACAGAAAGTGAAAACCTAAAAAGAATGAAAATCGCAAACAAGCAATCAAACAATGCAAGGATTTACGTGGTTCGTCAAGATTGCCCAACATCCACAGTGAGATGAGAATGCTTCACTATCAATGAAGAATAGCGTTACAACTGCTCATCCCCACGTTTCTCTCAAATTATATATAAAGAATGAACCATCACTATAAATTTGTAGTGAAACCCTATATAAGCACACATAACTGAAAGTTACTGATAAAGGAAGAACTCATACCTGCATTATTCGAGTTAGAGGGCTTCCACTTGGGATTTGGTTACGATAGAACTTAAAACCTGAAATCAGCACCAGAATCCCAAGTACCATTAAATTTGCAGATACAACAAAGCCTTCAACCCAACTTCTGTTGTTCTCTATCCAAACTATGAAAATGAGGCCTATTATGGAACCTCCAGTGCAGATGAAGCTCAACCAGTTGAAGTAACTAGATTTGTTCCTTGAACTTAGAATGTCATTGTCATCAAATTGATCTGCTCCGAATGGTGGGAGATTAGCTCGGAAAAAAGCTTCACCCAGAGCTAGGGTATATAAGCCCATGTAAAGAATAGAAGAATTGAAGCCATGAGATTCCACTTTTAACTCAAGTGGTGAGAGAGAGAGATAATGTGCATGCAGGGCTAACAAACCTTGTCCCTGCAAGAACATGAGATTCCACTTTTAACTCAAGTTTGCATTCTTATTAAGGAAATGAGAAATTGAAAATTAAAAGTCAATCAACTCAAGTTTGCTTCTGGGCTATTTTAAGGACTCGAGATTATGATCTCCCCACTACAATAGAAAAACAATGAGAAAAGCCCTAAACATAGCAACAAACCAGTTATCTATCTCATGTGCCTTCTGGAAAGTCGATTTGGTTGTCCACAGCTAGAGGCAAATGACATATCTTATTAGCTTGTTAGCTTTACAAATGTTTCTTACACACTGTTTAATCGTTCTATGAAGAGCTTTCTTAGAGAGAGAGAAAGAACTAACAAGGACTATCAAGGGACAAAAAAGCAGTAAGGTTCTGAATCTGGTGATGTAGGCATCTGAGATGAAGCCTCCAAGTAAAGCAAATCCACATGTTGCACCAAAGAAGTTAGTCATTGTGATTGAACTGCTTGCGACATCCATATGCAGGGTTCCATGTAGGTAATTAATCATGTTCATATAGATTGGTGTACAGGACATGTCTGTCAACATAGCCATTACTGCAACACACACACACAACACCTTCATCACTTTTCAAAAAATAAAATAAACAAGTCCCACATTTCAAGAGCAACAATCTATAGGGAGAAGTAACATTTAAGAACTTATCAATCAATTTTCAAGGAAGAACTCAAAATTTTGAGTAGCAATAGTCAATTTTTAGTGACCATTATTACAACATAAAAAGAAAATAATGAAAAGATATCACATTGGGCCAAAAAGGAAGACCAAAGTAGATTTTATTAGAAAAAATAAAAAAGGCATACCCAGTGCATGAGGCTCCGCATGTGGGGATCGAGAACCACGAAACTTTACCCCGAGAATATTGGGAGGGTGTTTCGACCGCTTGACCATCAAGTTGCAACTTTCATACCTTAGTGCAAATTAAATAACCCCCTTTCACCCAAAAAAAAAAAAGATAATTAAATAATCTCCATTGAGTCAACTCTGTGTCATCAGCCATACTTAATGGGTTGAAGAATGACCCACCTACCCAATCTGTTATTTCTTGTGCCATCAGCCTCCTTGGTTAAAGTTAATTTTCAAGGTTTTCAGTTGTTTTTTGTTGATTTTAATTTCTGGGATTGTTAATTTAGAAAGTATTATTAAAAGAAAAACTATAGAAACCAAAGCCCTAATTAACAGAGTTTATACATATCATCCCTAGTATCCGTTTCCTTTCAACAGTTAGTTTTGCCATATTCCTTAGACTAACTATAAACAAATGGTTAGACTTCATACAAAAAATTGGATAGTTATCTAAATTCTTCAATTTCACTTGGAAGTATTCTGATGATAAATTAATGCATACTATTAATAGAGCTGTAACCTGATTTGGTTCCTACTTTCACAAAGTTTTGAGAGGTTTGGAGTTTCGACCAAATTAAAGTTAGTTTTAACCCTTTTTTTTTTTTCGGCATAAGGTGGCCACCTATCAAACTTCGGTTGAGTGTTTGTCTTGTCGTAGTAGGTTTGGCCTTGGTCTTGAGTTTGAGTCTTCCCTCACAATTGCAATGCTAATTATTACTGCCACTCTCTTTGGGTTTCCCCCCCTACTTCCACCGCGTGGCCTTATACCTTATAGCTATGTATCTGTCTCTCTCCCCATCCATTGCGAAATGACTCCCTGCCCAACCCATTCCACCCTCCCCATTGATTTGT
Source organism: Macadamia integrifolia (assembly GCF_013358625.1). Lineage (NCBI taxonomy): Eukaryota > Viridiplantae > Streptophyta > Magnoliopsida > Proteales > Proteaceae > Macadamia > Macadamia integrifolia. The sequence goes on along the minus strand of NC_056558.1, from coordinate 35,972,469 downwards.
ACCACTACTTTGCAGAAAGCAAGCTACATGCCCAAACCTCTCCTTTATTTAGTTGAGAACAAATTTTAAAGCCACTTCTAACTTTTGATTTTCTAGGGTGTTCTTTTAGGAAGCTTATGGAGGAAATTAAATATTGGTCTGGCAGTGAATTAATGCTTACGTTAAATGGGCTATAAGTCTATAACCCAGTACATATGGTTATGGATTATAGATTTAGAACACATATTGAAATCCTATTCTTTTTTTCTTTTTTCCATTATAAACGCATTTTAGATCCATAATCTATTCAACGTATTCTAGACCCATAATTTATTCAGAGAATGCATATCATAGCCTAGAATAATTTTGAATTTTGAATTCTAACTTAAAATTGCAAAGCAATTTGCTAGAATCCAAAAGCCAATGATGGGAGGATAAAACCCATCAAATGGATCTAAAAATATAAACTAAACAACTTCTCCCCTCACCATTTGTGATCTTTTGACCTTTTGATCGGATTCTTCTATCATCATTAACTCTCTCACCCCCTATTGTATAAATTGGTGAACATTTAATATTTTAACTGCACTCGTTTGTGATCGTTAACTCCACCCTCAATTGTATAGAGTCGAAAAAAACCCTCCTTAATTAGTCCATTTAAACGGGACCGATGACAGTGATGAGGGGATTCCTCTTTCACCACAGGTGTAAGAAAAATTAATAGAGATTTCGCAACTCAGTTCAGTTAAAAAGGAAGGGGTTAAATGGACTTACTGTAGATGAACAGCACAGCTCTTGCTCCACCATGTCTTGCTTGCCCAATGGGCTCATCCTTCCAATCCACAAAATCATGCGTAGCCATACGGTTGTGTGAGGGGAGCTTTGCTTACTTGCTTGAAGTGTTCCTCTTTGTAGAGCTCTTCATTGTTTCAAAGCCCTGAATTGAAGGTTCTTAGACCCTTAATGCATGGGGTTGACAGAGAGAGACCCAAATTGTAACTGAAATTAAACGTCTAATCGTAAATTTTGTCTGGTTTAGACTTGTGTCAGCTGTCCACATTTATAATGCATTATTCCGATTTAAGATTTATGGAAAATAAATTAACTCAATCATTAAATGATACTACTATAGTTTCCCTATCTATCCTTCCCTTTCTGTTTGTAACCAAGGTGGTTACAAAAGATTTTGTAACCACTTTCTTTCGCCCTTTCGTTACATGATAGCATAATGCCCTGCATTATTGAGAGCAAAAAAATAAGAATTGCCACCAAAACAATGGGAGAGCCCATTGTGCTTAGGGCTCGCAAAAAAAAAAAAAC
>NC_056558.1:35953397-35970077 GCF_013358625.1 Macadamia integrifolia | reverse complement strand
TAATAGAAATATTTTTTCCCCTTCAAAATTGTCAAACTCATATCTTCTAGTAAGCTTTATTACAGATTGTAGACTCACTTCAATTGCTTTCTCTAATCATTCTGATGAGCTGAAATGGGTTCTGGGTTGTTATGGAACGGAGTATAGACAATTACAGGATACAGTTGAATGATAGAACAATTACAGCGTACAGCACCATCCATTAATCTACTTTGGTCTTTGTTTATAGAAATATATTACCATCAAATTTAGTTTTAGTTTGTTTTACTTCCATTGCAGCTCATTTACAATAAGAATTGAAGAAATGTTCAGGTCTCGGCAGTAGCCTATTTTTTGCGGTAACTGTGTTCAAAAAGTTACATTTTTTTTTTGGGTAAAGGTGTGCAGAAGTATAAGAGGATCTAATTCAAAGAAATAATAATTAAAAAAAAAAAAAAGGTAGTATGATTATTTTGGATGTGTTCTTGAATTGATGCCAATTTACCAATAGATCTCAGTTAGTACTTACAATTCTAATTTGGTAACCATATTTTGTATCATTAGTAGTTAATTAAGATGACAACGAACGAAAGGAACAACACTATTGGGTACCTTAGAGAAAGGACAATAGAGGGGGAATCTTATGTGTCTGATGTTCATAGTGTTCGAACGACGAACGACATTAATTGTTAAGAATAAGGATATAGCATTGAAAAGGCACGATAACATGCTTTTGAATGTAAATCTAGAATAATGAGAAAGGATTTTCAAATTGGAAAGCTAGATTGAGTTTAATTGTTTATCAAAGCATGGGAGATTAGAATTCAGCTGTGAACAATCAGTTTTACTTCATTCTTAATACCAAAATAAGCTCGTATGTTTATTCCTGGATTTTTTATGGAGCACCCGTATTAACACATCGTATCATTGTCATACATATTTTATTATGCCATATTTTTTAAAAGTATTATTGTCGCATAGTCCGTTTAATTGCTGTACATATCCGTTCCGAACATACTATGGGCTAAACACTTATAAATCAAATAGCGGATCCAGAGTCCGGATCCGGTGGGTTTGTTTTTTCAACTAAAAAATTGATACCCACCCATTACCCATACAAAAATAAAACCCTCCGCCGTCCTGAAAAAATGTTGACGGCCATTGTAGAAGGCTGCAAGACTGGATTTTTTTTTTTTTGGTAGAACCAAAGCCTGGAATTGGAGACTACAAGGTATTTCAGCGTTCCAGATCCTCTCTTTACACGAGTTTTCGAAACCCTAATTTCACGTTTTCCTGATTTTCTTCAGGATTTTCATTACTAAGATGGCAATTTTCCGTGCAAAGAGATGGATGTGGCGGAGTTTTTCTTCTCTCTCTTCCAATCCACTCCGCGTCTGTGTAGTGGGAAGCGGACCTGCTGGTTTCTACACGGCTGAAAAGGTGGGATTTTAATCTTCTTTCATTCATTTCTTCTTTCTTTTTCTGTTTCTTGCTTGATAATTCAAAGTCATTTCATCGGTTTCTTTGTTGCCTGTTTTAAAATTTTGATTCTTGTTTACTTGTCTTAGTTTTGGGGATTTGTAAGAATTTTTTTCTGTTCTATTGTATTGTTAGATGATGAAGGGGCATCAAGGGGCAGAGGTTGATATTATTGATCGATTGCCAACTCCTTTTGGATTAGTTCGCTCTGGAGTAGCACCTGACCACCCTGAAACAAAGGTGAAGAATTCAACTTGGAAAACAATAATAATAATAATAACAATAATGTTACAAGTTAGAAATACCCTTTACATTCTAGGTAAAACAGAATGTAGTCATTTGATGTTACAATGGTTTTCAACCTTTACAGTTTACAACTAAGTGAGCAATCCTCTTAATTGAACTTTAGTTTTACCAGAAAACTTGCAACAGATTGTCATCAATCAGTTTTCTCGGGTTGCATTGAACGAGCGGTGCTCATTCTTTGGAAATGTATCGCTTGGAAGTTCTGTATCACTCTCTGAGCTCCGTGAGATGTATCATGTGGTAAGGTACCGCCCCTAGATGTGTCAATTGGGAAATTATTTTATCAGAAACATAGCATCTTTTCCCTTGCTGATATTGGATGTGCATGGGCAGGTGGTGCTTGCCTATGGTTCTGAAAGTGACAGAGCTCTTGGTGTTCCGGGAGAAGTAAGTTCCCCTTTTCCTACAATATGCATTCTTTTGTCATATTATGCATGATCTGACTGCTCTGGCCTCATCTACTTCATTTTTTTTTTTCATTCTTTTTTTCTAATGGCTCACTGAGAGGGGCCAGGTGCAGAATTAATGGGTTGCAATTTTGTAAGTGGTGAGTTGGATGTTGCTACTCTTGTTTTGTCTTCTGTTTTTTAACCTTTTACTTTGTATTTTATAGGATCTATCTGGAATATACTCGGCCAGAGAATTTGTTTGGTGGTACAATGGGCACCCTGACTATAGCAATCTGGCCCCTGATTTGAAGAGCACTGATACAGCAATCATCCTTGGTCAGGTATTTTCTTTTCTTTTCATTGGAGCAATGCAATGCAAAGTCATAACTATTAACACTTAATTATGATGTCAGAATGTAGCAGCACTGGAACTATTTGAAGTAGAAATAAAGGGAAATGATGTTGTAATGATTTCAGAAAGAATGGTAAATCACTTTTAAGTTTTTTCCCTAATGGAACAAAAAAGTTAATTTCAGAATGACTATGATTTCAAACACCGCACAATAGTAACTGAGTTTTCTATAATTGAAGTAGTTTAAGCAACTTTGCACCGTAGGTCTTAATTCATTTTTGGCCATTTTGAGTACTTAAGCAAGTTCCGCCATTTGATGAGGTGCACATTCTGGATTATTCCAACTCAAACTGCAAAGATGGGTGTCAAACATACAAAGCACATCTTTGGTTAAGCTTGGACATTACTTGAATATTTAAGTATTTCCTTGCCTGCTAGCAGGGAGCTTCTTTCTTCTCGTATTGGTAGTAATAAGCAATGGTATTTACTTTTTGAATGTCAGGAGGTTCATATCATGCCACACTGTTCACTCCCTGTTATGGGTGCACTTCCCCACCTCCAATCCACAAAAAAAATATAAATAAATAAAATGAAAAGAGGAGGAAGAGAAAGGGAAAAAAAAGGTCTGATAGGAAACCCATATGGCAATGGTTTATGTTTTATCTCCCTGCCTTTTGCTTTCCACACATATAACAGCATCATGACTTGTGTTTTGTATACTTAACTCAGTCATTGGTTTGATTTCTGGTTTATGAAGAATTGTTATTCTATATATTGTCACGAAACATTTCCCCTAACTTACCTGTCTCCTGCCAAGATATGCTGTTGATAAAATTTTGAAGTTTGGAAACAAGTGGTAAGCTTTTTTTGGAAGGACTATGCATTTACGGGTGAGTTTCTTTATTTCAGGGTAACGTAGCTCTTGATGTTGCCCGTATCTTTTTGCAACCTACATCAGAACTGGAGACAACTGATATTGCCAACCATGCTTTAACCTCTTTGGAGGAGAGCTCTATAAGGTTTGTTATCCTAGAATTCAGTAGCAGCAAGGAAGACACCACATAGGATCTGTATTAATCTTCAGTCTTTCTTATTTAATGGTGTGATTACAGGAAAGTGTACTTGGTTGGAAGACGTGGACCAGTACAGGCAGCTTGTACTGCGAAGGAACTACGTGAAATTCTTGGTAAGCCCCTATGTTCCTGTAATCACATGATTCCACTTGATTATTCTTTGCACCATCTTTCTCATGGAAGACATTTCTTGGTGTGGGCCTGGGAGGTTAGTTTGAGAATCTGTGTATTAGATAATGGCATGGTTGTCAAGGTGTTTCTTAGGCATCTATGCGCCCTTTACTGGAAGGATGCCTTGTTGGTTTCGCCTTTTTCTCCCCCTTCCAATGCCTAGGGTCTCCTAGTCCTAGATGCTGATTTTGATTGAGAAAGTAGTTCCCTCTTTAGTTATATTTCCAACCTTTAGCTAGAAAGTTGTAATTAGTTTATATGGAAAGATGAAGCATCTAATTTTGATTGTTTTACTATATATGCTTAAGATGTCTTTAATCTTACTATTTTTTCAACTGATGCAGTTGTGACCTATAGTTTATGTCCTTGTTTATGGTCTGTCTCATGATAGTGTCAGTTTGGAACCTCAAGACTCATGTTATCATGAATCCTTCGATTAGAGTTTGTGTTTTTCACAAAGTTTCGTGCTTCATGTCAGGCATTCGAGATTTGTATATTCACATTCAAGAAACTGATCTACTTAAATCTCCAGCTGATGAGGTATATCTTCACGATTTGTATACAAAGTTAATGTGTCTTCTCTCAAAATGATTTGTTTTCTTGTGTAATCCTCCTCTTTGCTGATGTCATCCCTGATTTTAAAGGAAGAAATGAAGAATAATCGAATCCATAGGCGAGTCTATGAATTACTATCTAAAGCAGCTGCCGCTCAACCTTCCCATCCTCATTCGTGTCAGCGGGAACTCCATTTTATTTTCTTTAGGAGACCAGACAGGTTTCTAGACTCAGATAACAGTGATGGAAATGTTACTGGTGTGCGCTTTGAGAAGACAATTCTACAAGGTTTGTTGTGTCAATGGACGTTGCTATTGTAAATAGGTTTTTAAATGGAACAGTAACCACCCTTACTCTTGAGTTTTGATTGGTTCATTTTAAGGTGCTTATGGTGCCTCCCCCTCCCCTCCCCTTTCCCCAGTTTTTCGTTTCTGTTGAACTTCATAAATTACGTACTGAGTAGATTTCATTTTAATTACATTTTGTAGAAAATGGTAGCACTGGAAAACAGTCTGCAGTGGGCACTGGACAGTTTGAAGACATAGAATGCGGGTAATTCTGCCTCGTGGATGTTCACTCATATTAGCTATTCAAGATATGGTTGATTGATTCTCCTAACCTTTATAGAGCATGGCATGTGGCATTCTTATCCTATATGCAGTTTAGTGCTGAAAAGTATCGGTTACAAATCAGTGCCAGTTGATGGGTTGCCTTTTGATCATCACAAAGGTAAATTGGAAGCCTCATTGATCATTGCTATACCATTTTTTGCTATTTTCCCATGTAAAGTTTGTGCTCAGTTTTACCCTTTAAGTCCTACAAAAATGGTATGCAAAAGCAATCTTCCCTGACTTATCAAAAGCTTATCCCTTTTGACAATAGCATCTGCCAGGAACTAGTAGGAAATTTTCACCCATTCCATTCTTCAAATTCCGTGTAACAAATATCGCCTGACCTTCACTCCGTTTAGGTGTTGTTCCAAATAACAAAGGGCGAGTTCTAAGCAATGATTCAGCTGACAGATTTGAGCAGGGGTTATATGTCGTCGGTTGGTTGAAAAGAGGGCCTACTGGGATCATTGCTACAAACCTCTACTGTGCTGAAGAAACTGTAAGCATGTTATTGTGCTGCAGTTGCATCGTTAGTGGTTCAATGGCATTTTGCAATATTTCTTATGCTTCAAGCTATATACAAGTCCATGAACCTAACTGGTATGGCTAATGCACCCGGTGTGGCAGGTTGCTAGTATCTTTGAGGACCTAGAAAAGGGAGTACTTACGCCTTCAACCACGCCGAAGCCTGGCAGAGAAGGACTAGCCCAGTTATTGGACAGTCGAAATGTCAAATTTGTGCCTTTCAGTGGTTGGGAGAAGATCGACCTGAATGAGAAGACCATTGGTAGTTTGAGAAACAAACCAAGAGAAAAAATTACTACTTGGGAGGAGTTGCTGAAAGTTGCCAACGAGTAGACTAATACCACTGATGAAAAGAATAAGTTTCTCCAATTGCTTTATTAAATTGTAATGTAACCCTCAGCCATTTTTATGCATCATTGAGTTTTTCAACTTAGGAGGAATACAACATTGTGTTGACAATTTTCACTATTTTTGCTTCTTTTTTTCTTCTGTTTTCCTAGTTCCCCTAAATGTGGTCAACTACTGGGAGCCTTGCCATCGTGCCTTTGCATGGCCATCACTGGCTCATTACATCGAGAACATCGAAATGACGAGCAGCGGCACATTGTGTTCGAAGGCAGTAATAACAATACCTGTGAAAGAAAAAATGAATAAAATTTCAGTCCTATTTTTCCCCCATTTGTCAGTAAAATAGAGGTTGCAGAATTTCTTCTCAAATAATGAGAAATTAAAATTGATGGCATATCATGAAATTTTCAATAAAGAGATCTAAAATACCACTTTCCATAATGAAGCAGTCCAGAATGCATTAGATATGCAGTGTCTCAAAACCGGTATCCGAAATGTGCCAGAGTTTCACTATATTACTCCGATTTTATCAAGAATTGCTCTGTATTACTGTCAGAAGTGATATGGGCTTGTTTTCCATCAGACGTCTGTAACCGAGAGCATTCACAGCGACTCCCAACTAAATGGCCAACAACCAAGAGGCCATACAGAGGTTACGCAAACATATTTAGATGATGAGATGATAGTTGTACATTTGTACTTTTTTTTGGTAGAAGATGATAATTGTACTTGTGATTTAGTGTAATGAGAAGGGTAGGTGCTAAAACTGGTTGATTAAATGATTAAGTTCAAAAAAAAAAAAAACCTAGAATCGCAGTGACAGGTTTAGAAAACAGATTTCAAAAGAATTTTGATAACTGGAAACAGGAAATCAGATAGATTAAATTTCTGATTGAAGGTCAAAAATATGAATACTAATTCCCCAAAAACCAACTCAAATTTGACGGTCAGATCTGAAGTCATGGGATAATCCTGCTGGGGATAGGATCTAGAAACAGAATTCCAGATCAGTAACTGATAACAGAAAGTTCAAAGATATTTAAGTAGCAGCACTAATGGTCTGAAATGATAAATAGGTAGTTGTATGATACTGTATCAGAAATCAGAACTTGAAAATAGAAGAAGAAACTGAGTTGAATAAAATGAGGGTTGAACAGAAAACTAAGATCATTTGAAAGATGAAATTTTGAAACCACAAGGCACTTTAAAACAGAAAACCAAAAGCTTAATGTGAAATCTGATATGAATTCCGGGGTAAAAGTTGAGTTTCAAGGGATTCAAGAAACTTTAGAAGAAAAACTGGTTTCTATGCACAGATCAGAACCAGAATAGCTTAAACAGGAGGTTAGCAATTTCAGATCATTAACTAGCAACAAATTCAGTAGTAGTTGATACGAATGAAAGAAATATTTTGTTACTTGGTCTTGATGTACAGATTAAAGAACAAAAGAAGAAGAGTATGGATCAAACTCAGAACTAGATTGGAATCCCACCAACCTCCCTTTGCATCTCAGTAAGGTGGTAGTTGCATCTCAGAGAACCTATTCTGAATCACACAAAAAATAGGGGCAAAAGGCCAGCTTTTATTCATCAAATTCATGACTCCTAAGATAACTAGAAATATCCTAAACCAACTAGTTATCAAATTAACTATTTAATTGACCAATAAAAGACTTAAAACAAGTCAAAACCCTCCAACTATATTTGGAGTTCCTAAACCAACTAGGACTTGGCATAATGAAAGGAAAAATATTAGTACTGGACTTACAGATTCCCAATCCAACTTGACTGGTACAAATGAAAATAATCAAAATAGGGAAAGAAACTGAAAACAGAACTCTACTTGAATTGAACTCTGTAATAGATTAGGTATAGGATTTCCCAGTGGGACTAGGATTCTTGGAGAAACTAGGAATTCTGAAGTTCCTGAAATCACAAGCTATTCTTCTTCTCCCAGCATTTCTACTGATGCCTAGATACTGCATCAATATATACTCCCTCCATCTCACAAAGATAATCCTGTTTGATGTTTTTCAGTCTCAAAATGTTTGTCCATTTTAGAAATCAGGATATAAGATATTGTTGGATTCCCCATAATTCCCTTTTTTTCTTCATCGACACATCTACTGTATTAACTTGTCTTTTATTGGTTTCCTCTATCAAATAAGCCAAACTAACAGGATTTATGTTGGAAACAAGGTTTAAAATAGGTGGATGAATTAACAACCTCCTTAAATTTTATTAACCACCTTGAAAAATGGGTTCTTTTAAACAACAGTATATTTGGAATAGAGGGAGTACTTTGTTCTCAAGATTTATGAAATGTAATCCCTGTCACAGGTTCTCATGTCAGCACCTTTACCGTCGCTCACAAAAATCTATCATGTTCAAGCTAGAAGTAGTTAATGCCTATGATGCAGATCCGGTGTTCCAAAAACCCGGATCGCTTACAGGCCCACACCCACCCAATTAACAAAAGTGAAAAAAATAATAAAAGGTAATGTCAATCTTGTAATAACCAGAATTTTCTAAGGGTTAAATTTATAGGTAGAGATGAGAGGACGTAAGAGGGATTAGTATTTAATGGTCAAGGACATACTTGGAAGCGTCAGAAATAAAGAGATGGGCAAAAGTGGGAAACGAGTTAGAGATAAATGTTAGAAATAAAGATTATATCATGGAGCGGAGTGAAGGTTGTCTTCTTCAACCTCACGACACAAACAGAAACCCAGCGGTAAACAGAATTGTTTGGGATTATTAGCTATCCTCACTCGCAAAACCATGGCTTGACCTGGGGTTTCAGGTAATGAATCACAGCAACAGGCCTGCTATGAACTCAGCACCTGCAAGTCTCAGCAACACAGAATCTGAGATGTTTCACAGTTTCAGAACCTGCAACTAAACCTCGTGGTACTGGGGCAAGACCGGGTAAGAACCTGAAATCGATCTCACGGCAAGAACACTCTTGGAGCTTAAATTCAGGAACTTCAATCAATTGCTCATAGGGTGATTCCCAACTTCCTTGCTGTCCGGTAGGAAGACAAATTGCAGGAAATAAAATAGAATCCACTAGTAACAGTAAGGAACAAGAAATAAGGCAGGAAAAGGGGAAGCTAACGATGGGACGAAGAAGAAGAAGAAAATATCAAAACAAAATTTCATTCCAAACCTACATCCCAATCGTTGGGTACATGCTCTTTTATAGATTTAAGCAAAAGTAATCCTAATCTTAACCTGAAAGTGAAATAGACTTTGACTAACTCTATCAACAACTCCGATCAACAACTCACTGATCAAATCAACGCCTAACTGCATCTACCCATTTTCAATCATACTGTAAAGACAAATTTGCCCCTCAATGGCCAGAGCAAACACTGTTTTGCCCCCCCCCCCAAAAAAAAAAAAAAACTAAGCACAAGATTTCTGGGAAAAATCATTTCTCAGATGCTTGTTAACTGGCATACTGATCTGAATCACGACAAAGGGGAGGCAAGTGGATACCAATTTACAACCCCTATGAGATGTTTCTGAATTCTCAGTCAAAACCCCAGCAGCTATCAAAGACTTGATTTGAATTATTCATTGGTTCAATAAAATAAATAAGAGTGGGCATCCACAGAGCCTAGTGTAACTGTTGGCATGCAAGTCTTGCACATGGTTGTCAAAAACCATCATGTGCTTTGAGCTCTAAGTAGAGCATGGGTTGGGCCTCTAGAATATTTGGGACTCTGCATAAACCAAGACTTGGGCACAGCTCTGACCAAGCCCACTATGCAAATGAAACTAGCTTACCAAGAGGACAATTAGAAAAATTCTGAACCATTAATTTAGAGAAGGATATACCTATGCTGACAGGGAAGAGCTAGAAATGGAATAGTTGGATTTGCCTGGCAAATAGGACAAGCTGTGTCATCTGCAGTGGACCCAGAAAATTTATCCTTCGAAAATGGGAGAAGAAATTTCTTCATGGATGATGAGTTGAGGAGTGGAAGAAGCAACAGCAACATCTCCTGCATACCAATACAAGAAGCAGTTACAGAGAATACTATGGCATCGAGTGGAAAGAGTAACTTTACATGGAGGCGCAACTTTCCCCTTTTTCACTTATGAATCTTCCATGCCATATTACACCAAACAATTGAGGAGTTGCCACAATGTGTAAATGCGTTTCATATTTGTTGATGAAATTCAAATACTCTAATGATAATGACTAGCCCTTTTTCCAGATATTTTCAAGGTGGCTAGAATAAAGACGTATTAGTTGCCAATTGCCATTGAGAGGCTGAGACTTTGACATAGTGATGACTGTTCTTAGGAGATCTTTGAATCTTTTCTTTTGTCCATGGAGTATTATATGGCTGCTTTCTTTTAGATAAAGTTGTTCCTCAACACAGCTCAACTATGTCTCATCCCAACTACTTGATGCAGAACTAAAAGGTTCATATCCTATTCCAAATATTCCACCCTTTCAACTCCAATTTTTTAATTATCAAATTAAGGTTCAATTGTGGTTGACAAAGCATGGAGACAAGACCCCCCCTCCCCCAGATGCAGATAAGTCACTTAAAGGGCTTATTTTATTGGAAATAAGCCTTGGTTGGGTTGGTTGGGTTTGTAATAGACCACTTTTATAGGCCTAAAATATAAGTAGACAGTAGGAAAACGAGATTTACTTCATTAGTTGGTAAGAGTCCTAGTCTTGATATGCTTTAGTTGTTTTGTTTGAGTCCAACTCAGGTTGGAGTCTTATGTGTCTTTGAGGAGCCTATTATGAGTCCAATTATGTTTTTTTTATTTGGTGGAAAATAGCTTAAGTCTTAAGCTAAGTAGGTTTCCTATTTTGAGTTTATTTTCTTTGTTATTTTTGTTTTCTAGTCAGTTTAGGTTTCTCAATTAGTTAAAGAGTGGGTTAGGACTTTCCCTTTTAGTGTTTGAGTTTGTTTTGAGTTTTCTATATAAGTTTGTAAAGGGCTACACCATTGTACACGAATTCAATCAAATGAAATTTTCTCTTGTTGTTTGCAAATATTTGCCTGAGGTAGGTTGTGTTCATCAACTGTGAGAGCTGAGGGTGAGAGACCCAGGCTTAGATAACCATTCCCCTACCCCCCCCCCCCAATTCTTTCCTTCTTACTCTCCTCAATTTTTTTGATTTGTTCTTGAATCTGAAATTTATTGAATATACTAAAGATCCTACCTGAGATTGGATCACTTGTGATTCGATCTTACCTCTCTCTCTCTCTCTCTCTCTCTCTCTCTCTCTCTCTCTCTCTCTCTCTCCAAGTCAGTGGAGAACAACTTACTGAGAACTCATTCCACACTAATTGGCGATTCATGTACTCAAAGCTAACAGCTCGGTTCATATGAGGACTCCCATACACAAGCCTCGCTCTGAGAACTCGCTCAATGATATTCCTATACCTGCATTATGAAGACACTGATTATTAAGTATTCATGAATAAATGGTACAAGTCAGTAAGTACTTTGCTCACCAAAAGTGTCCAAAGACTCACACTTTGTCTTGGCAAATTAGTAATACGTTATTGCTGATCTACCTAATAGATTATTTGAGAATGTGCCATAGTCAGTAATTGTCAACACTGCAATGGACAGATCAGAAAAATACTTGTGGATAAAAATATATGCTATTCAACATGAGGGGAGGGGGGGATGCCAAAAGGGATATAAAGCAACCCAATATCTGTTAGAAATAATTGCTCCTTCATCCCGTATATTTGTGCTATGTTTCAGTGAACCTTCACTGTGCTTCGGCCGGCTATTGTTGACCGTATCTGGAGACATATCAGAGGTCTACCATTTTTCTTTCATTCATGAATCTTCATGGATATTCATCATCTTCCTCACACAAGCTAAGTTTCTGAATATAATAGAATAGACTTCAGCTGGTTAGCCGACCCCATTTAGTTGGGATAAGGAAGAGTTGAGTTGAGTTGAGATTCCGCTAGTACTGCATATAATCGAGAAAACAATGCATGCTCTAGGATTGACAACTGAAAAGTATTGTTTTACCACATTTGAATTAAGAATATCATTGAAAATTTTTGATGCACAACAAATACCTTCCAGTGTAAAGAAAGATAAGCAAGTTGCCAAAGGAGGCAGCTCTATATAATCCCTCCACTCGTTGAATCAAAATCCATGCATGACGTGCCAAGGATCTCTAAATAAACAAAAGAAAATCAGAGTCTAAAGCCCAATAAGAGAAAGGATGAATTTTCAATGTTGACTACATTTGGATGAAGATATAAAGGCCAAACCTGTCCCGAATCTCCCCATCTACGGAAAGCAGAAAAAGACTGTAAACGAGCCCAGATATACTGACCACCAACAGTGGCAAAACAATACCATATCTTCTGAGAAATGGTGAGCCCAGGTCCTTCCAACCCTGTTCTCACTGCATAGGAGAAAATAAAAGGGAGGCACGAATAAACAAACGTTACTGAATTGTTCGATTTCAATATCAATTAGAAAATGCAGAACCACTTGAAGCCAATTATAGGTAGCAAATTATAAATTTATAATAGAAAATACTGGACACTGATCACCATATTGTTCCCAGAATAAGTGAACAGAACAAAAATAGGCACATGAATGTGCAACAATGTTAGCTACATCTTTAACAAGTTCTACGCTCCAAAAGAACCAAAAACTATTCATATTTCTCAACATTGATGAGATTGAATATATATATATGGGGAATAATTCATCATATCTAAACAGAAAATAGGTTTGATTAAAATTGATAGTTATATGAAAACTATCTTAAAATCAGATTTCTAAGACAAGGCACTGCTGATTTGAGTGAAATGTATTCAGGGAAAAAGTGAAATCAAATAAGTTCAAAATACAAAAAGATAAAAGAACAGAAGCTAACATAAATGATAAACCAAACAAAATGTAACGCTTTCTGTAAATTTATTCTTTTTGGTTAGTAAGGGATTGGATCCCAGACCACACATTATTTGCATGCTACATATCATCTTCCATTAATCCACATTCCAAGGATATACCCACAACAGTGAAACTTCATACCATGTTTTAGTACAAAATATTAAAATAGAGTGCATTTGTGTCTTTATGGGTTGTCCAGAGATATGTCAGAACCATCACATAACCCTGTGGATCAATTTTTATCAAGTTCCTCCAACAAGCAAGACATGTTCAGACTATATTACCTTCTTTTCCTCTCACAGGTGCCGCCCGCTCATCTCTATACCTGAGATTCATGAGAGCATTCCCAGGAGTCGGTTTATCCACCCATATTGAGAACCGCCAAATGAGAAATTCAAGGAAAGCATCAAGCTCTGGTTCATATTGAAACAAGAATCCTGGCTAATCCAAATAAAATAAAAAGGAAAGAGCATTAAATGTCACATAAATAACAATAATTGTTCAGGAACAACCTAAAAGAGCCTGGCCTTACAGACAAAATATACCTTCATCAGAGAGAAGACCTTAACCAACTGCTCTTTTAACATTCCCGACATTTCAACATCCAATCTCGCAGCATCAACCTGATTTACTCTAGATATCGAAATAGGGATTGGAGGCTGCCCAGAAAGCCACAAAAAAAAATTCAAAAACTGAAAACAGATTTGATGAATCCATTAACAACAATTAAACAAATGCCACTCAAAAAAAAATTCTCTATCAAATTCCAAATCACGATAACCACAACGAAAGAATAAGAAATGATTCACGAAAAATTCAGAAACGATAGGACCATAGACAAAACCCTAAAATCAGATTTTTTTTGCATCAGTTTCAGGAGAAAGAGAGAAACAGCACCTGAGAAGAATCGATAAAAGACCGCCACAGAGGTAATAAGCTTTGGTAAGCATGAACCCAAGCATCCACCGAGGGAGCATCAGATGGAGAAGAAGATGCTGTTAAAGTTTCTTTCTCCATCTCTACAGCAAATCAATGCAGAGAGAAATGATTTAAAAGAGGAAAAATAGAGAGAACCTTCAACCGACACAGCTTCACCGAATGCTGATGCCTACCAACATTGGCGAATAGAGAGAACACTCTCTCTCTCTCTCTCTCTCTCTCTCTCTCTCTCTTACTCTACCCCATCACATCACGCTTATGCAAATTTGGAATATTTGTTGAAAATAAAGACAGAATTTAAAAAATATCATTAAAAAGCACCTTATATTTATCGTTTTTCAGGTGAAAAAATATTTAAAAAAATTTAATAATATTTTGTCTTGTTCTAAAAAGTTAGAACTGGACCATAAGATATGTATGGTGGAGTGGGGATGGTTACATTTGAGGTGTATGTGTGATTTTAACACGTGGCATCGTCCACATGTATGGTGGATTGAGGGTTTGTCGATCTGAAATCTGGCTTTTAAAATGAACCGGTTCATTTCGTCGACCAAAACCTAAGGTCCGATCCTCTGCTTCTCCTCCTCCTCCTCTTCTTCTTCTTCTTCTTCTTCTTCAGACGAAGCATGACAGGTTCTTTTGGGACCCAAACCCTATGAGTTCAGAATCTGTAGAGAAAATGTTCATTTGCGTCTTCAGAGTTATGAACTGGGTGCAACGTAATATCTTGAGAGATAGGAAAAGAGGTTGTGTAAAAGATATTTCAAGAGGAGTCGAGAACGACAAGATCATTAGTTTCAGGTCGAGGTAGGACCAAGGATTAAAGTATCGGTATCGGTCGCTGTATCGGTCGGCTAAAATTAAGATACGTATCGGATAGTATCGTATCGTATCGGAGATACACTAAGATACGCTAAAGATACACACATAAATGGATAGGAAACATTTTTTTTAAACACTTTTGCATAAAGAATTTGTTAAAAAAAGCTATTGATAACATGTATTATGCATAAACACTAAATTGAGGGTATCGTACTAAGAATTCAAGGTTTGTAGTTGTCCCATAAATGTAAAATCCTTGTTCCCAACCTTGATTTCCACTTTAGTTAGAGAGAAATATGGCTGACAGCAACTTTGGAACAAAAACCCTTCAAAAAATCGTGTTTTTCTGAAAAATTACCCATCTTGGCCATTATATGACCATAGCGCACTGTATCGGTACATACCGATACTCACCGATACGTATCGATACTCACCGATACGTACCGATATATATCGATACTCACCGATACGTGCCAATATATATCGATACGTACCGATCGATACATACCGATACTCACTGATACGTACCAATACATACCGAAACGTACATTTTACCTCAATTTTATAATTTTCATAGTCGTATCGAGACATATTGTATCGTATCGATGTGTATTGGTGGTATATTAATGCATATCGGTATGTATTGTAGGATATATATCGATACGAAAGGATTTTAAAAATTTCATGTATCGTATCGATGTGTATCGTATCGGTCGGCTAAATTTAAGATACGTATCGGAGGGTATCGTATCGGTATCAGAGATACTTAAAACCATGGGTAGGACTGAATATGGGTTGATTTGTTGTTTTGTTGCCGTCGAGAACAGTTGATACGGTATACCCTTCCTCTAACACTAGCTCCGATGAAGCTGTTATAGCATTAAACAAGCTATTTTGAAAGCATGCATGAAGTGTACAGATAAAAACCAGTTTATTTTTTCACTTTTCATTCAAATAAAAGGAAAAAAATTCTACAATAGCTCACCTGATCCTACAAATAAATAGATGAGAATAAAGATAAGTATGGAAGAGAAATCCATTGGGGAACTCGAACCCTAAATCCTTCAAAAGAGAAAGTAGGAAAGAGAAACAGAGTACATTGAAGCCCCTGGAACAACTGAGCAGTAAGCAACACCCATTAAGAGGAGGAAGGCACTATCGACAATCGACTATGACTGAATAGAAGAGAAGAAGAAGAAGAAGAAGAGATAGAAGCAGAGGATCGGCAAACCCTCAATCGGAACCTGCTATGCTTCGTCTTAGGTTTTGGGGGGTTTGGGTCGATAAAATGAACCGGTTCATTGAGGAAATCAGATTTCAGACCAGCAAACCTGAAATCCACCATACACGTGGACGATGCCACATGTCATCATTGAACTTACCAGATGGCTTGACGCTAGTGTAGTAGATCCTAGCCCCCACGAGGTTTTGAGTTTGAGATCTCTTATTCTTCATCTAGACTAGATTTTAGAAACCTTCACTAGGGATGTCTATTTCAAACCCAACTCGGTAGATCAAACTGTTTAAAGCTCAAACCGATCTAGCTCAATTAATAAATGTGCCAAGCTCTAGTCCAACCAATCAACATAGATTTCTGGTTTTATCACAATTTTGTGGGTTATATTTGTCAAAAGAACAGCGACATCATTAGTGGGCCTAAGTTGAAAAGAGAAGTTTGAGAGTTTAAGGACCGTTTAGTCCAATTATTGGTAGCCTGATTGAAAGATCAATACCCTACTGCCCGTTTATAAATAGAACCATGCTTAGCACATGAGGATAGATAATTTAAATGGGCCGATCACGATGCAAGGTCCTAAAGTGGGGAAGCCTGATTAGGCCAAACCAAAACCAGCCTAGCCTAATCGATTGAAGAACCAACTCCCATCCTCCACCACACCACAAGAAAAGCATAGCTTGTGGAGAGCCATGTTCTTGTAACCTCCCTCCACTTACCCAACCAAAATAAATAAATAAAGGGCAAAAGAATGCTCCCTAGGCGTGTGGCCCTTGTTGTAATATCCCGCTTCTTAAACCCGGTCTGATTTCGCGATTGAACCGGTTTAACCATGCAGGAACCGAGCCAGAGGATGTTAGAGCGGGTTCCCTATGGGCTATGATGGCACGGGTGACCTTAAACACCGGCTGGCCCGACAAGTCCGAGCCAGTGCCAGAAGAGACGGGAGTACCCAAACCGTGTACGTGCACCTACCATAAGGCTA
>NC_056558.1:35940848-35952714 GCF_013358625.1 Macadamia integrifolia | reverse complement strand
ATACGCGCACTGTGGTTGTAGTAGCACTAAAACCAAAGACTTAGTAATGTTGTTTAGGTGTATGTGATTTAAAATGACTTGCATGGCATGTAGTGCATATGATGTGTTGTGATGTGTGGACTGTTGTGTGTGGTCCACCTCTCTACTTACTGAGCTAGTGAGCTCATTCCACGTGTACACCCCTTTTTAGATGATTTTGCAGGTCATGCATCTGAGGAGCTTGGGGTGGGTCCCGCAGTCGAGTTTCCTGAAGAGGACTGGTGGACCCCTGATGAGTTTGAGCACGACGTAGACTGCGCGTGTGAGAGCTGTGCTGCAGGACAGCAGTTCTGAGGCCGAGCTGAGCTCCAGCCCTGAGATCGAGCCGAGCTGGGTACTCTGATGATTTTGATAAATTCATGTATATATACTTGATATTTGAACTTCATTCTTTTTGTGTATATATCATGCCTTCGGGCCCAAATGTATATAATTATGGTATTATCATTTGGGTATCGAGTATATGGGAATTATTTACAGGTAAAACTTAGTCTTCCGCTGATCTGATGAATTGATGTTAGTGTATGTATGCTGTGGTGGAATACAGTATCTGATGATCCTGGCAGGTTTGGGTTAACCGGTGTTAACTCGGTCACCGCTCCGGTTCAGGGTGAACGGGGTGTGACACTTGTTCTTAGATACAGAGTGAGGAAAAATGATGTACCCACCTTTGTTGATGCTCATCTGCATACCCTCATTGGCTTTGCTCTGGTGTACGAGCCGCAAGACCAAGGAATGTTCATTTCCCCATAAATAAAGCTGGCAAGGTTCTTTCTATGTAGAATTCAGTCTCAGGTTCCTGCATGCAAGAGTAATATAAATGGATAAAATATAAAGCAAGAGAGTGGATATGGGAGCGAGATTATGAGACCATGAATAGTAGATGTATTTTGTTGTTGTACATATGTAAAGGATAGACTATTGAGAGAAATATGATTTATTTGTTAGAAGGAAAACGTTGCAACCGAACATCAAATTGAACCATATAAAGAAGATGAAGCCTAAGGTGTACGAACGCACACTTTTCTTAAAACCATAGGCACCCACTATTGATGCAGCCGGATATATGTAAATTGACCTCTGCGCTCCCTTACTGCAAACCCCTTTGGGTCTTACTAGATTGTACTCAAAACTCACAAGAGTAAATAGTATGTCAAATCTTAAACTTGAACTTGCCCCCGCCCCCTAAAATAAGTAGAGATATATAGAAGCTGACTCCTCACTTTTCTCCCAAGGTGTATTCCCACTCCCCATATATAAAGAAAAAAAAAATTATAAAGGCAAATTAGGGGTAACATGTTTTCTTATTTTCCTTTGAAACTGAGCTAGGTATTAACAATTAATATACTTTGGTTATTTAAAATGTAACATAATCTCTACAGTAGAAAAGCCTAAATTATGCATTCAAGTGCCTAATACAAATTTATTAAGTTTCTTAGGTAAATATACAAATTTATTAAGTGACAGTATAAGTTGTATTCCTATATTAGAAAGTAGAAGAAAAATGATAGTTCCTCATTAAAAAAAATTAAATCAAGGTAAAAACTCTTATGATTGATCCACCCATATAAGCCTCCATGGACTAACAAATCATCATTTGATACTCATAATTTATCAAATGAAAGCATGATTTGAGGATTCCAACCACTGAATAGGAAAGAAATACTCATGATTGGCCGTGAGTCAAATTTCATTACAAAACTCAATCATTTTCTCCCCCATGCATGAGCATATTCCCCTTGCATGTTCAATCTTCCATATCGTGAGAGCTACTCATACATTCAAAAAAAAAAAGGCTATTCATTCACAAAATTTGAACCCTAACCGATTTATCATGTAACAAATATTAGGTCCGACCACTTGACCATTTAATGTCTTTTTTTTTTTAGGTATCAGAAATGTGCTTTATGGTAGTGATTATAGTCCCTGGGCCGAAGTCCCATAGGATAAGCAACACATCTTCAAACCAACAAACGACAATGGGAAGTGCAGACTCAAATTCAGAACTAGCCAAGCGATAGTAAGGTATGCCAACTCGAGCGGTGACAGGGGAAGAGCATCCTTCCGCTAGGCTACCAACTCTTGAAAACTTATAAAAATGCACTGGATATGCTTCAAACAATTGTTGGGGCATAGAGAATTTTGAGCGTCCTTACTGCATTATTGTCTTTGAAAATGGTACTACCACAAAAGAAATTGTATTACTTAAAAAACTATTAAGAACTCAAAATCAGAAAATGGCCATGGGAAACTTTATTAGACAAAGTTTTGGTCGCCCTAATTCATTTTTTTTTTTGGGGTGAAGCCCTAATTCATTTATGATTTCCTATAACCTTAATAATTCTCTTTATTTTTCAATTGAAAACTGTAGGGAAAATACTATATACCATAGTCTATAATAAGTCGGTATCATTTCTTTAAAAAAAAGTATCATAAACGAATTTTCTTACTTTTTTTCTGGCAATTTTCTAATTCTACAAACAAGGAGGATAGTAAAACAGGCAAACAACCAAACAGGCCTCATCTCTGTTCAGCACACCTTACCCTAACAATGGGGGGAAAACATCTATGTCAAGCACTCAGTTCATCCAATTTGCCACCTGTGACAGAGCCCATAAGCTCCATTTCAACTTCGTCAGCTACTCTTTGCTCCCCCAATCTCCTCAACCCTCTGGTCAATACCTTAATCACATACTCGTCAGTCGAAGAAGCAGCGGCAGATGCAGATCTCCACCCACATCTCTTCATCAATCCATAAACCCTAACCACCGACTCCGTCCTCTCCGCCGCAGTCAACGCCTTAACTAGCCGAGAAAGCCCTCGTTCTTCACCGGCGCCCAACCCATCCCTTTCCAGATCCACATCTATCAGATTATCTATCTCCTCCGTCATCCCTTTCCTCGCCAATGCCGCCACAATGTCTGCGTACAGAGAACAATCAGTCTTATACCAGGGCTCAGACCTTGCAACTTCGAAGACCTTAAGGGCGAGATGGCATCGATCTTGCCTTAGAAGCTCCTTCAGAGATGCAAGTAGGTCTTGCTTGATAAGACGCGATAGGGTTTTGGAGACGAATTCGTCGATCTGGGTTTCGTTAACTCTTTCAGCTCTCTTCAGGGCTTGAACGGCTTGAATTGCTTCTATGCTCAGAATTCGCCCGCGATGCAGAGGTCCCCGGTTGTCCCTTGGGCCGCATCGTACTATCGCGAAGCTGTTTCTTTGAGGTTTAGGTGTTGAAGATGAATAAGAGAGAGAAAAATAGGATTGATTCAAGCGAAGAGATGAAGCCATGACTCAGAGTTCAAAGAAGAAAAAGACACAGAGACTCATACTTGTAAGGGTAAGGAGATTAGAGATAGGCTTCTTAAGAACAGAACAGATTCGACTCAGGAGTGACGATTATGCCCTTTTCAATGGTTACTGGCTAACTCAGTGAATCGGCTCCTGTGGCCGAGTTGCTACTGAGCTCCTCAAAAGTTCAGTATTGTTTGAGATGATCTATGACATGTCTTGCCATTGCTTTAAGCTCTGAGATTGCTCGTTGCATTGAAGGTGTGAGAGCTAAAATGGTATCAACAGCGAAACCCATTGACCTGTAAGTTAAAAATGAAAAACCCAGATCAAAATTGTCCTTCAAGGTATCAAATGAAGAAGAAGCTAAACAGAGGAGATCGTATGCATCGATTAGCAGGATAGAGAAGAGTGTAACAGAGATGGCAAGCAGGAGGCAAATGAAGATGAAGAAGATAGCAACTAGGAGGACAGAAGAGATTAAGGTGCCATGAACGAAGGCAAGAAGAAGAAGATCCAAATGGGGTACCATCCTAGAGAAGAAATGTAAGGATTAATGACCTGCACTCATATTATATGATGCTACATTACTAGGCTCCCCCTGTTCATAACTGCAAGAATTAAGATTTGAAGTTCTCTCCTCCATTTAAAACCTCATTTGGGTTTTTAATTGGCAAAGAAGGAAGTTTATATTTATTTCTGCAAGTCCAGCAGAATCTTACATTGGATTGTAATAAAATGATTTTGAGATTCATTCTCAGTAGGTTTCTCTTGAAACAAGCAAAGAGAAGGATATGTTCTTGGAATGGCGTGAAGAAGGAAAAGTTGCAAAGAGAAACCAATGATGATGAAAGCATTGGCCCCTCTAGATTCAGATAAAGGCTAAAGGCTAATGGTTAAGGAGTAAGGATGATGGAACCTCTATAATCTCATCTTCAATGGTGGCAAAACCAGAATTGTTAAAACCAAAATGAAAGAGTAGAATCACTGAAGATGAATGATACCGAAAAACAGAGAGAGTCGTCGACAGCAGGATTCGAACCTGCGCAGGCAAAGCCCAACAGATTCCGAGTCTGTCTCTTTAACCACTCGTAATATCGACACTACATTAAAACGGTAAAACATTAATTATAAAAATATATATATTTCTGTGTTAAAAATTTATTTTTGCATAAAAACTAGTAGTGTTTGGTGAACCTGTTTAACCGAGATAGGAATAAGGGAGAGAGCGAGAAGGAATTAAACGGGATTTTTTCTTCACAGAAAGGGTTTCTCAGTCCGATTTTTACTGAGACAAATATGAGGAAGACTAGTGACCAACGATGTTGAGGGAAAGCCAGGATCTCGAGCGATAATTTAGGGGTGTCAAAAGATAGTCCAAACGGACCGATAGAACCCAAATCGAACCAAACCGATCCTTATTGGATTGGTTTTGGACTGAGGTATGTTGGGACCGACTGAAAACCGATTCAAACCGAACAACTAATAACTAAACCAAAACCAAACCGAATGAAACCGATAAAAAAATAAATGATAATGACATTATAAATTGGTGAATTCACTATCCATTTTTTGCAATATTAGTGAGAAAAATTTTTATTGTAAGGAGAATTGTTACAAATTATTGAATATTAGGTTATGAGTAGAGAAATTGATTTGTAAATTGTAATAATGCTTCCATTGATTTCCTTGTTCACTATACAAAACTAGTTGGATAGTTAAATGAATGATTAGGGATAATAGGGTTCTGTTGTGATTTTAATATTAATTATTTTCTTAGTAAGTTGTTGTCCATTGGTTTCAATATTAGTTCCCTTAAAACCATAAACCATGATTTAATCATAATCATAAACTTAAACTAATTTTTTTTCATCAAATCTTATCACTATAAGTTATGTATGTAAGATTTCATTATAATTCAAGCCCAATAATAAACCGATCTTAACCGGTATTGACCCAATATTGAAAAACCGAGATAAACCAAAATCAAACCGGACCAAAACCGAAACTAACCAAAAACCGAAGTTCCTTAATGGATTGGTTTTGGTGTCCCTCATTCCTAGACTGAAACCGATTCAACCCGACCGAAACCAAACCGAACCATCCAATTGAGGCTCCTACAATAGTTCTTCACAAAATCTTCACCACTCTAGTTTTTTAGAGTTTCAAGGAGATAGAGAAGGTTTTGGCCTTGGGAAATCATCAGGGACATGATTTTTCTTCCAAATGGAATGTTTGCCAAATTTTACATTTTCCCCTTTTTTTCTTTTTCTTTTTACCTAATACAAACCGTGGACATCAAATGGAAGATTTTGTTTTATTGTTCTCATAAAATGGAAAATCGCCAAAAACAGTTTTTTGGACGACTACCAAACACAACCTGATCTCTCTCAAACAAATCACTTTTACCTCTCCCAATTTTTGCCCATATGTTTTGAATCTAGCCTAAAGGTGTCAAAATCTAATCCAAACCGATCCGATATAAGCTAATTATTGGATCATGTGTTCAGGCTGTGGTTTTGTGAGACCGAAACTAAATTTGACCTCCACATTGTAATGGTCAAGATACCTACTCTTATATACCAATTTAAAAACATGTTTGTTCCCTAGTCATTAGTTAAGTCTCTTAACCAAGGTTAAACCATTGCATAGGATAGCACATATGGTTATAGCAAAACGAACTCAATTTTACAACTAAATAAATACATAACATCCAAAGCATGATCTGCCGGATTGGATTGGGTAAGCTGCATTTTCAGAGGCACCCAATCTGAGTCTCCAGAAGAGCTTATTAGAGTTGCTGAGCAACAGGCCTTCAAGTACTTCCACCAAGCCACAACAAAATCTCAGTAGTTACAAACTTCAACTGCCTCCACAGTCCACACTGAACCAAATCAATTGGGCTCCTCCCCCTCCTCTAGAATTCAAAGTTAACTGTGACACTTCCCTTCCAAAAGATAAATCTGTGGTTCGAATTGTAGTCCTGGACCATTTGGGTGTTCAAATTCGAAGCTTTAGCAATTCGATGCGCTCTTCCTCAAGCTTATACTATAGGTCTCCACCATATTCAAGTTGAATCTGATAATCTAGAACTTATTAAAAACCTGGCGGCTCTACCACTTTACCTCATATCTTGGCTGCAGCAGCAATTAATAACCCTGTACAGCTCTTCTCATTCTTCAACAGGGTTTCATCTCACCATATTCCAACAACTAGCAACTAGATTCGAGATACCTTGGCTCAAATGGCTTTATCATCCTTGAGTGTGATATAATGGCCAATTTCCACTCCTTGGCTTCAAGACTTGTGTATTTCTGAAGCTAATGCTTGTCCACAATCTTTCCTTCAATAAAATTCTTATTCAACAAAAAAATAATAATAATAATAATAATCTGAGCACGGCCAGAATGTACAGCGATGGATTTTATCCAAAACAAAAAACTGTATTACACCAAATGGCCGCATCTAGTGTTTTCCACAAATTGGCTACTGTTTGCTTTGACTATATATACCTACTCTCTTGGTTCAGGAGACTCAGTAAGAACTCAAAATTGAGATTCTGTTCCATTTAGTTTTAGAATTCTACCATGAACACTTGTTCTCATTGAGCAAGGGACGTCAAGCAAAATATAAGGAGTTAAATGACTTCAACAGAGGACTTCAAAGAGGACCAATGACAATCGTGCTCAGAATCAAACCCTTAAATAATGTCCTCCGGTCTCCATCCTTGTTCAGGTGGAGCTTAAGAAGAAATACAAGCACTTACATCAATGTTGCAGGGCAAAACAAGGTGCTTATTGCTCAAAACCTGCTAACAAGCACAATGAAAATGAAGAGAAATTTGGTTATCACACATTAGGAATGGCGTAGCAGTAAAAATGCACATTCTTTAGGATTTGGAGAAATCTCTCTTCCTCCATGGCATCTGAGCAGAAGCAAACAAGGGGAGAAAGAAAAAAGAAAGAAAGAATACCTGAATACTTGCATATCCTAGCTGGGATGATAGTTTTCAACTTCAACATCCCTTCTGGAGGAGGGCAATCAAGGTAGAGCTTGGAAGACCACAAACTCAAATATCTGTACAAAGATGTTTAACCTATGACAGAGAGAAAAATGCTACCGAAAAGAAAAAAGGAATCTAGAAAAGAGTCTAGAACCAAAAAGAATTGCGTCCCATGCTAAATGGTAAACTAAACCAGCATAAATTAAAGGTAGTAAGGTTGTAAGACTGGTGGAGTCCAACTGGAGATGAGAAGGTATTGACAGGGAACAGCCACTTCTCCAAACAAATCTTCCCTACAGAACAAAAAGGTTTGACATCAAAATCAGCAATAGCCATATATAGATGTACATCTAAAAGAGCTAAAATCAAAACAAATAAATGTTCAAGTAGCCTAGTAGGGCATTTGACCATAAAATAATCATAATAAATCATTTCAACCAGAGAAGAGTATGGATTTGGCTATTCAAATAGAAATTGCAAGGTGGAAAAGATAGAATAAGGGAGCAAGGCTCTAGCCATGCAGCGTCCAGAAAGTCTTCCAGCAGCCAGGTTTTTTTTCCTGCCGCGTGGAAGTTGAAGTTGGGCTCCAAATTTTGTGTTTTGTCCATGTCATCATTAATTCATAGGGTTGATTTTCAGCCCAGTCCACCATTACCTTATGGCAGCAGAATGCTTTGGAAAACCCACTTTTGTTTGAAGAACTGGAACCACTGAAAAAAAAAAAAAAAAAGAGGGAAAGAAACCTTATACACGGTGAGATCACACATTTGAGATAGATAAATTTGGCATGCAACTGTCTAGGGGATTCCCCATCTAGCCAACTATCAAAATAACAAAGAACCAGTCCATAGAAGAAAAAGGGCCCAGCAGCTGGAAGCCCGTCAGGGTGCAGCCAGATCGCTTTTTCTATTTAATGAAATTCAAACTGCAATGGGCTTACTTTGGTTCTGCAAATGGACTTATTGCAGTACTACAAGCTTCAAATGAGCGGTGCAACTGTGTCTAGATTTTTCTTCATGAACCACCCATAAGGATAGAAAGGATGGGATGCTTCCAGATGAAGATGCCAAACCATGATTCTTGAGCAGTCCTTTCCTAAGCCTTCCATTTGGCTTTCATCCTCTACGACTTGTTCAATGAACATACTCTCCTGCAAATATCAACCTGAATAAGGATGCAAGTAACACCTACTTATAAACCAACATTGATGAGAGAGAACAGACTAACTTGGACTTCTTTCTTGACTGTGTCAAGCTGCCTAATGGGTTCAAGATTGGACCGGTTCCATCTCTTTGGGTCCCAAAGTATGGTACTATTGAAGGCAAAGCCTGATATTTCAGATTGGAATCTCCTGTTTCTTCTGTTTGTGTGCCATCCAATAACTTGGCTGTCATTACAGACAGGACCCTCTAGTCCTGCTTTACTTCCGCTTGCTGTTAATAAAGCAACTGGCCATGTACCAAAACGCCTGCAACTCAAAACAAAAAGTGGCGGTCATGGGAATAAGATACAGAGATCTGGATGGCAAGAGTTTCACTTCACAAAATAAGTATACTTACGAAGGTAGAGAAATGTAAAAAGAGAAATGGGATAATTTCACAGCTTAGTATTATGGAGTATGCACCCTAGCCACAGGTGATAAATAATTATCACATGGCAAAGAGATGGCTGCCAGACAACCATAACAGACAGTTGCAAACCTTCATTGTGCAATATTTGGAATTCCAGTTATATTTATAGTTATCTTGACCAAAGAAATGGGGAGAAGGAAATAGTTCTAGGTAAAGGAGAAGGGAGGTTGTTAACAAAAATGTGTGCATGAACAGAAATGGTCCAGGGATTCATTATGTTCAAGAGAAGATAAGATCCAATCAGATTATTACCAGATCTTTTGTAGTGGTTCATAACAGTGCAACAGATCACAGCTATGGTCACATAAGCTGAGACATTTTTAGAGTAAAAAACCTCCAAGGTGAGCAAGAACTTTCCGTTGGTCTAGAAGACGGCAAATATCAGATGGTTATTATCACTTGACCCAGGACACTTTTGGCATAAAAACTTCCACAAGGATAGAGCCACTTAATCTGGCTCAAGGATTCTGCATTTTCCCCCTATTAACATGATGTATGACTTATACCTAAGCTTTTTCTGGAGAGAAGCAGCACTAGCTCAAACATCAACTAATGGAAAAAAGCCATGTTACTGGGAAAAGTAAGGAAAATACTAAGTTCACACAGACCTTAAAAAATAACAATAATTTAAAAGGGATAAAAACAACAAAGTATGCGTGATCACATACACCATAAAAGCAAAAGATGTGCCCTAGATAAACAGGGATCTACTCTTTTGTACCTCCTAATTGTACCAGTGGTTTTCAATTCTCAAGATATATCTAACACTTTCAAGACAATTATAATATAACATTTGCACCAAGTCACAAATTTTGAAATTATTTAATTCTCAGAGAACCTTGATTCACTCCTAGTATCTGTTGTTCACAACAATAAATCCATATCTATGCTAAGAAACTCCAACTACATGCTTGCATATTATTATAGCTATAGTTGGATGCCATAGTAAATTTTCAGATAGAGGTTTTTTTTAACATCGAAAGAGAAACAAGCAGATCCTAAGATACTGGGAGTTTTGATACCATTGTCTTGTCGACCAAAACTATGGAAAAGCAAAATTCCATCTTCCAATAAAAGCTCAAAACAGAATTGTTTTGTTTAAGTGTAATATGAAGTTGGAAGATTTTCTATCTAACTGGCATAAATGTACGCATGCAGCGTATAGCAATATGTATGAATGTATATCAAAATGTAAGTACGTATAAACCCCTTCACCATTAATATTGTAAGGGATCAACCCAGTTCTATCAAATATAAATGACATTCTCCAAATCTACAACCAAATGCGTGCAACTTGACATCACTTACTGGCCATAGAACATCAAGAAACAACACTGCAAAAGGAAATCAACAAAAATAATTGAAGGCATGTGACAGAAGCAGATCCAGGAATAATAAGTACCTGATTTCCCTCATTTTCTCAAAAAGATTGATGGAATGCACAGTATCATCATCTGCATGGTACACAATTCCATCGAGATGATGTGTTTCAATGTGAGACAACGCCACATTTCTTTGGTGAACACGTCTATCTCTCACACTGGTTAGGTTCTTGTAGCACACAAGATGTCTATACATAACACCTGTTTTTCTCAAGATGTCAGCTGTCTCAGCAGATTGGGAGAACATCTCCACAACTATCCAGAGTAGAGGAGGAGGGACCAGTCTTAATGTCTGAGCTAGTCGATTCAAGTAATAGGCTTGCAATGGCCGAGCATAAGTAGGTGTCACAATTATCAAAAGCTTCCTGTACATAAGATCAGAATCATGAAAAGGAATTTGGGCATCAAGTTTATCATCAGAAATTTCAAGCAGCAGCTCCGGTTTCACTGCCCGTGTCTCTAAACTGGCGTTGTCCTTGAATCTTCGAGCCTCAACATGAGGTCCCTTATTTGAGGTACCTTCGTGCTGATGTGCATTTCCATCTGGAGCGATGACCTCAAAGGAGAAGGCCTGCTGCTTGGACCCAAGATTTATTGAGACGTTCATTGAGATAAACGGGGTCAATCCAATGAAAAGTCCAACCATAAAGCAAATAAAGAAATGGACAAAAGCCCTCCGCCATAGTTGCCCCTTTGCTCTTGACCTCTCCGACGGCCGATATCTCCGAGATAGAATACTAAGAAGAGCAGCTTGAAGTCTATATAGAACCGAACAGGAATCCACTGAAACAGACTCTGCTGATAAAGATCCTCCTAATGATGAGTAGCCCGGACTAGACGATGACTTGGGCAAGGGAGAAGCCACTGAAAGCACCTCCCCATTCTGCATAGCTCCAGCGTGTGGCACTGGAGAAAAAGTTCTTCTAATTGAAGCCATTAAAAGGAACCAAGATATCCCTGCTATATTGAGAACCCAGGATGTAATTTCTTACCAAAGGAATCAAACAACACTGCTATAGGCAACATATCCTAAATGAAGACAACACCATTCTGCTTTCCAGTTGAACGCTAGAAATTATCTCCAATTTGTTCCAAAGGAAAAATCAGCGCCTAAAACATGTTTCATGGCAAGATCTGCAATATGATGGCACTATAAAGATATTCATTATCTTCAGGAATGTCCATTTCATGATTTTTTTTTTAATGAGTTAAGCTGTGAATTCGGTGTCTTCACTCGTGGGATACCTCCAACATTTCCATGGAAAGTAGCTCTGTTCCCAACTTCCAATTATGGAACCGCAACCGACACCAACACTTCTGGGCACAAAATGTAACATGCCAAACTCAGCATGTAGTCCTTTTGGGAACAGGAAAAAAAAAAAGAGAAGTAAGGGGAAGTGTTTTCCTCACATAGACAAAGCATTCTTCCTCAATAAAACAGAAAGAATGAAACTTTCATCCGACCCACCATCTGGAATAGCAACAACCCTTTCTGTATATCTAAAAACGACAATATTCTC
>NC_056558.1:35903982-35940828 GCF_013358625.1 Macadamia integrifolia | reverse complement strand
CCCAAAAAAAAAAAAAAAAACTACTCCAAACCCAGATCAGAATTTAACTCTCTTTCAATACTAGCTTTCTGCTCAGATTTCTTAATCCACAGAAAACAAATAGAAGCTTAAACTTGAAGCAACGGAAACCCAACTAAAAACGCGCTATCCCATTCCCAAAATACAGTAAAATCAAACACAATAACCCCCCCAAAAGACACGGCGAGAATAAGAAAAAAGTATTTCAGACAAAGAACAAACGAGATTCTGCCGGCAAAACAAGATCTTAACCAGGGTAGACACAAATTTAAATTTCTGGTTCAAATAAAGTGGGAAAGTACCTTACCGAGGAATAAGAGATGGGTCTTCGTTTTTAAGAATGTACAGTACTCAGATCCGTAGGTCAGCCATTACAGAATCTTTGAGGCTGTAAATCAGCTGGTGAAACGCCAACCATTTCTGTACTACAGACTACGAAACCACTAAAACTGAGGGTTTAGTAATAAATGCTCTGCAGTCGGAACAAGCGAAAAATGAAGAAGGGAAGAGTATTCGTATCTCCAGGAACCCAACGGTGAGCTTGAAAGTAGGTAGGGGTCCTGCTTTAATTTTGGCAGAGGGGTCCTGCTTGAAGGAAGAAAAAAAATTGAAGAGAGAAAAATGTGGATTTTTTTTTTTTTTTTTAAAGGGGATAGAAGGGAAATGCGGATTTGACATTATTATTAGGTATTAAGTAGTTACAGTCCAAAAATAGAGAAATTAACGACATTATAAAATATAACCGTGACCAAACACTTGACAGAGTCTTCACCTAAAAAAACACTCTTGCCAGAGGATATTTTTATGTTTTGGTGCAGAATTTTGGGTCCTTTCGGCGTGAAAATATCGTCTATGGTGATGCGGTGAGCATCGGATGGTTAAGATGACTTCGACTCACGTGTCCAAATACTCATCGCATCATCGCACTCGCTGCAAAAAATAATCATTCCTTTTCGATAGCCTAAAAACTAGGGTTCAGACTTCAAATGTCCAATGCTGCATTTGACGACTGAAAAGACCTAGATATTGCAAACACTTGCCAGAGTCCACCTAAAAAAAACACTTGGCAGAGGATATTTTTATTTTTGGTGCAGAATTTTGAGTCCTTTTGACTTGAAAACATCCTCTGCAGCAAGTGTGCGGTGTGATGAACATAGGATGGCCGAGATGACCTCAACCTGCATGCCCAAATGCTCTTGACCATCCAATACTCACTTTTTCTATAGAACGGAAAAACGTCATAAATTTTTTTTCTGTATGACCATCAAACGCAGCCTTAATCATTTTATAATTGATTTTTTTAAGCGAAACAAACTTTATAATTGTGCAAGAAAGAAAGAACACTACCTCTTTAGCATTGTCCACACCTAAACACAGTGCCATGTTTTAAGGGGCTATGAGTAGATGCCTTCAGCCCTTCGCCACCTAAAAACAAGGGAGGTGCGGGGTATGCATGATAGCGTTCCTCCTCCCATTATGAAAATAATAACAATTCCACCTTTTTTTTCTTGGTCAAAATAATAAAAAAACTACATTGCTACCCATGTAAGTCTCTAACTTCCTGGCTCTGCAGGATACTAGCTAGACTAAACGTTATAGATATAATAGACCTTACCTTATATATTTTTTTATTCGAAGAAAACAAGATTGGATTAATTTGAAGAAAGTTAACAACCCGACTTTTAGTTTGTAGGGCCTTGAGAGCCCGATACTTTAAAACACCTAGCTCCTTACCATTATGTACATAAAAGAGAACTTTTGACAGAAGGTAGTCCAGTTCCATTCTCCAAGCGACAGTGACCCACGGCCACTTCAAAAAAATTATCCCTAAACAATAATTTATCAAGTTCAGCTAGGTCAGTTAAAATACTATGCACTTCCCATCCTTTCGAAACAATCGCCCATAATTTAATCAGAAGTCCCATTGCCGTTGCATCAATATCTTCTCCTGTTGTGACAAAATCAACAAGCGAGAATAAGCAACAAGAGTATGAAAAGACGGATATAACCCATCCAGAAGAGTTCAAAGATTTGTTAAGACATAACGGTCACTAAAAGCACATTGACCGGGTAATGAGAGGGTATTCTCCCAAGATCACAAAAGGATTCCAAGGGGTTCAAAGTTCCCTCCTGCTGATGAGATTCTTAATTGTGGTTCGATAGGTCAGGACTCTAGACAACCATACATTCACGTGATTTATGAAGTTATCTGGCTTAAGGGGATTTGGCCACCCATTTGTGAACCCTTTTGGTCACCGCTTGCACCAACCTTTTCAGGATACGTTTTTCGTTTTAATGCCAACTAACTTCCTATAAAACCATATATCTCACATGAACAAATTGAAACATAGCTTGAAATATTGAACAGATGCCCAACTGCTATAATTGAATGCTTTTTATTACACAATCTTTCCATGTTATGGTGAGAAAATGCTTGACTAGTGAGACGGATTCACCAAACAAGGCTTGACACCCAATAAAGAAATAATATAAACAAAACGAAGTAGTAATGGAAATAACGAGTTTGAGCATCTTTCTTCTAAGATAGTAGATGATGTTGAGAATGCCTTATATATGCATAGTTGGAAAATCATATTTTGATTCGGGCATGGATTTAGGGGACGGTATCAGTATTAGTATCGGTAGATATCGATTGGATCAGATTGGCACATATTAGTCGGTTTTACCTTTTTTTTTTCATTTTCTTTTTTTAAGTATTAATTTTTTATTATTTTACCTTCTGAAACGATACGGATAATCAATCTAGATCGATCAGGGATTGGGGATTGATCTCAACCAATGCCAATCTGATACAGCCGATACAAGACCGATACTTGAAACCATGGACTTGGACGACCACCCGATTCTGAATATATAAAATATAGAAAACATGGACAAGGGTCATTTAGACTCGTTAATTTTAAATAATGACATGACTCGGTCCGAGTTACTGTGAGACACAATAAAATTAGTGTTCTTCCTGAGTCAAGTGAAATTCATTCGAGTTTGGCCATTTTCTCACCCTTTCCCTCTTGTCTGAGAAGCTTGTCTGGCATCTTATGTTCTGTGCGAAACTCTATGATTGTCTATGCAACTTGATTGAAAGAAAAAAGAAGACAAATAAAATCTCTCTCTCTCTCTCTCTCTCTCTCTCTCTCTCATAGTTTGTATGGCAAAGTTTGTGGTGGCTGTTTATCCCCTGCTATAAAGTTGAAGATGTGAATTTTGACCTCAACACAGCCTCAAAAGTCCACCCCCTGTGATCATTGGCATCTTCTTCAGCAATTCGGTCCCATATCAATCTTATGGGACTAATACCACAACTGTTTCCAAAGGTATTTGATGTGGGTTAATATGGTATTAGATCCCCTCATCATGTAAGTCAATTTATAGGGTTGAGTTATTTTAGAATCATATTAATGGTATCAAAGCAATCGATCATCGCCTAACCTGCACTCAAAATGAGCGACCTAGTGCCAGAGTGAGAGCTTCTAGGAAAGAGTTACCTGCCGCCAGACAGAAACCCTAGAGCAGGCTGAGAGCCGCTTAGAAAATGCTACCTGATATAGAGTTGATCGTTGGGTTTGAAAACATGGTGGTGTGTTACGGTCCCATATCAGTTTTATGGGGGCTAATCCCACATCGGTTTTTAAATAGAATTGATAAAGGGTTGATATGGTCATGGGTCCTCTTACCTTGTAAGCCAATCTATGGGATTGAATTCTTCTAAAACCGTATCATATCATTTCCTATGTGTGGCTTTTGAGCCTTTGGTGTGACTTGATTAGTCTTTTCCCTAGATTAGCCTTGCTCTCTATGTTGATGCTTATATCCGTTTCCTTTGTTGTTGCTAGGCCTTAGCTTGCTCCTCTTGTTTCCTCCATGTCCCTTAGGATTTTATTATATTATTTTTTCAAAAAAAAACAAATTAGTAGCCCTTAATTAATAATCTCCATAAGTTTGGAGATGAAATTTAATGAGGATTCTTATTCTTTCATATATATATATATATATATATTAACTCTCTTCCAAGGCTACGTTTGGTAATGTTTATATAACACGTTTTGTATCAAAAACGGAAATTTCAATTTCTATGTTAAAATGTCGTTAAAATTTTAAATTCAAGTTCTCTTGGAATTCCTTTTGGTAAAATCTTTTAGAACGAAACTTGGTTGCTACCTAAGTTGCAACCAAGTACTTGCAACCCCTGGTACCAGCAAGAGGAATGGAATCTCAGGGGTATGGGTGAAAAAATACACCCTAAGTGGGTATTTTCAAACCTGCCCCTGGATTCCATTCCGTTGGCTGTTACCACAGCCTGCAACTCAGGCAGCAGCGACATTTTTTCCAATCTTCTATGCTTCCTTAGCTCTTACTGCTCCAATGATTTTTAAGAAGATAATTTTCTTGCTGAATGACGAAAAGGGTTTTTGCATCATTTTTCTTACTCTCCTTAATTGCTCTTTCTATGCATTTATTAGAGCTATTGCCAATTTAGACTCTACAGTCTACATACCTGGATTCAACTAAATCCCATTTTTCTTGTGATTCAAATAGGTTTTCATTTTGATGCTCCAGAAATCATAATTATCTCCAGCAAATATTGGAATAGAAGGTTGTTGTATGCTCAAACCAGAAGAACTTGTTGTGGCCAAAGTGATTTCTCCACTCTAGGGTTTGCTTCCCTTTGTTTTTCTTCACACCAAATGCTTCCTTCTACCCAAGGTATCAGATCTGTTGGTTGTTTCTATTGCTGAAGCTCTATGAAGATTCAAGTAAGATGCAAAGAAAAACAGAACAGGAAAATTCTACAGAAAAATAAGAAAAAGAATGGAAGAGGGCTGGAACTTTTCTTCTTGTTGTAGCTTCTTGCCTTTTCGTTTCTTCTTTTTTTTTTTTTTTTTTTCTTTTCCTAAACTTACTTTTCCTTTCACACATTGGCAATACTTTAAAATACCAAAACAGGACATTAACCTCAAAAGCTCCCTTACAACACTCACTAGTCACTACACTCAAGTCACCTGCTGAACAATAGCATTCCCACCTTCAGATTCAGTTCCCACAGGAGAGGACACTGCACCAACACTTCCCTTCCCCTTCATCTTCCTCTTTCATCTGCTTCTTTTGTTTTTTTCTTCCCTGTCATTTCATCAATCCACCTAGTATATGCGGTTCTCAACTTCCAGGAGACAATTCATCTCATTCTCTACTAACCTAATCCCCTGCTACACCACAACCAATTCTAGTATCATTAAATTAACAAAAGAGTGAAATGTGGCAATATGAAGTTTAAGAAAAAAGTAGTTTGAGGGCTGAGTTTACAAGACGATCAATCCAAAAAAAAATATTGGGGTGACATGAGATGGATAATCAGCTTTTGACATGCATTGCATAAGAATCCTATAGGGCTCATGGTTGGGCTGGGTTGACCTTAGCTAGTCTTGTAATTTTATTCTTACAAAGGGTCACAAATGTTAAACCTAAGCTTACTAAAGGAGGTGGGGAGATGTTAAGACTATAGCAATCATTTTCCACCCCTAATCCATAAATTTGCAACAAGCAATGTTGTCAATTTAGTTATAAGATAGACCATTTAATCCCTTGACATTACCACATCTCCCAGATCTGGACGGGCCAAATTTTAGCTCAATTATTCATGATTGCTATTGTATCTAAAGCTCATATCAATACATGGCAAGAGACACAAAGACAACCTATGTAAAGAAAAAAAGGAGAAAATAGTTTGATCATTTGGTCGTCTTAGCTCAATAAGTAAGAGTATGTGACTTGAATAACACATGATGTGGGTTAAAGTCATACAGACAGCTTGTGCAACACTTGTGTAATATATGATGTGGACCTCGGGGAAGGGGAACACTACTACTAAACACAACAATAGATCAGGATAAAAACTGGGTTGGGCCGAGCTGGGCCTAGGTCTCAACCCAAGTCCAGCCCAACCCTCATCAGGGTTGGTTGGGTTGGGCCGAGTTGACCCTCATAATCAGGTTAGACTTCGGGTCAGGATGGGCCAAGACAGATTTGGGCCGTGAAGGCCAAACTGACACCCTTAGTCCCACATATAGATTATTAAACTAACGCAGTCCTCCATTATCCCATTACACATTGCATTCGAAACTAAACAACTAGATCGTAACCCATGCGTTCCACATTAGTCGATATCCACGCATGTAACATTCTTCCATCCAACCAATATTAGAATGCTAAATCACACATTAGTATAGCACAAGTACAGCAAAGCGTGCCTTTGAAGGAAATACTTCAGTGACGAAATGGAAAAAAGTTTAGAAAATCTACAATCGCATACTAATGGGGATGTCAATTGGTTAGTCCGGCCCGGCCAGACTGGGTAGGTTTTAATTGGGTCTAATAAGGTTTTTCCACTTTAGAATCTTAAACAATACCAACCCATTTAAGTAATCCGTCTTCATAGGCTAGCCGTACTCTCATTCATAAATTGTAGTTAAGTAGCCTTAAATGGGCTAATGAGACATTAATCTTTAAATAGACTTTAAACATGTCGAGCTGAATAAACGGGCTTTGAACATGTCGAACTATTAACCCATTGATCTCAGTTGAGAACCCATCGGGTAGTTCCCTTGTACCAGGAATAACCAAATATTAGTCGAGCCGGGCTTGAGCCCTACACATTTAATAATGACCCAGGCCGATTTGGGTTTTCCCTGTTGGGCTTGGTCGGGCCTGCCCATGGGGCCGATATTGACACCCCTGCAAAAGGGATGGGTTTGGTTCACTCAACACGTTTTAACTTTTCCTCTGTCATAAAAATATACCATTTAATCCGTTCAAAATTATTGAGCTTTAAGGGGAGGGGATTTTGACAAAATGCTAGGGTTTGATGCTCCTTTATGGTGTAGGCACTGTAACAGTGAGACTCACATTGTAGACCTCCCTGATTCAATGGTTTGGTTCCCTGTACATCAAGAGGTGTTTTTTAAATAGGGAAAATTACATGATTATCTATTTTTGGGTTTTCCTTTACAAAATTGTCCATTCTATGTTTTAGTTAACAAAATTACACAAAATTAAGTTTTGATTTACAAAACTACCCAAAATAGTAACCTTCACCCAAAGAATGATATATTTTTTCATTTTTACCCCCAACATCCTCCACTTGCTTCTCTGATCACCCTCTTTGTAACCACCATTCAAAATCCCCACCCTGCATGTCTCTAATCCACTCGACTTCTCAGCCACTACCCATTGTCCTATGCGTCATCGCTAGCTCGCCATCGCTAACACCAGACAACCTTGTGTAGTTCCGTTTCTACCCCTGCACATCGCGCATGGCATGTGAATCTCTCAATCTTCACTTCAATCCCTGAGAACATTGTAAAATAGCCAGGCAGTCATAGGCGATCGATAAGTTAATTTCTCTCTCTCTCTCTCTCATTTTGGGGGATTTTTCAGTTGAGTCAGATGTTCAATGTCAGATTTGTAGACACGGACACCTCCAATGCTCAAAGTTAGATTTGTACAGATGGCGGATGTCCGGTGTTAGTCGGTCACTCATACAGACTCTTTTTTACAGGGTTTTTTTTTTTTTTTTTTTTTGGGGTATTTCCTATTGAATCCGACACTTGTTTCCATATGTTTAGAGACGTTCAGTTTCCAACATCAGTTCATCACATTTGGGAGATTTTTTGGGTATATCTTGTTGGATCGACACTTGATGCTAGATTTGCAGAGATAGCCATGCCTAGTGTTGATTCATAACTTTTTTTTTTTTCCTCTTTTTCATTAAATCCAACCCCTCTCCCAAGAAGGTTGTCACATGCTGATCTCAATTCTTTCCCTGCAAAACCGAAATGAATCTGCTAAGTATGCAAAGGCAAAGCATGGAGCTTGTGAAGCCAGCACTCAAAACGCCATGGATGAACTCATAAGCATCTCCACGGCAACAACACTCACTGCGCCGAAAATCAATGCAGACATTGCTGGAGTAATGAAGCCGTCGTGGATCCCTTTGATGATCTCTCACCAGGTGAGGGATGGGGGGTTGCCGGAAGGTTGAGCAGGGTAGTTGCAGGGACGGGTGATCGGAGAAGAGGGAGGTGGAGGGAAGTTGGGGGTAAAAATGCTAAAAGGCATCATTAGTTGAGTGATGTTACTGTTTTGAGTAGTTTTGTAAACCCAAACATTAATTGGGTAGTTTGGTAATGGGAAACCCAAATGTGGGTAATCAAGTAATTTTCCCTTTTAAATAAGCGTCCAGCTGGTATTTCTCTTAAAGGGAGAAAGAACCCTGTGAGTTTGTGCCTCTTACTCTTAGACATAGTTGGACATGAAAATATCCAATGTGTATGGGAAACAACTGGATCTTTTCACACCCAGCTGTATCTGACCGTTTCCTACACAAAACTTATAGGAGTCATTCTCTCTTCCCTTAATTAAAAAATAATATAATAATATATCGGTTCTATTCAATTAATTATGACAATAGTTAACTCCTTGAAGAAGTATGTTGTCTAGTCAGCATTCTCGAGTTTTCAAGTTAATTAAAAAAATCTTTATTTCCCATTTTTTTTTTCTCTTTTTCATGCTTCCTAGGAATTCATTTGCCCTCATCTTATTAGGAATCTCTAAATTGTAGTTCTTAAGGTTGGGTATATTGCATGTGCATACAACCTCAATCGGCATAACATGCAGGATAACCTAAAGTCCCTACAAAAAAAAAAAAAAAAAGGATAACCTAAAGTTTCATGTACTTGACAACATTCCATATATATTGGGTGGCAATTCATAAAAGTATAGACTATAGACATCTTATCTAACAAAAGAGACGAGACGAACCTTGACGCAACAGTAAGATTCCTCTATTTCAATTTAGTTGTCGCATGTTTGAGTCAGGAAACAACCTCTATGTGAAGTAGAGACAAGACTCCATACATTATAACCCTCCTGAATCCTGCACTGATGGAAGCCTCATGCACCAACCTTTGTGGACATGTTTCCATGTTTTGATCACCTTGTAACTTCCCCACCTATGAATAAAATGTTTCGAGAACTATCTGAAAAGGTTATTTATTTTAAGATTTTTTTTTTTTGCAAGATTATTTGGAGAATTAGACCATTAGAAAAGAAATAAAAAATATATGGAATAGCTCTATATGGCCTCAATTTAAAGCCATTGGCAAGAAAATAGGCCTTATAGGATTTCTTTTCTCATTAAAAAAAAAAAAAAAAAACCCAAGGGCCATATAAAGCATAACCCCTATGTATGATAAGGGGAAAAGATAGCGTTGGCAATGCCGCCAGTTTTCAGTAAATTAATAATATACATCTATATAGGAGGGCAAAAAGGGTTTTTTGACAGTTGAAGAGAGAGAATGACATACGCTGGCCACCTGGTTGAATGCCAGCCTTTTTCCCATAATAAGAGAAACTAAAGGCACATGATAAGCCTTATGCTTGTAACGACAATCCCAAAGGACTGCTCGTTCAAAGTAAAAAAAAAAAAAAAACATATTGCAGCAATTCTCTAATAGTGAAGAAAATCATCAGTTGCAGAGGTGAGGGTTGGAGCTCTCCCCTACAGTCTAAACTGTGGTTCAAAAGGGCAGGTATGTTCACCTAGTTGAACCAATATGTAACCAAAAAGGGGGGTTTTTTTTTTCACTTTTCTTTTGACTTGATTTAAATTTTTTTATTTCTTAAAAGAACTTGTTGTTCATGGTGATTTTCTTTCCTTCTTTGTGGAATCATTTGGGTTTGTTTTTGTTTAGTATGAGTTTCTGAGTTTGATCTGCTAACTAGTCTATTTTGAATGTCAGAAGCAAATTAGAGCACAACTGACTTGGGAATGTCCCTTTCAAAGATGGAAAAGGGTCCAAGTTTAAATAGAGATATAATCAGTGATATGCCTCCAAACATAATAGAAAACATCCTTTCTCATTTGCCAATAAAGGAAGCTGTGCAAACATGTATCTTATCAAAGAAGTGGAGATACAATTGGGTTACTCTTCCAGAACTTATATTCAATTTTTCCCTTGGACATGCTGCTTTGATAAGCCAAGATAAGATTGAAAGATTTATTGATGGTGTTCTCTCACTTTATAGAGGTCCAATCTACAAGTTTCAGCTCTCTTCTTGGCCTTGTATTCAAGATTCCTCAGTTATAGATAAGTGGATATTATGGGTATCAAGAAATGATATACAAGAATTAATCCTTTATCACCCCATGTTTGACAATTATGAGTTACCATTATGTATCTACTCTTGTGAACATCTGAATCATTTGGAACTCAGTTATTGCACGCTTCGACGCCCGCCGATGTTTTCGAGTTTTCAGTCCCTCAGGAGCCTTTTACTTGAACAAGTTGATTGTGTTGGCTTCACATTTGAGAATCTGATTTCAAGGTGCCCATTACTTGAGAGATTGAAGATAGAAGGACTTACAAGTTCCAGTGACATTATAATCTATGGTCCTAAACTGAAGGAGTTAGTCATCAATGGGTTTTGCAATGTTTCACAAAATATATGCTTCAAGAACACCCCAGTTCTTGCATGTGTGTCACTGAATTTGCATTGTTATGATTTCAGTCCAAAAAATTTGAATCATGATGAAATGGGGAAAACTTTAAGCGTAGTCAAGGTTTTTGGATGTCTTGTTGCTGTTGAGAAGCTTGATGTGGGTGGGAATTTTCTAAAAGTAAGTTGATTTCATGAATATAATTTATTGCATTTCTCCTTATTCATTTAAGGATTGAGTTTTCCTAAGCCTAAGATGAATGGGATTTCATTCATCATTCCCATTCACCGTGGCCCAACACGACTCCCATCCAATAGGGGGAGAGAAGGTTGGGAAGAGAAGGGGTCATATCTAAACCATCCCATCATTCACCACTGGTGAAGGAAAACTTTGTCCGTCATTTAAATATTCCCTTAAATAAATTTTTCTTGCATTTTCTTCATGTAGTTCTTGGGAGTGGATTATGTACCAAAGAGGCTTCCAAATATCTTTTATCGTCTGAAGAGATTGGATCTGAAAATCTGCTTAAATGATTTGCAAATGGTCTCAATGGCAATCTGCTTGATTAGAAGCGCCCCGAACTTGCAAGAACTCTTGATGAATGTAAGTTATCTTCTATCTATGATTGTTTAGTCCAGAAAGAGATAGTTGAATCAAAATAATTCTTTTAATTTTCAGATATGCAATCAAGTCAACTTAGTAGAAATAAATCTAACACCATTATGCAACCTTTCACTATATTTACCCCCAACAATTCCATCATATGTCTAGGGTTTTAAACCCCCGTCTTTTTTTTTTATTATTATTAAAAGATCAGATCATATTAAAATTAGAAAGAAAAAAAAAAATAGACACAAGGATTAACATCTTAGCAAACCTAGACAAAAACAACTGAAAGCTGTAAAGAGACCCCCCTTTCGCCATTGCCATCAGTGAGGCCCCTGATTGCTACCTAAAGAATCAAAATCTAGGCCTACAATCAGCAGCAAACTCCTCGTTAATGTGTAAAGGTAAGTCAATCATAATTAAGGAAACACTAGATTCTGCCACTTCCTTAGCCAAGAAATTAGCTATAAGATAGCTTCCCTTTTTTGAATTAATTTAGGCAAGAGTAACAGATTTTGTTTTCAAATATTTTACTCATAAGTGAAGGGAAAAAAAAAAGTATTTCACTCTCAACAAAAATTTCTGCTTTTGTTGCATTCATTTCCTTGACAAAGAATTATAAAGCATTGATCTTGTTTTAAATTTTTTTTTTTTTTTTTTGGTGAGGGGATATATATATATATATATATATATCTTTTGAGTCGGAGCCGAGCTCAGCAAGGCGTGCCAGAAGAGCCTCTTTTTTCACTTTTGATGCTGGATTTTGATAAGGCTGGGAGGGCCAGAACAGGTTTGAGGCCCGTAAGGCTTTGGATGAGTGACGTCTTTTTACATTTGGAGATATCACAGTTATCCCACCATTTGACGTTGAAAGTCCGGCAAAGGACTAGAGCAACCCAGTCAGGGGTATGATAATCATAGATCTCATATTCCCAGAATAAAATCCATGCCAAACGGCAATGGAGAAAAAACGGGAGGAGATCAAGCTGGTAAGGATTTTGGGGGGAATATTTGCAAAATATTTGATAGGAGTCTTGAATTTGTGGTGGGAGAATATCTATCATAGGACCATATTGATCCCACCATCTAGAGAACCAGAGGGGTATTTGGTTATTGAATTTATAATCATATATATATATATATATATGTAGATATATATATATATATATATATATATATGAAGAAGTTGAATGTCTATGATTGTTACTCGTTTGTGGATCTTGCTCATGTAAGAAGAAAAAGTGAATTTTACAAATGTTTTATTTTATAATTTTGTAAATTACACAGTTTCAAGTTAATTATTACGCATTCATTTAAATGGATAATCAGTTCTTTCTTTATTTCTTTCTTTTCCCCCATTTGTTTCGGAGAATCATTACAAATACTATACACTTGATATTCTATCCCAAAATAATTATATTAAACAAGACGTAAGTACCCTATCAGTTTGACATAAGAAATGCCAGACATGCAAGAGCATCTTCAATGCACAATGGGGGATTGCGCAGTCTTTTCTTGCCCAATTCAGCCTAGACATTTTCTACACCAGACTGACAACATTCATTTTCCCTCTTCAATATGATGGCATTGGGATTCTTTGATGCAATTCAGTGATAACTATTTGAATGATTTGGTATCATTTCTTTCTACAGGTTTTTCCCCATACATACAATATTACAAATCATGCAAAGGAATTTTCACAAGTACAAGATGGATCAGAGTGCTCATTAAACCAGCTTCAAAATGTGAAGATCAAGTATTTTTCAGGTCTAGGAACTCAAATAGAATTTATTAAATTCCTACTCATTATCACACCTGCTCTCGAGAAGATGAGTATTCATGGCCTCGAAGAAATTTCTGCTGGAGACCATCCCATGCATGGGTCAAGGATTTTGGAGAAATTGATGCAATTACCTAGAGTATCCATGAAAGCAAAAATTGAATACTTTGAGCAATGAATGGTGGAACTTGGAAACTGAAGAGGGAATGGTAGTTATTATTGATTGGAGTGCTTGATTCCAAAGTTGGGGTAAACCCCAAATCCATATGATCACATTGAAGGGAAGAGAAAACAATGTAATATACAATTGTGCTTGATGACCTTATATAGCAGTTGGAACATAATTTCATAATGATGTTATTATATAAAATGTTTTAATTTAATTTGATAGGAGGATATGTTGAACTTTTTTCCTCAATTTTTTTTGGGTTTGATTATCAGGTTAATTACCATATTTTCGACGTGGATGAAAGTTTTTGTTCTAATGGATAGTTAAAAAAATAAACTTTACTTCGAATTCGCCAACTTTAGGTTGCGTTTGG
The DNA here is from genome assembly GCF_013358625.1 of Macadamia integrifolia. Classification (NCBI taxonomy): domain Eukaryota; kingdom Viridiplantae; phylum Streptophyta; class Magnoliopsida; order Proteales; family Proteaceae; genus Macadamia; species Macadamia integrifolia. Next base: position 35,927,369 of record NC_056558.1, on the reverse strand, counting down.
TTGCAAGGGAAATGGGAAAGGGACATGAAGTGAAGTGAAGTGAAGTGAAGTGAAGTGAAGGGAAGGGAAGTGAAGGGAAGGGAAGGAATTTTTTTCCCCCTTTTGAGTTGTTTGGTTGCAACAAAAGTGAAGTGAAATTACTGTTTCTTGCAACTTCCATGGCATAATCTCAGGTTAAAACTCAAATGAAGAGTTTAATTACATTTATCAATCACGGAATACAAATCCAGAAATTTGGGTCTCAATCTCGCAGCAACAAAAATCTCCCAACATAACCATAATAAATGTCCGGAGAAAATGAATTTCTGTAATGTCTATAAACCGATAATCCTTCGAGAAGGCAAAGAATGTACAGATATAAACAGAGCAAAATTATAGTTCTTGCAACTTCCATGGCATAATCTCAGATCGAAACTCGATGAACATTTGATCACAATTATCAATCATAATTTCATCATCCCACAATAGTGGTGGAGGCAAATTTAAATCAAGAATTTCAGGTATCAATCTCACAGCCTCACCCGGTGATGATGAATTCTCTTATGCTTCTTGTTTCTGTAGATTCTTCTTCTCTTTGATCTCCACCTTCACCACAACAGCCGAATCAACATTGGATCCTGGTAAAACGAATTGGGTCTTCTGCGAAACCTCTGCATCGATGATCTTCTTCTTGGGTTCTGCGCACAAGGCGGAGCATTTTTTTCTTGGTGTTTGATCGTCGACAATTTTTAACCTGGGTAGCTTCTTAGCTTCGAGCCCAGATGGGTTTTTCTCAGACAAGAGTTCATGGAGGTGGAGCTTTGCAACATCAAGTAATGCATTGAATTTCTTCCAGGAGCCCTCGAGAGAGATCGTCTGCCATGAGCGGGGTGAGAGTCGCGAGCAAGGGGAGAGAGAGAGAGAGAGAGAGATCGTGACAGTAGGGTTTTATTTTTTTTTCTTATTTTGGTGGGGAAATAAAAAGGAAATTTTTATTATATAAGTGAAATTGTTTTTACATGTAAAATATATTTTCCTTGCAATTAAACATCTAAAATTTATTTCCCCTGGGAAAAAAATTCCACTTTACATCAAAAATTTGCATTTCTCTTACAACAAAACGAAGCCTTAGTGCATATCAATTTTCACTTTATCCTACACCACTCATTGCCCATGAGGCTTTACAAAGAGCCTTTTCGTTGTCACCACTTACCTAGATCGATATGGCTAGTTTTCATTTGCTATTTCTAGCTTGAATTAAGGTTTCGAAGCCCCTTCCCTCTCTCTATAACTAGAGTCGTAGGCAAACTTGAGTTTAGAGCCACCTCGAATCGAGATGTCACAACACCAACCGGATCGGAAACCGGTCCTCTCCTATTGTGGTGGGGGATGATTAGGGCAAGAGTAAGACCATTAGTTCAAAAATACTATTAGTATTATTATGTAGATTTTTATATATATATATATATATATATATTTACTTGTGCAATAATCCACATAGATTTCATTTCCACTGGGGCTATAGGTGAAATGCAGCTAAAGGGTTATGTTTAGAGGCGGTTTTCTAACGCAATTGAAGGGTATCCTAAGGGTGGATTTTTAGAGGCGGTTGTGTAACCGCTGCTAGAGGGACTTGTAGAAGGGGTTTCTTAAACCATTGTTAAAGGGTATCTAGGCTATGGAAGCTTCCAACTTCAAGCATATTAGTTTGGCCAGCCATTCTTTTATCACATTCACTTTGGATACTTCTACTGAGATACCTCACTAGAAGTACTAAACCATAAAAATAAGATTTGTGGCACCATGAAGAGCCCTTGTCGGGGGCTACAAATAAATGGCTCAACACACATAACACATCTCGAATGTGCTTCAAGTGTTCATCAGTGGATTTACTATATATAAGAACATATCATCAAAGTAAATAATACTAAAATCATCGAAAAAAGGTTTCAATAAACCTTACAAATGTGGATATTAGACAGACCGAAAGGCATAACTAGTCAATCAAACAATCCATTTCGAGTTTTAAATGTTGTCTTCCATTCATCTTCTGGTTTGATTCGGATTTGATGGTATCCACTATTCAGACCAAATTTAGAGAAAATGGTAGCACTAGAAAGCTGGTCCAGAAAATCATCAAGGTGAAGAATAGAGAAGTGATACTTGATAGTAATTTTGTTGATTGTTCTATAATGGATTCACATCCTCCATGTTCCTTACTTCTAAGCCACCAAAAGTGTTGGTATGGCACAAAGACTAATGCTCTCCTTTATGAACCCCTATATTTAAAATTTCCATTACCTCTTGTTGTAACTCTTTATGCTCGGCCGGACTCTTCCAATAATTAGCTAAATTTGGTAGTAGGGCACTGAGCATCAAATCAATTTGGTGTTGAATTTCTCTCATAGGAGGTAGACTAGAGAGTAGGTCTAATAGGAAAACATCTATAAACTCATTTAAAAGTGTCTTAACTTGCTCGGGTACAAAACAAGTGCAGTTTTGTTTTGTAATTTAAGGTTCTCAACGCCAAAGAAATCTAGGAGATAATTTATCTCATTCTCTAATAATCTAATCATCTGCTACCATCAAAATCGATCAACCGATTGGACTAGGAGATATTCATAATGGGGACTGCTTACTGCTAATCTTATTACTATGATCTTGTTGATTCAGTCAAAGAACCAGATTCATCAATACCGGTAGTCACTTAAGTCAATCCAGTAGCACAAGTAGACCTTGTTTTTTCAGAGTAAGAAGGAGTAGAGAAAATGCCTCGAAAGGTAAATTAATCTACGATCACTCTCTCCCGTTGATCAAGCTAATAGTAGATCAACCAAACAAGGGAATGAGCACAACACGTGAAAGTCATTGCAAGTTATCCGGCGCAGTAATTTGATTTCTTAGCACACACACTACCAACCCCCCTTTTATGTGTTTGTGTGTGTGTGCGCGAATCAAGGGGAAAAAATAAAACTAATAAGAAAGAAAAGGAAGACTGTTACTGAAAATAAAAAATAGAATTTCATCGAATTGAATGAGAGGGTGATAAATACACCATTTCTCCAAAACTATAAACTCCTTTGGTAACCGTCTTTTATAAATACACCATATCTCCCTTCCGCGTAATCATCCAGAGCAAAGTTGAATAAGAGACGTTTCTAGTTTAGGGTATTGTTTTCACGCTTTCTCTCTCCAATTTCTATAAAGGTTTTACACTGATCTTTGTCTACTTATCTTTTCTGCTTGTTATTATCTTAGGCCAAAACCATATCACTCCTCAAAAAATTAAAAAAAAAAAAAAAAAATTTGTTTCCTTATTCTTCTTCCTTCAATCTTCTTGCTTTTGGTTAATTAATTTATATGGTTCCTTTTTCAGAATCACAACACGAGAGAAGCAAAGATGAGACAAAGCTACACTTGCATGTCCTCTTTCCAATAGGGTAAAAATCTTTTACATTTCAGATCTAACGCCGTCAACCTCATTAAGGTGAAGTACAGTGGAGGAAAGTGCAATTTTCTCTTTTTAAAATTGTAGTTTGAGGGCTAAATTTAGAAGTGGAATAATCTAATATAACTTCAACTATAAGAGTCTCATTGGGCAATTAGATAGGATAGACCAAAATAAAAATCCAAAATACTATAGCAATATGAGATGGATAATGAAAACATGTACCAAATCCAATGAGTTCAACCCTTTCAGATCAACATTCAGAATGCTAAACCACAACTTGGTACTATAGCACAAGTATCAAAAAGTGTATGAAGGTATTCCACCTTGGCCTTTGAAGGAATTACTTATTAATGACAAATTTGGAAAATATTTTAGAAAATTTATGACCACATAATGTATTCTTCCTTTGCTTAGATGTGTTTAGAGGATGAGACACAAATTAACATAGTTCTTCTCTTGAATCTACGTCCACACAACTAAATGATGTTCTTACTTGTCTTAAAATGTCCTCCCATTCTCTCTTTCAAAGAGAGAGCTTTGGAGAGAATCAAGAATAGCTTACAATTTATAAAGAAATAAAGTAGGTGATGATATAAATAGGAAAAAGGTAGGTGAGATGAGGATATACATAAAAAGAAAGTAGGTGTGATACAAATGATAAAGAATCTTTATCTCTTAGTTCCTTCTTTATGCAATTTTGTTTCCTATCCTGAAGAAATGTATTTTGATCCACTCTCTTTGCTATCACTAGCACATGGTGCTTATGTGAGAAGCTTATCTCTTATCCGTTTAGGTAAAATTATCCCTCATTTTTAAGAAATATTGAATAACCTATTTATCAAGAAATTAAAGTTTTGGAAATCACAAATTTATTGAGCTGATTTTGGGAAAATGCTATGCTGGACGCTCTCCTTAAGGTGTCCCAAAACAGTATTATAAGACTAGGAAATAAATTAGATGAGGATATGCATGGAAAGAAGGTAGCTGAGATGAGGATATACATTGGAAGAAAGTACGTGTGACACCAAAGATCAAGAATCCTCATCTTTTGGTCCTTCTTTAGGTGATTCCGAGCTTCCAGCACATGGTGCTTGTGTGTTAAACTTATCTCTTATCGTTTAGCTGAAACCCCCCCCCCTCGTTTTTAAGGAATATCCAATCACCCTTTTATCAAGAAATTAAAGTTTTTAAAATCTTAAATTTATTGAGTCTTATTTTGGGAAAATGCTGTGCTGGACGCTCCATTTAAGGTATACATATACTAATACAGTATTCTAGCCACTGGAACAATGAGTTTCACATTGTAGACCTAGACCCCACTGATTCAATGGTTTGCCTCCCTGGACATTAGGGGTCGATCCCTTTGCACTCCTTGAAGAAGTATGTTGTCCAGCCAGCATTGTTTGCTGTCATCTTGTTGGAAACCCTAAATCTTAAATCCTAGATCCTAAACGCTGCTTTATCTATAAAGCAAGAAGAAGAACTGCCCAAGAACAAAGCAACCAGGAATGATAAGCCTCTGATCATCCTGGATCATGGCCATCCCTGAGGATTCTAGGCAGATAGATAACTGTCATTGAGCTCAGGAAGGAGAGAGAAGCTTCTCACGACTCAATGGCTTAATTATCCTAATAATCATCTAGTCCAGCTTCCATGAACAATCAAACTTCCCATTCTTTATTATGGGCCGTGACCCCTACGATCATGCTATCAATGCCATTCTCCTGCTGCATCCTTGTTGCCTATATCATTCTGATCATCCACTGAGGTAAGCTTCCATTAATCATCTCTCTCTCTCTCTCTGAGGACTGAGCTTGTTCTTTTTATATTATGGGCCAACAAGAAGATCTCAAGGATAGACACCAAGAGACCAACAGCCCTAGGGAGAAAGAAAAAATGGTGAAGAAACTCCGAAGTACAGGGGCTTCTCAGAAAGGAGTTCAACATTGAGATTGGTTTTGTGTTGAAGATGATAGGAAACAAGGATGTTGTGTGAGATTGTCGTTGGTAGCATGTTCATGGAGGTCACGGCCCATAATAAAGAATGGGAATTAAGTTCGAGAGTTTGTGAAGGCTGGACTGGATATCTTCACAAGAAGCTGCAGACCCCTGAGAGGCTCATCTCTATTGTCCAAAATCCAAAGGACGGCCATGATCGACCCTTAATGATCAGAACCTTACCATTTACAAATCAAAATGTTTTAAGCTGTCGTAAAAAAAAATCCAGGGCCCACGCATTGCCCCTAAATAATAGAAACCAAAGGCCCAAAAATTAGGCTTATGCTTGTATATCAGATGCAGAGGTTATGTAGTTGAGCCAAATGTAATGGAAAAAATTCTTTTAAATAATTTCCATTCATTGATAATTTGATATGATAGTATAGGATCTTGGTTTCTGGTATTTTCATAGTTCTATATTGGGAGTTCAGATTGCCATATGAAAGAAGAGACAGTTTTCTGTCCGAGTCTCCGAGAGCTGCCCCTGCGCTACAGGCACAGAGCTATGAAATGACCACACTACCCCCTCTTGTGGCACACACCCAATGTCTGGGTGCAATTGGAGCTCTTAGATAGAAAACACCTGTCCAACAAAGAAATACTTGAGCTCTTTATTTTGTTTACTATGGTAAATCCATAATTATGGCAATCCACTTGGGCATAAAATTGTGGGGCTGACAAGCAATATTGTCATAAGGGTGTCAACCGGACGGTTCTAGGTAAGGGTGCTAATCGGTTTGGTTCTGATATAAATGGTTTGGTTCAATTCAATGCAAGAATTTTTAGGTAAAACTAAAACCGACTCATTTAATAAACAGTTTTATATATGAGAACCGAAACCATTTATAAACTATTTTCTTATGTTTTCTAACTTTTTATCCAAACAACAACTTTACCTTTAAAATTTTTAGTGAAATGAATCACAAATCACAAATTACTCTCAAGCCATTTGTGATTTGTGGCAACAAATCATTTATGTTGATTTTTACTACCTTAAATGAACATGTGTGCTAAACTACTCAAAATCAATAGTAAATATGTAACTTCAGTATACTTTATACATTTCCAATAAAAAAACCCCAAATCATATCATCTCTCTCTCTCTCTCTCTCTCGAAACTCAAAGCTAAAGGTGAAAACTAAAACCTGTTTTCTCATTATATAATCTATTTTCTAAATAGTAACCAAACGAATACTATTTGTGGTCCATAATTTATTGTCACAAATAATTTCTAAAAAATGTTAATAAATACAAATAGAAATCATGCCAAAGAGAGACTTAAGCTTGTTCAAACCTAATCTTATATAAGTAATTTATACATGACAAATGGGTCTTCGTAATTCCAGTTCTAACCATTTCTTTATAAGGCTTTTGGTTTCTACCCAAAAAATATTTATCAGGCTTTTGGTTCTGCATTCGATGGAAAACCGGTCCAATAATTGGTCCCAAAATCAAAACGGGACTAGTTGATTTTGGTTTTAGCGGGTTAATTCCCGGTTCTGGAACCAAATTAACAACCTTGGGTGGCCATTCTTAGCCGGTCTGTCCAAACAGGGCCCCTGACAAATACCAAACACTCAAACAGGCAGTTATTGGGCCGAACCTAATTGTTAAATGGGAAACTCAAGAACGGCTTGTAGACCCAATGGGCTAGGACACCATTAATCCCAGAACTCTCAAACCTGTCCAACTAAAAGGACTATTCTGTCCCTGTGTTGAAACTTAGCTAACTCCAAGTAACTCTTACGCCATAGGAAAAGATTGAAATGCACTTGGCCAAGTCGAGGATAAAATGAGATATACGTAGACCATGCACACACCACCATCGACTGCAGGACCCACTGATTGTGGGACCCACCACTGGAACATCATCTGGCCACATCATCACTGCACCAACTCCCATGTAGGACCCATATCACCTTGAAATGCGTATGACACCACATTTGAACATTTTTATCGATCACCTTGGTTATTTTAGAGCGACCATATGGAATTAGCATATCTTTTTCATTTAAATTTGGATCATGATAATTTTAGCTGCATTGGATTCATGAATCAATTCTCTACAACATTTTAGAAGAAACCTTGTGCCAAACATGTAATTGAAAATTACCAAAATATCCCTGAAGACGACTTTTGAGTGACATGGATTTACACAATAGATTAAACACCGTCAGAATAACCACATCACAAATACAACCTCTGACATTGACTTTGACACCAGCCATGTCATCAAATGGTTGTACATCACCATTCATATCTATCTACTTCATCATTTTCACATGGCCATGGTTACCATCAATGACAGCACATATGCAACAAATATAATGTGTATAATGGGCTACGCTAAATACAACAAGGGTAAGAGTATAATGACTTGCTTTTTATGGTAAAGCATTAATCTACCATGCCGTCGCTTCAACCATCGAATGGAAATAGGGGAATTTGTAATAGGGTAAACATCACTCCCCTTCCCTGAACTAAGGTGAAATATCAACTTGACCCATCACCTTTTCGAAAATATCACTAATGTCCCCTACAAGAAAAATATGCTATCTAATAGCCTCAATTGTTAGATTTGACTGTTAAGTCAAGTTAAATTTTTTTATAATTCCCAAAATACCCCTTTGTTTGCGTAATACCAAAACTACCATTATCTCAAATGAAAGTCCCTACATCGAACGAAAACCACTTTCCCTCTTTCTCCCTTTCCCTCTTTTTTGGAAAAATTATCAGCAAACCAAGTAACTACTTGGATTATTAGATTATTGGATTGGCAAAATGGTCGCGCTACGTGCAGAAAAATAGAAATGCAAAACGTCTGGAGCCCGGTGAATGTTCACGTAAGTGATATGATTGACACGTGTTAAATATGTTAATCCTGCTAACAGAGTTGTAAACAGTTATAACTCTGTTTAATATTATTAATAATTAAATAAATAAATAATAAAAATCCCAATATAAGCAGAGTCCTCCTTTGATTCTACTTAGAAATCTCGGTCCTCTCTCTCTCTCTCCTTGCTTCTTCTTCAAGGCCGTTCCTTCTTTCTTCTTCCTTTTTCAACTCTCTCTAATCTAGTTGAAGTTTTGTTTACTAATCTCATTGAAGATTTGCATCCAAGGTAAATTTTCATATGTTAATAATATCTACCCAATAAGTAATAATAAAATCCTAGATATTCAGCTTTGTTTACTTTATAAATTCAAATTTGTCATCTGCCATACATGTAAGCTTTACTGTCCAAATCCCTTCCCTGATGATTAATATGTTAACATGGTATTTGGATATATGTGGCCAAGTCTCTCACATGCTCAGTGCCTAAAAATAATTATGTTGATTTTTTTCTTACCTCATCCTATTTTGAGAGAGAGAGAGAGAGATGATGATAATGATGATGGCGGCTATAGAAAGAAGGAACAACGTTGAAGAAGAAGAAACAAGGAGAGAGAGAGAGAGAGAATTGAGATTTCCCAGCAGAATCAAAGGAGGAGTCTACTTATATTGGATTTTATTTATTTATTTATATAAAAAAAATATATTAGACAAGTTAAGTAACCACGTCCGTCATCTCTCCACCCTAAAAACTAGGAATCAGTTACAATATAAAAAAGGGTAATTTACAACATCACCACTTGGAGAATGCCAATATTATAGGGACACCCCCTCTCTTTCACCAAATTAAACTCAGACCCCTTGCCTTCAGTCTCTGTTAAGTGATGCTTTGAAATGACACTTTAGCCCTTATCAGTAAAACACCCTTATTATATTATACCAAAAATACCCTTCTATTCACCCTTACCTCTTTTATCACTTTCTCTCCATCATTCCTTCTTTCCCTACCTATGGCTTGTGAGTCCGACGAGATCCATACTACCTAAGTTGTTGTCGTCGGTGAGTGGTGCACTTCCCATCGCTGCCATCTTAGGTCGCCGGTGAGAAGGTTTGGTTATGTTTTTTTTTTTTTCCCTCTGTTTTTCATCCTAGGTCGTCACTCTGTTACAAGTTCATTTTTAAGGGCAGACCGAGGGATCAAAATGAACTTGTGGTGCAATTGATTCAGTTTTCTCATTTCAGGGGACAACAACTTTTTTGAAATGGTAATCAGACGCCCCCTTTTCTACTTCCTCAAAGGTTGATTTAGTTTTCTCATTTGGTGAATCTCCAGAAGCATTTCAAGAATAATCCATTACTTTTTCATCATGCAGAGCAGAGGATCCCCGCCCTGGATCATAATTGACCTTCTGCATTTCATTTCTTCTTCTTGATAGCTGGTATAGCTGGTAACATTTTCTAAGTCTATGCTAGCTCTTCGGTAGACTCTATTGCTGAGAATAAGAGTTTATGTTAAACTATTGTTTTTTATTTTTTATTTTTTTGAAATTAAAATAAGATGTAGGGTTCTGGTTGTTTTATGCTTTATGGTGGTGGAAAATCAAACGAGGTTTTCCATTTGAGGTTTTGGAGATTGTAATTAAAAATTCTAATGGTGGTTGATACTCATTTTTATTTTTTCCTGATTGAGGTTTATGGTAGAGATGGATTTGGGTTCTCCAGATACTAGATTGGAAGAGATTAATATGCTCAGAAAGAGGAAGGTTCCTTTTCTGTTGGAAAACTAGACCTTAATCTTGCAGTGACTAGAGAAGAAGGGAGTGATGCTTATGGCCATGAGGCGGTTACAGTGGATTTGAATCGGCAGAGGAAACATGGCTCCCCATTCTTTCCTATTGGTGTACTATGTAAAGACTCAGATTCCTTTTCCATGAAATCCAGTTTGCCTGGGAAGACTGAATTTGAACATGATGAGTTTGGGGAAGAATCTTTTATTCATGATCCAGAGGACTTGTAGTCTCCAAGGACAAGCATTACCAAGGTGAAACTAGGTTCTTATCTTACAGTCCCTCTGGTAAATCTTCATACCCTGATGACTCAGAAATGTTTCCAAATGAAATAAATGAATATCAAAGATAAAAGCATCGAAAGGTTAAGAATCAGATTACAGTAAATAACGCCAAAGCCGTTATTTTTTCTTTGGGCGAGCAAGAACACAAGGGCAATTTCAGTACTCCATTATTTTTAAGGGCAAAATGGCATTTAGAAAAAAAAAAAAGAACTGCTGATGTCAACATTCTTGGTATATTCTATGACACTAACTAACGGCAGGGGGTCCAAGTTTAATTTGGTGAAAGAGTGAGGGTGTCCCTCTGATATTGACATTCTTCAGGGGTGGCGTTGCAATACGTTCTGCTACCACTCGCCCTATTGGATTTGCCCCAAACATATGCAGACAAAATTAACGATACCCAAATGATAAGTTGCCATTGATTTTTTGAAGACATGATGAGCAGAGAATTACATTTGTTACATGCTACACAAATAAAACCCATATGAGATCTTTAAACTACATAATGTTCTTCCTCGATAATGTCAAGAACTCGAGCCAACCGGCAACGGCGGCGGTGGAGATGGAGATCGATGGCCAAAATTGTTGAAACTCTGTTGTAACTTTGTAAGTTTGTGACCCTCCTCTTTACGATACAAAAAAAAATGACTTTCTTTTCCCTCTAATTTCCATTTACTGAGCGAGCTTGGAGGCTTGCTTTGCTTGCTTCATTGTTGGGTCAGCGTTCTTCAGATACAATGATAGATTACGAGAAACACAAACACTCGCGCGTTGCGACTCGATAGTAAGAAAGAAAGGGTCAGTCTGACAACCACCCTCACCTCAACCCCCAATTCCTCATCCCCTTCTTAATTCTTCTTCTCTAATACTCTAAATTGGGTTTGTATCTGTGTGCTCTTATTGATTTTGCTTGCTTGCTTGAGCTAGGAGGAGATCAAGGGGATCGATCGATTTCATTATTATTTCATACTCCATAGCAGAAGGAGGAATTGAAAGAGAGTGAGTGGACCTCAATCAAGCCATCCTCATAAGTCATATCCATGTTAGAGATTCTAAATCCTAGAATCATTTGAATTACCTATAGTGTATAGAATACAAGAATGAATAATGGAAAGAAATCAATCACATACCCGTTGAGCGTGAATAAAGTCCCTAAATCAAGGTTGACGCTTGTACCACGAATTATGATGAAGAACCACGCAATATGGGTCCTTCTACTGAGTTCTTCTGCAGCCTCTTACTATGGGATCTTCTCTCTGTCTCTACACTAGCTTTGTGAGAAAGCAGTGCTCCCAAAATATTATTATGAAGTAATAGCTGCAGGGACCGTCAGTATTCTATATATAATAGAATTCCTAAACCCTAATCCATTCTCACAATAGAATAGGGCTAGAAGTTTCCTAATTAGAGTGGTCCTTATTCTCTTGGGCCCAATGGGTCAATCAATATCAGTTAAGCCCACATAAGAGTCCTAACAATCTCCCACTTGGGCTACACTGATACTGATGTCTTCCCATTGACATCTGGCCAAATAATCCCAAGATTGAATACCACTCAAAACAAACTTTGATCCAATCAATAATCTCCATTGTTGAACAATAGTAGAAAATACACCTCAATATACGGCATATAACTATCTAATGTTACAAACAACAGAAAATTATCAATTCAAATCGCCTGGAAACATAGATATAAGGAATTATATCATAACTGTGATCACATAAGATATATCCTTCCTTATAGGTCCGTTCCTGATCTAAAGACCAGCCTACCTTGAAAACCTCACAGGTAGAGAACTTTGATATTAATCAATACTTAGGCAAACCGCCATTTTCTTGTATTAATATCTCACTTTGGCATACAGCCTATGGTTAACAACCATCTCCATGGATTTAGGCTAAATACCGCCATAAATCACGAAACTTGGCTAAACACTACCATTAATTGTGACATGTCAAAGTAAACCACAATAATCATACAACAATACGATGAGAGAAAATATAAATGAACACTATACTGGAAAGTAAACATCCTCAATATAGATTGTGCTCATAATGTATGATCTAACAAAATAATGCTTATTACAATACCACTATGGATAAGTAAACTCCCACTAAACAAGCATATCAAAAGATTCCATCACACCCATGTTAGAAACATGAGTCTTAAAAATTCCCACTGGAAGAGCTTTGGTCAGAGGATCAGCAACCATCTCTTCAGTAATAATATGCTCAACAGCGATCTCCCCAGTGTTGATCTTCTCGCGAACCACAAGATATTTAATCTCAATGTGTTTGGAGCTGCTAGATCTCTTGTTATTCTTTGCAAAGAAAACAGCAGAAATATTGTCACACCACAAATGCAAAGGCTTAGAGATGGAATCTACAACTTTCAGTTCAGATATAAAATTCCTCAGCCACACTGCCTGCTTGGTAGCTTCATAAAGTGCCACAAACTCAGCTTGCATAGTGGATGAAGCTAAAATAGTTTGTTTGGCACTCTTCCAAGAAATAGCTCCTCCTCCCAATATAAAAATGTATCCAGAGGTAGACTTTCTATCATCAGTACACCCACTGAAATCCGAGTCAGAATACCCCACAACTTCAAATTTTTCTGATTTACTGAACACTAGCTTGAAGTCCTTTGTCCGCTGTAAATAGCGCATAACCTTTTTTGCTGCAGTCCAATGAGCCAAACCAGCATCAGATTGAAACCTGCCAAGTACACTAATTGCAAAGGCAATGTCAGGGCGAGTACAAACTTGTGCATACATCAAACTTTCAACGGCAGAGGCATAAGGCTTGTCATTCATTGAGCTCCTCTCAATATCATTCTTTGGACATTGTTGCTTGTTCAACTTGTCTCCTTTACTGATGGGTGCTTCACCACCAGAACATTTAGACATGTTAAACCTCTTTAAAACTTTATCAAGATATGCCTGTTGTGATAGCCCAAGTAACCCCCGCGGCCTATCACGACTAATCTCGATTCCAAGCACATAACTTGCTTCACCCATGTCCTTCATTTCAAAGTTTTCTGAAAGAAAACCCTTGGTCTCCATCAATAAGATTTTGTTGCTGCTAGCCAATAGAATGTCATCCACATAGAGCACAAGAAAGATGAAACTACTCCCACTGAGTTTCAGATATATGCACTGATCGATTGGATTCTCTACAAAACCAAAAGAAGTCACAACTCGATCAAATTTTAAGTACCATTGTCGAGATGCTTGCTTTAACCCATAAAGAGACTTTTTCAGCATACACCTTCAGGTTGTCTCATGTACACCTTCTCTGACAGCTCTCCATTCAGAAATGCTGTTTTCACATCCATTTGATGTAACTCTAGGTCAAAATGGGCAACAATGGCCATGATAATTCTGAATGAGTCCTTTGATGAGATAGGTGAGAAGGTTTCCTTATAATCTATCCCCTCTCACTGAGTAAAACCCTTTGCCACGAGTCTAGCTTTGTAGCGTTCTACTCTACCTTGAGAATCTGTCTTGGTTTTGAAAACCCACTTAGATGCAATAGCCTTACAATCCTTTGGAATTTGTACTAATTCCCATACTCCATTGTTACTAATGGATAACAGCTCTTCCTTCATTGCTTCTACCCATTTGTCTGAATGCTTATGATTAACTGCTTGAAGAAAAGTAACAGGGTCTTCTTCTTGTCCTATGTCAAACTCACACTCATTCAAATAAGAAACATAATCAGAGTGCAGAGAAGGCTTGCGCACTCTAGTAGACCTCCTTATAGGTTCAGGTGGAAGCCTACCAATATTAGCGGTATCAGGAGGTGAAAGTGGGTCTGCAATAGCAATATCTGTCCCAACTTGCAAATCATATTCAATTGGAGTTTGAATGATTGTATCATCAGACAGGATGGGATTGAGATCAATAAGTGAATTTCTCAACTCAACAGGTGCTATCTCAGGAGTGTCATACTCCCCTTCTTCAAAAGAAAAATTACGAGGAGTTCTAGACTCTTCATTGCATTCAACAAATCTAGCATGAGTGGTCTCTACAATTTTGTGTCCTGGACCAGGACAATAGAATCTATACCCTTTAGACCTCTCTGGGTATCCCACAAAATAGCAACTTGTAGTCCTTGAGTCAAAAATTTTTTCTTGAGGGTTAAAGACTTTGGCTTCTGCTTGACATCCCCACACTCGCAAGTGTCTAAGGCTAGGTATTCTGCTACTCCAGAGTTCATAGGGAGTCTTATTCACAGATTTGCTTGGCATTCTATTGAGAAGGTAAACAGCAGCTTTAAGTGCCTCTCCCCATAAGGATTCTGGTAAGGTGGTATTGCTCACCATAGAACGGACCATGTCTTTCAGAGTACGATTTCTTCTTTCAGCTACTCCATTCTGCTGAGGTGTTCCAGGCATGGAATATTGAGGAGCTATCCCATGTTCTTGCAAGAATTTTGCAAAAGGACCAAGCAACTGCTCAAAATCACCACTTCTCCCATAATATTCTCCACCCCTGTCGGATCTGACCACTTTGATCTTCTTGGAGTGGAAAAGTTCAACTTCAGCTTTAAAAATCTTGAAAACATCTAGAGCACTAGATTTCTCACTGATAAGGAAGACATACCCATATCTTGACCAATCATCAATAAAAGTTATGAAATAACGGTGCCCAGTGAGTGTAGGGACAGTAAAAGGCCCACAGATGTCAGTGTGAATGAGGTCTAATACTTCAATGCTGCGAGTAGCATCCTTTTTCCTGGAGATTATCATCTTTCCCTTAATGCAATCTATACATGTTTCCATGTCCTGAAAATCAATATCTTTTAATATCCCTTCCTTTACCAATATTTTCATCATCTTGATTGAAATATGACCCAACCTTCTATGCCACAACATGGAGGATTTCTCATCAATCAGAGACCGTTTCACTCCCACATTCAGAACCCATGAAGAATTACAATTCAATCTATAAAGTCCATCAACAAGAGTACCACTACCAATAGAGATAGAATCATGTAATAAACAAAATCCAACTTGATTAAAATTAACAGAATAACCATCTGAACAAAGTCTAGAAACTGAAATCAAATTCCTCCTCATAGAGGGAACATAAACAACATCCTTCAAATCAATAAATGAGTCTGAATGAAAAAATAATCTAATAGTTCCTATGGCTTCCACTTCAACTCTAGCTCCATTGCCCACGAACACCGTCACTTCATCCTTGCTTGGCACCCTCCTGTTTAGGAACCCCTGCAAGGAATGAGTGACGTGAATAGATGACGCAGAATCTAACCACCATGAATCAATTGGTACATTAATCAAGCAAGATTCAAAACATACTAAGGATAGATTCATACCATCATCCTTCTTTTTCTCAAGGTAGGTCTTCCTCTTAAAACAATCCTTCTTCATGTGTCCTTTGGCCTTGCACCAAAAACACTCTATGCCACTCATGTCTTTTTGTACCCCTGATTCTTTGAAATTTTGCTTTCCCTTCTTGTTTTTCCCTCCTTTAAATTGAGTGAATTTTCCTTTCTTAAAGAACTTCTTGATCCCTTTGTTAGGTCCCATAGATGATGAAGTCTTACCTTGAGTAAGATTGGCACTTTCAACTTTGGTCCGATTAATTGTTCCCTCTTCCTGGGTTACCACAGTGATCAATTCATCAAGACCCCATTTATCCTTCAATGTATTATAAGTAGTCTTAAGAGTCTTGTAGCTCTCAGGTAGAGAATTCAAGGCAATGGTGACCACGAAGTCATCATCAAAGTTAATACCTGTACCTCTGATCTTGTTTCCTAGGGAAATCAATTCCAGTATATGCTCTCTAGCACTTCCTACTCCATCAAATCTAGCCCCAGTCAATTGGCTCATGAGATCGTGAGCCTGTGATTTCTTAGAGCTATCAAACTTAGCTTTTATAGCAGCCAAATACTCAGAAGCAGTATCCTTTTTAGCAACACTATCCTTGATAGACTCAGGCAAAGCACTTTTAATAACAGCCAAGGATTTCCTATTTACAGTGACCCACTTGTCATAATCCCCTTTCTCAGTTTGGGTACTGGTTGCAGTAGGTTCAGCTGGTTTGGTGGTCCTAGTACACAGGTCTAGGTCCTTGAGAATCATGTAGACCTCTAAGTCTTCCATCTATTTGTTGAAATTATCCCCAGTAAGCTTAGGAATATCAAGTACACCAAAACTAGAAGACATCATGTTGAATATTTTAATAAAGAATATTCTATTCAACATACAGACATATATGTAAAAGAATAAGCATGTAACAATTAGCAAAATTAAACATTACATGCTCAAGTATCAATTACTTCATGAGTGTCAACCGGAACTACATTTCTAACCTTTGGGTTTGAAACATACTGGTCCACTCAAGTTTTTACTATTACTGCGAGACTTCTTCTAACTTTCAAAAAGTACCGCCATCTTTGGATGGACAGCATCTTCTAGGTTGAGAAATCCTTTTTTTTTTTCTTGCTTTAACTTTTCTTTGATAATGTCACCTTTGGGTGAACATTAGCAACCTTGCTACCAACCATTATTCTCTGTTTTTTCAAACAAAGAAGACCTTTGATTTGTATTCTATTACAATAAGGTTGAACTTTACCACTTTGGTGGATTCCACCCAATCTTACTGTAATAGTCTACAAATTCATTCCGGCAGCTAAAAGTGGGATTGTTTAACCATGAATAAAAAATATTCATAAACAAAAGCATGAACTACATTACCAAGAATAAACAAGTTCATATTCTAATATGC
Organism: Macadamia integrifolia; assembly: GCF_013358625.1. NCBI lineage: Eukaryota > Viridiplantae > Streptophyta > Magnoliopsida > Proteales > Proteaceae > Macadamia > Macadamia integrifolia. The sequence continues at coordinate 35,910,283 of NC_056558.1, read as the reverse complement.
AAGTAATGTATGAGTTGATTTTCTTTCATTTCTTCCAATTAATAGGAAAATTATAAAGAATCATTAAACACCCATACTTGTAACTTATACAAAATAGATCATAAAAGTTGATCAAAATTAGGCTCATAATATATCAAAACGAAGAGCACGAAAAACTGGACTCAACGCAAAAAACCAGGGTGAAAAATTCTTCACCGTTTGCCCGTACGAGCCATTTTTTATTTTTTTTTTTTTGTTTTTTTTGGAATCAAAATCAATCCGGGTCAACCGGTTCGGGAAAATTAGTTCCGGGTCAAAGTTCGGGTCAACGACCCGGTCAACCTTTGACCGAGTTGGTCATGAGTTGACCCACTGCATCCCGGGTCAACTAGGTAGGGTTTCCGAGTTAACCCGGCGATGACTCGCCGCCGTTTTTTTTTTTTTTTTTTATTTTTCTCTCCTCCGGCAGCCAATTTCCGGCGGTGCGTGCCGACGCGTCCGGAGGTTTCCGGTGATGTGCAGTATACCGCCGCGACCGTCTTCTCGTGCTCTACAACTTCCGTGAAGAAAGTTTTCCCATACGGGATCTTTAAGTAAGAGTAAAATAATGATTTTCATAAATAGAAACCCAAATTTTTTTTTTCTTACATAATTTCTTGATTCTAACACCATAGTGTAGGCTCTGATACCAATTGTTAGTGATTTTAAATCCTAGAATCATTTGAATTACCTATAGTGTATAGAATACAAGAATGAATAATGGAAAGAAATCAATCACATACCCGTTGAGCGTGAATAAAGTCCCTAAATCAAGGTTGACGCTTGTACCACGAATTATGATGAAGAACCACGCAATATGGGTCCTTCTACTGAGATCTTCTGCAGCCTCTTACTATGGGATCTTCTCTCTGTCTCTACACTAGCTTTGTGAGAAAGCAGTGCTCCCAAAATATTATTATGAAGTAATAGCTGCAGGGACCGTCAGTATTCTATATATAATAGAATTCCTAAACCCTAATCCATTCCCACAATAGAATAGGGCTAGAAGTTTCCTAATTAGAGTGGTCCTTATTCTCTTGGGCCCAATGGGTCAATCAATATCAGTTAAGCCCACATAAGAGTCCTAACAATCCATGGAATGGAGCTCATCTCCAAGCTCCATAGAACTCAAGGTCATGTCATGTAACGATCTTAAAGCCTTCAACTTCTTCTAGAAACATGAACCTGTTGACGGGACTGAGTTGAAGAAGAATGTTTCGAGGCAGGAAATGGCAGTGAAGGCGTTGAGAAAGACCTGAGGTCTTCAAGCTTCAAATCGCAAGGGGATCTAAGGTTCGCATCGATGAATGGGGCTCTCCTTCTCCTTCATGCGTCTTCTTCTTCTCTTAAGGTCTTCAAGCTTCAAACAATTTTTTTTTTTTTTTTTAAAGAGCCTCAAACAATTTTCAGAGAAAGAGGGAAAGTGGTTTTCCTTTGATGGAGGGACTTTCACTTGAGATAATGATAGTTTTGGTATTACACAAACAGAGGGGTATTTTGAAAATTATAAAAAAATTTAACTTGACTTAACAACCAAATCTTACGGTTGGGGTTGTGAGATAGCATCTTTTTCTTTTTTTTTTTTATAGGGGGAGGGGAGTGATATTTTCGGAAAGATGGTGGATCAAATTGATATTTCACCTCAGGGGAGGGGAGTGATGTTTATCCTTCGTAATTCCATTTAATTCTACAATCCATTGAACTAAGGACCGAAGCATCAACCTTGTCCTTACATGACCATACACAAAAACCGACCCTTAATATATAAATAAGAGGAAATTACACTCTCCTCCCCTGTAGTATGGCTTAATACCACTTTCCCCCCACGTACTTTCAAAAATACCACTCCCCTCTCCTATGGTTTAAAGATTCTATCAATTGTCCCATTAATGGTTGACAGTGTTAAAATATCTTGTAAAAAGACCGATTTACCCTTTTGTCTATATATCTTTTTTTTCCTCTTTTCTCATCTTTGGACATAGCAAGAGATCGCATCCCGCTGGAAGCTATTCCGCATAGTGGCGACACAAGGGTGATAGGCTGCAAAGGGTTTTTATGAGGTTTCCATGAGGTGGGTGAGCTTCGGTTTAGCTTTCGGTCAAATACAGACAAGTTCAAGAAAAAAGCCCCTTTACAAAACCTCTTTCGGTCCAATGCTCCACAATTGCAACCCTCTCCGCCAGCGATCTCATGAAACGTTAATGGTGACGCTTGATTCTTCCATTTTGATTTCCAAATCGACAATTGAAGAGAGAAAACAATAGATTAACTTCTTCTTACCTTTCAAAAGAAAAATAAATTCCTCAATTTTGTTTTCCCATTTCTTCTTTTCTGGTATTTTAACCTTTATGAATAATCTGGGTTTCAACAACTGGGAAAAAAAAAAAAAAGGAAAACCCAATTCTGTCTGCTCGGTACTTTTGGAACTAAAGAGGGGAAGGGGTTTAATCGCTAAGGAATTGGGAAACAAAGGCAAAAGGGGCTATCGTCTTCTACCTCTAGAAAGAGGTGAAAAAACCTTATGCAACCAGGCCTAGTTCTAGTGTAATACCTCAACCGATAGAGCTTCTCTCAGCCTGAAATTTCAGGTAAGTCTTTGTAATACTTGGGTATCGAAAACGCATCCAAGCACAGCCCAACAACACATGAGATGAAAAGGTTTAAAATTCTACAATTGTTTTTGACATTCTTGATTCTCTTCTACCATGAAGTTACAAAAGCTATCAACGAGCTTCGTCGGGACCCCTTACCCTTCCAATCTTGTCATATATCGGCGATTCCAACATTAGCGTGAAGAGCTTTATGCGCGAGATGGAATTCATTGGTGCTTGATTCTTCAACTCAGGATTGACTTTGGAGATGTGAAGACATGGCGCTTGATTGATCAATGGGAGTTCATTCTCTTCTCTGCTGGGGTTTTTTAGGAAAACAGAGTAGTGAAGGCAGGTTAAAAGAGAGGAATCTAGAAGGGATGTTGGAATTAATTGAGGAATTGAGTTTTTATTCTTCGTCTTTGGATGAAGAGTACTCTTTCTTGCCTACGGAACCATTATGGGGTCGGGTGAGCCAGTCCTAATCAGGCCATTACTCGACGAGGTTTATGAGGAGATCAGAAGTGATTGTGTGTCAGCCGAGTTCATTGGTGGCGGTGAAGATACAATAGGTTGCCTAATGAGCATGGCGGATCGTGTCCTGCTATTGCAGCAGCGTCACAGCACAACAGTGATATACTGCAGAGGATTTCAGTGAGCTTTCCATGAGATGAGCTTTAGTTTAGCTTAAGAGATCAACTAATGGTATTTGCCTATTTGTATCACTAAAGGGTAATTTCGGTATTAAATTTAATACATTAAGGTTGATGTCATCACTTAACTGGGTTTTGTAATGGAAAGGGAATGATTGATAGAATCTTTAAACTATAGGGAAGGGGAGGGGTATTTTTGAAAGTACGTGGGGGGAAAGTGGTATTAAGCCAAACTACAGGGGAGGGGAATGTAATTTCCTCTATAAATAATTTAAAGGAATGATATAAATCTTGTTAATAGTATATTCCATCTCTCTCTCTCTCTCTCTCTCTCTCTCCTCTCTGACCCATGTGCCCCACTATGCAAGAATTGTCTAACACTCCCGTGCATCCATTGTTCTGTTGTGTTGTTAGCCAATATATGAGCAGAATGTAGACTCCTCTGTAAATAAACAAAGAGAAAGGATTCTCTAAGCAAGCAACAAGAGCATACCAATGAAATGCAATTGAATAGTTTTGTACATAGGAGGACAACAAGGTCATTTGATGTGTGTGTATGTGTGTGTGTATGAGAGAGAGAGAGAGAGAGAGAGAGAGAGAGAGAGAGAGAGAGAGACCGACCTTTTTTCCATGAATAAATAGGGATGGGGATCACTTGTGATACCCCGTGTCCTAATACCCAAGTATAGATTTAGTAATGGATTTAGTGAAAGTAGTATAATCAAATTGATTCATATGGCATTATATAACTGTTGTAGAGCATGCATTGTATCATTTGTTATGTGTGTGTTTGCTTGCACACCACTCATTGGGCTTGTGAAGCTCACCTATGTATATTATTCTTTTTAGATGGTGAAACTGTGTAGAGGAGGATTTGGATTTCAGCGACGATTGTGAGGCCTGTGTTTGCGAGACACTGGGATGCTGATGGATATCGATTTTACTGTTTTGGTTATTGTCCTTATGTAAATTTGTGTAAGGTGTAATTATTGTAACCTATGGCTGTAAACAAATGAGTCTTGTATATTTTTTACTTATCTTTTAGTGAACGGCCAGTAGTATGGTAAATGTATGATGGTTTTTTATGTGTATATTCTGATTTTAGTTGTGATTTTGGTGGCATTTATGGATTACGTTACTGTGTCTATGATCCTGGAGGGTTAGGTTGATTGGATATGAACACTCAGTGCCACATACATTAGTTTATTGGAGGCGGGTGCGACATCACTACTTGATTGCAATGTTGGGACTAACCAAGGGAGACACACAAGCATCCAACCAAAAGGTAAGGTTGTCTTTTCGGCACTCCTTGTATATGTAGAGATTTCTTTCCCAAATAAATATTAAAAAAAATTGATTTTTTCTCACTTTTAAATTTTAGAATTTAGATGAGTCTTTCATTGGTTTCAATTATTGGTCTGTTTTGTTGGTCTGATCAAACCGAAGCGAAACCGACCAAAATATGGGATTCTTTTTCTCTTCTAAAATGGAAATCCAAACCGGATCGATATCGAATTCATCAGTCCGGTTTCTGATCCGATGGATCCAAATAGACACACCTGCATGGCCAATGGGGTCTCGCAATTCGCACATCCAACAGGCAACGGAGCCCTCCTCGCCTCGGCTCCTGGTAGTAGGGCGTGGAGATCTGTCTAGAGTGGGACTAGTGTACGGCTTGACATCCAATTGGACCGTGTGCTTCACGCGCGTGGAATAAACATCCCCACTTCTCCATCCCGATGCAGTTAGATGGTATACAGTGGAGATCGAAGACTTCCATCGTCTGAGTTTTCGCAACCTTCAGAAGCCGGCATCTCCTATGTAGATTTTGTCTACTCATATAGTCAGCTCTTTAGATCTCTCTCTCTCTCTCTCTCTCTCTCTCTCTCTCTCTCTCTCTTGTCAATCGACATGGCCGTGATGCTTCGGCTCTCTGTGCTTCTTACGCTTCTTTTGTTCTCTCTAAACCCTAGCTCTGCCTTGTATGAAGATCAAGTAGGACTCATGGATTGGTTTGTATTCCTTCACTTTTCCGTTCATCGATTATGTGCTTTTCTTATTTCATTAGTTATTGATTTCAGTTACCTTTTACTTCGATTGAACATCTTCCAATTGTTCTTCGGTTTTTTTTTTTTTTAATTACAATTATATGCACTTTGTGATTTTCGTGTTTGTAATTTTGTTTAGAGTATTCTGTTTATGTTATTTGCAGGAGCTTAATTGCTTTCTCTCTAATTTTTAGACAATTAAGGGGAGCTGTATAGCTAGGAATAACTTTCAATGTCAGATTGTTCTCCATATTGAACAACCGCATCGTTATTTCTATTTTCCAGGCATCAACAGTACATAGGAAAGGTAAAGCATGTGGTCTTCCATACTCAGAAGGCGGGTAGAAAGCGTGTTGTTGTCTCTACTGAGGAGAATGTTATTGCTTCACTTGATCTCCGTAGGGGGGAAATTTGTAAGTGTATATGCACATTTCAACTTTGAAAAAGTTGTTATACTTTCCAATTAATCTGTTGACTTATTACATTGAATTGTAGGAAGTTAAATTGACGAAATGGTTTTACACAAGCCTATATTGATCTAGAAATCTCACTCTTTACTTGATTATTTGTTAAAGAAGTAGATATATGATATAATGCTTCATTTTTTCATTTCAATGCAGTTTGGCGACATCTCCTTGGGGCCAACGACACTATTGATGAAATGGACATTGCCCTTGGAAAATGTAATTATCTTCATATCTAAAGCTCCTTTATCTTTAAATCGTCGTCTATTTGTAGAAGTGGTTATTTTTTGTATCCCCTGTAAGATCTTTTGGTTTTTATCGGAATGCATATTTCTTACCTTGACAGTCACTTACAGTTTTATCTAAGATAACAATCCAAGTCCGCTTTCTGTGTAATTTTTCTAGATGTTATGTTGTTTTACTCATTAAGAACCTGCTGCTTTATTATTTTCTTTTGAATGATTCTTGTCAATAGTTGGAGGTGACCGCCGGGGCGGGGGCGGGGCTGGGGCTGGGGCCTGGGGGGG
>NC_056558.1:35902686-35903962 GCF_013358625.1 Macadamia integrifolia | reverse complement strand
GGGGGGGGGGGGGGGGGGGCGGGAGGTTTTGCTATTCATTTTAAAAGCAGATATGGGTGAATGCATTGTCTGAAGGTTGTTCCCTTAGAGATTGTCGTGTAGTTATGGTTTCAAGTATCGAGATTGGCTGAGACCAATTTGGCAATCTGATACTGGTACCTTTTTTTTTTTTTTTCCCCTTTGAAATTTCTTGAAGGGATTTGTGATCTTACAAGCCATGATCGATTGATCCAGATCGGTATCCAAAGTGGCCGATTCAAGTCATGGTCGTGAGACGTAAATACTTGCATGTAATATTAGGAATCCATATGTTCATGATTTGAATGCTACATATAATGCAAGAAGTTCCTTACATGTTAACTGGGGTCAATCCTATCGCACAACTGACTCTATGTAAGTTTGACGAGAAGGCATCAATATTCATGCATCTGAAAATGGGAGCAAAATATGAGGTTGTAGTCGTTGCTTGGTTTGAGGATGTAAAAGCTAAAGTCTCTCAAGATGCTGAAATAATTGAAGCAACTAGAAGTGCAAGAACCAAAGGAGATAAAGAAAATGGTAGACAAGTAGTAGTGCACGAAGTGAACGAGTTCAGGAGGGATTTGAATCATTTGATTTTATAATGAACTATGTGATGGAGAAGGAACCGACTTATCCTAGTTCAGGAGGCTTTTTGATGAAAAATAGAATCTATAAGAGCTAGATTATGGTTAGAAGACCATAAAGGTGTCCTAAATGAAGCTCTTGTTATTGACTTTGATGTAGTTAACAAGATGAAGCCTGGGTTTGAATGGTTTCATACTTTCACGTGGTATTTTCTATAGGCAAGTGCTATGTAAAGAACAAAAGAAAGTGCTGGATTATTTGGACAAATAGTTTTGGTTTTGATTATTTCCTCATATCTTGGGGTGGGGTGGGGGTGGGGGGTGGGTAGGAATATTTGCCAGGAGAAGAAGAAACCCTCAAAAATGGAAAAGGAAGGTACACAACTATCGGGTAGCAACTGAGTTGTAGATGCTGTGGATATTTAATGTAAGATCGAATCACAAGTGATCCAATCCTAGGTAGGATCTTTAGTCAATTCAATAAAAATCAGATTTAGGGACGGATAGTATGAACAAAACTGAAATAAGAGAATGAAGGGAAGAATGGGGTTAGGGGAATAGGTTGGGTCGATTATTTCGCTCTTCCCTAGGGCATCTCACCCAAGCTGCCTCGCATAGCACTGCATCTCACAGTTTTCTAGCATAAAGCTTTCTCCCTTTTTTTTTTTTTT
>NC_056558.1:35821377-35902666 GCF_013358625.1 Macadamia integrifolia | reverse complement strand
TTTCATTCAATCAAATTCGTGTTCAATGTTGGAGCCGTTTACAAACTTATATAGAAGACTCAAAACTGACTCAAACATTAAAAAGGAAATGCCTAACCCAATTCTTAACTAATTAGGAAACCTAAACTGATTAAAAAATTGAAATAACAAAGAATATAGATTCAAAACAGGATTCTAACTAAACTAATGAATTAAATTTCATTTTCCTACTTTCAACCCATATTTTAGGTCCATTACAAAGAAAACCCGTGGGATCAAAGGCCTAACACATACATAACGCAACCCAAGGCTTATTTCCAATCAAATAAGCCCTTTAAATGACTTATGATGCAACGCCATCGATTAGTCTCCAAACTAAGGTCGATTGTTCCCCTATATTCCCTCATCGATTGACCCAAAGTAGGTCTGATTCTAAGCTGCTGTTACAGAGATATTCAAAATTTTTGGATTTTTGTTCTGTAATGCATCTGCCAGAATTTTAACATAATCGATATTCTGAATTTTTCTGTTCTGCTGTTTTCTGCTACTGTTTTGGGACTGCTACACCTTATTAATATTGCTGGTTATTAGCTTATTGGGTCTACTGAAGTCTGGGTTAGATAGTGTTGAATATTGTGATCGATAACTACTGTTATCCTTTTTTTTCTGTGGTCTGATTTTGCTTGTTAGTATATCAATCTGCTGTGGATTATTGTGGAGTTTATGTGGTTCTTAGATTAAAAGATCTTGAAGCTGAGACTTGGTTAGACCCCTATCCTAGTCTACATTAAGTGGTATCAGAGCATGGCTGAGAACAACACTCCCACCCTAGCTTCTATTATGGAATTGATACAGAATACGAGAGCTGAACTAAAGGTTGAACAACAAGCTCTTAGTAAAAAGGTGTTGGCTATGGAGACTCAACAACTTACACATGTAAAAAGGTGTTGGCTATGGTACTCATGTACCACCTAAAGTGGAAGCCCCTATGAACTTAGTTGCTCAGTTGGCTAACATGAGACCTAACCTTAATCTGAGAGGACCACAGAGGATTCGTGTAGTGCAACCTACTTTTGAAGAATATGTAAGGGGTTACTTTGAGACTGAATGCCCCACATATCAGAGGTACTCTGGAGATTCACAAAAAGTCAAGCTCGATCTGAAGGAGTTTGATGGGAGACATGACCCCCAATTGTTCTATGATTGGGTAGCTGCTTTGGATAATTATTTTGATTATTATGACTTGCCTGAGAAACGGAAGATGAAACTAGCTCGTGCCAAGCTAGTTGAGGTTGCCCGTGATTGGTGGAGAACTTATGAGTATGAACTGGAGGAGCGTGGTAGAGAACCTACTACATGGGAAGAGATGAAGCAAGAACTATCTGATAAGTACTTGCCACGTAATTTCAGAGCTCGTATACAAGACCAGCTGAACTCTCTTCGTCAAGGAAATATAACTGTGGTGGAGTATATGAATAAGTTTGATGCACTTTATTCTTGCACATGCATTAGGAAGAATGAGAGGCAATTACTTTCTCAGTTTCAACTGGGATTACGAGCTGAAATTAAAAGGGGAATTGGTGTTGCTGATGTATATACAATGAGAGATTGCTTTGACAAGGCTCTTCGAGCAAAGGAACTTATGGCACAACCAAGTAGAAGGTTTGTTTACCAAGCTAGGGAGGTCAAGAAGAATTTTTCAGCCACTAAATCTAACACTTCAATACCCCCAAGAGTCACAACTCCTTTATGTGAAGTGAAGATACCTCTATTCAAACCAAAAGAACTTGAAGCACATTGAAGAGATGGTTCTTGAAGCTTCAAAGACAGAAGGTCAAGAGATAGAAGATTCAACTGAAGAGTTCTACATTGAAGAGAGCATAGTAGACGAGACTGAAACCATGGAAGAAGACTCCAGTGAAGGATTCTACATTGAAGAGAGCATAATAGACAAGACTAAAGATGTGGAAGATGATGTAGTGATTGAAAGAACTCCACAACAAGTCTTTGAGATTCATGATGAAAATGAAGCATTTGTTCCAATCCTTGATGAGAAGGTTACCAACATTGACCACTCTATGCACACGACATTCACAGTTGGTATTGATTCAGAGGTTGAGCATATAGAGTTTGTTATGCCATCATGGTTCTTCGAAGAGAAAGCTCCATGCTTTGAAGACTACATTCCACAAGTTAACAAGCAACTAGAATTTTGTTTGGGAATGGTCAAAGCTACTACTCACATGTTGTTTCCCCCTCATTGTTGCAAAATTTGGGGACAATTTTTTTCAAGATGGGGAGAGTTGATGCAGATTAGTTTCCTAAATAAGTTTGTTTTATTAGGAATAAGCCTAAGGTTAGATTCCATACATGTTGGGCCTTTGATCCTATGTGTTTTGAGTGTAATAGACCACTTTTATGGTCTAAAAGGGGGCTCTAAGATTGAGTACGTGATTACTAGTTAGTGTCATTTTTAGTTGGGTTTGATTTGAGTTATATTTGTTTCTTTAGGAGTCAAGTTATTAATTGAGTCAAGTCATTAGTAGTTAGTTTCCTTTTTCAACTAGTTTCTAATTTCAGTTAGTTTCTAATTTTAGTTTTTAATAACTATTGTATTAGGAGAATATTTGGTTTCCTTTTGAGGAACCTTCTATTTTGTAATTCTCTCCCCCATTAACATTATAAATAAAGAAGATGAGGCTCCTAAAAGCCTGGATGATCTTGAAAAACAAATTAATGGCTGCTGCTATTGTCTTCGTCATGGAGATTTGTCTTGTGTTTGATCAAGGCTGAAGGAATTGGTGTTTGATCCAATTGACTCATTGCGGTGTCAAGTCCAAGAGGTTTGTTTCAAGTGTTTTATTCTTCTCTTTTCAAGATTTATTATCAAGGTTCTACTGCTGCCAAACAAATCAGGTATTTATGCTGCAACTTTTTTGCCTAGAAAATTCTGAAATAGGACCTGTCGGCCTTTTCTTCTGGAGCTAGTTCCAGCCATCGATTAGTCTCCAAACTAAGGTCGATTGTTCCCCTATATTCCCTCATGGATTGACCCAAAGTAGGTCTGATTCTAAGCTGTTGTTACAGAGATATTCAAAATCTCCGGATTTTTGTCCTGTAATGCCTGCCAGAATTTTAACAGAATCGATATTCTGAATTGTTATTTCTGTTCTACTGTTTTCTGCTACTGTTGTGGGACTGCTGCACCTTATTAATATTGCTGGTTATTAGCTTATTGGGTCTACTGAAGTCTGGGTTAGATAGTGTTGAATATTGTGATCGATAGCTACTGTTATCCTTTTTTTTTGTGGTCTGATTTTGCTTGCTGGTATATCAATCTGCTGTGGATTATTGTGGAGGTTATGTGGTTGTTCTTAGATTAAAAGATCCTGAAGCTGAGACTTGGTTAGACCCCTATCCTAGTCTAGATTAACTTATCTGCATCAATATTTTTGGTAGTTTGTGTCTAGTATGGGGAAGGATTTGAGTCTAGTGACTAGTGTAGTTTAGGTGGAGGACGACGATGACGACGACAAAAGGATAAGGGAAGGAGAGTAGGCAAGAGCAATAGGAGTTGGATGGGGCTAGGTAGAGGGAGTGCTTACTAAGAACCCCTTGGGTTTCGCTTTTTTTCAGCTCTTCAGAAACTTAATCTTCCTTTCACATAAAGAAACTAACCAAAAGTTGATAGTAAGGTATTTAATTTGATGTTAAGGTAACCTATCAAAAAAAAAAAAAAAAAATTGTGATAAGGTTGTCGTTCTTTCCAATGATGCAATCATACCATACTTCCATCCCAATAAGTGTGAAATTGTATTTTTCCTAGTCCAAGTTACAAGCAATACATTCAGATCAAATTGTATACTGAACATGCTTAAATTTGAAACTGACCATATTTCACTGGTCTTAAGTTTGATATCAGTGCTTCCTATATGGTTGTTATTTTGGATGTGACTGTACCCAATCTTGACCAAACTGTTTGGAACCATTATAAATTTAATGCCACTTCAACTTGAAATATTTTGTCTGAAATAATAAACATTTCTTAAGTACTGATATGATCTATTAGACTGGAATTTGATACTGCTGACATGCAAAAATTATTTTGAATTCCAAATAAAAGAAAATGCAAGTTGGGTGGGTGGGAAGGGTTGTTCGGGCAAAAAGGCCTTTTTGTTTCCTAATCACCTAGAATGTGGCTTCTGAAGAGCTTGGGGTTTTCTGAACAATGCGGGGATGGGATTTAGAGTGGCGTTCGATGGTAAGGAGAAGATCATCCGGTACCCTTCTATTTGCAAATAAGTTTCTGCATTGTCCATAGCTAACATGAGGAGTGAGTTGATTTTTTTCTTCCCCCTGTAGTCTTCTAGTCTATTTGTGTAGGCTCTGTTTGTTGAGGTCTTGTATAGCTGCTTTTTGGGGCAGTCACTGACTAGGAAAAAAGCTATTCGGTTACTGCTGGATCCAAGAGCTAATGAAATTGAGAGAGGAAGTAACAGGGTGGAAATCCAATAGGTCCTATATCAGGAAGGCAGTATAAACTATAAACCTTGAGAAACACAGGAAATATTTGATTGCTTGAAGTCATTGATACTGTACTGAATTTTAGACTTGGCTCTTAGTGTTAAACCTCACAATTGTGTTTTGTGCATTTTGCTAATATGAAGATGAGGTCGTGGTCATTATAACATTGGAAGTTGAAAACAAGTTGACGATTGTTAGAATATATGAGAGCATATATCGGTTGGGGGGCTATGGGTGACCATAGACCTTCATGCCGATGGATTATATTTGATTCAAGCATATCGTTGTTATTTTCCTATTGGGTTTAGAATAGTTGTTAGCTAAGTTAGAGTTGGTTCCCTTTTTGGTTATGTCTTCTAGTTTCCTATTTGTGCTATCAGTTAGTAATAGCTAGTCTATATATTGAATGAAGGAGGTAGTCCCAATTACATGGTTGTGACTCCCAAGTTACACCAATCTCTCTCTCTTTTCTTTCTTCTTATTTGATTATGGTTCTCAAATCTTTACAACGATGAAGTAACTAATGTTTGGACAACTCTTTTTCTTCTAGATGTCATTACCCTTTCATCAGTAGGTACTATTCTAAGAGCATGGAACCTTCCTGATGGGCAGATGGTGTGGGAGTCTTTCCTTCAGGGTTCTAAACCCTCAAAGAAGTTTCTATCTGTAATGGTTAGTATATAATATTTTATGGCATAAATTGTACGTGTCTTTAAATGAACATTCTTATGTGGTTCTTCTCTCTCTCTCTCTCTCTCTCTCTCTCCTGCAATGCTGTTAGCTCATCTGTCATGTGGGTATCTATTGGTACTAGAACTTTGTGGATATGTTGTTTGCACTGTCATCTAGCCATGTGTTGATTTCCAGTCTAATCCAACATTGTCACACATAAAAATAGTGTTTTGAATAAATTTATTTGAAACAGTCAAATTTGTGGGGATTATTGTCAAACAAGGATAAAAATCCCATCCATGGTAGTAGGCCATACAATTGAGATAAGGGGACCAAGTTGGACTTGTAGCCATCTACGGAAGTGACGGAACACCCTGCTATTAGAATGACCAAAAGCATCATTGTGCAAAGTTTTTAATTTACAATTTTTCCAACATTTTCATCTTGAATTTGACTTCCGTTAATTTAGTCTTACAGATAAATTTTAAAATGGACAATATATACATCAGGTTTTTTTTCCCACAGGTTCTCAATGCAAAATTTTCAGTTCGCAATCTTTCCACCATTTATATCTGAAATTTTGACATCAGATTGTGTAATCTTGCAGATGAACTTTAAAATGGACAAGGACAACATACTTTTTGCTTTGGGTAAAGGGTGTCTCCATGCTGTTTCAAGCATTGATGGAGAGGTTCTTTGGAGGAAAGATTTGAGCGAGTTGACGACTGAGAGGTTAGCCAATTTTTCTATTTGGTGTTTTATTTATTTTTTAATGTCTCCTTAGCAACATTGTTCCCAATGTCTCCTTAATAACTATCTTGCACTACTCTGTTTGCAGCTTAGAGATACAGCGGGTTTTTCATCCTGTTGACAGTGATATCATATATGCAGTAGGATTTGCTGATTCAGATTTTCATACATTCCAGTTTAATGCTAAAACTGGAGAGTTACTTAAGCACAGTGTTGCAGCCTTTCTGGGTGGTTTTTCTGGAGAAATCTCATTTGTCTCTGACGACATCCTTGTGACATTAGATGCCACTGGGTCGCATTTAGTTTTAATAAGCTATCAGGATGGAGAGATCAACTTTCAGAAGACTCATATTTCGGATCTTGTTCCGGCTTCTTCTGGTGTAGCAAGAATATTGCCTACAAAGCTTACTGGCATTTTTGCTCTGAAAACAGATTCTTCTGTTGTGTTTCTTAGACTGATTGATGGAAACAAGCTTGAAGTCGTAGAAAAAATTAATAATCCAACATCTTTTAGTGACGCTCTCTCATACTCAGAGGGCCAAAAAGCTTTTGCATTGATTCAACATGTAGGAAGTAGGATTCAGCTCACACTGAAGCTTGATAATGACTGGAACAGTAATTTACTTGAGGAAAGCATTGAAATGGATCCTCAAAAGGGCCTTGTGCAGAAGGTTTTCATCAACAATTATATAAGGACGGACAGGTCCTATGGGTTCAGGGCTCTGATTGTCCTGGAAGATCATTCACTTATGTTGCTACAACAGGGAGAGATTGTGTGGAGTAGGGAAGATGGGCTTGCTTCTATTATTGATGTGACAACAGCAGAACTTCCTTTGGAAAAGGAGGGAGTGTCAGTTGCTAAAGTGGAACACAACCTCTTTGAATGGCTGAAGGTATGCTTTTCTTTTTGTTGGTTCCTTAAAATTTAAAATACAACTTGCTATACTGTACTTCCATGAACTCCATTGAGTAGATTTTTAAAGTGCCCCATGCTTGTTGAGGAATTATAGGTCATGACCATTTACATCTGCAAAGAAGATGCAAATATCACTATGAATTGTTTGGAATTAGAAAATACCTGATAAAATGTGAACTCTTGATGACCTTTTGAAAGTAAAAAAATGTGTTGAGTCATATTTAGACCTTTTAAGAATGCTTTTCCAGTTGCCTGTGGGGAGATTTGATAAGTAGTTTGAGACAGAATGCATTCCTTAACCTATCATGGGGATGGAGCAAAGTGTCACTTATTTCATTGGGAAGATTGTTCAAACTTTTTGATATTCTTACCTTTCTTTTAGGGTCAAACAATGTAATTTTCTAGTCCTGCTTCACTGTTTTGTGAAGTAATAGCTGTAAATATCCAACCCAAAAGCTCAAACTATTGGGTGGAGGGACTCACAGGTATATGAAGTAACGGAAGGCTTTAGGGGTTACTGATGTGGGACTATTCTCCCAACAACAATTTGTCAGGTGCTTCTAAATGAGTGTCAGTTTCTGGCAATTTACTTTCTTGACTTTTCATCCAGAGTTTTGAGATGATTCCTTTAACATCCCCGTCCCCAAAAAAATAAAAATTTTCTTATGGTAAGGCTTTTTTGTAGGGGTGCACAAATTCTCCCACCAACCCCCCCCCCCAAAAAAAAAAAAAAAAGAGAAAAGAAAAGAAAAGGAATAAAGAAAACATTGATAATCATTCGGTAACTATAAATGGATTAATAAAAGGCTGTTATTTTATTTGGTGCTTTCTGGATTGACATTATTATTATCTTTCTATGCTTTATCATTCATGGTTTACATTTCTTGAAAGGCAAGCATTTTCTTCTGTCATGAAAATGTTAGTTCTTGCTTTGGGGAAATCAGAACCGTGGCCATTGAGGATATGGGAAATGCCAATGAGGTGAAGTAGAACTAGGGATTTTGTTGTTACCCTGTCAGAAACTCTCTTTACTATTATAATCGATGATGTATTTGTACTTATGGTTGAAGATGGAACTACTTGAAAGCATGGTTTTAGGTATAGGTTTGGTTCTGTATAGGCCGTGTTGGTATTGGAACCAATACCATCCGATACGATACTGATACAGAAGGTTTTGCCCTCAAAATACCGACACCTGACCCTTTTTGTTACATTGTTACCGTCATATGTATCATTTCAGGGATGGGTATTGGTAGGGGTGTCGTACAATACCAAACCGATGCCTAAAACCATGCTTGAAAAAAAAGTTTTAACAATGTGCCCTTCATTAATTCCTGCCTGACTGTTTTGTTTTATTATGTCGTGGAAGGGACACATACTCAAGCTTAAAGGTACTTTAATGCTTGCAAGCCCTGGTGACATAGCGGCTATACAAGCCATGAGGTTGAAAAGCTCTGAGAAGAGCAAAATGACAAGAGACCACAATGGTTTTCGAAAGCTTCTGATAGTACTCACTAGAGCAGGGAAGATTTTTGCTCTGCACACAGGAGATGGACGGGTTGTTTGGTCTCTTTTATTACCTTCTCTTCGTGGATCAGAAGCCTGTCAGTATCCCACTGGCATTAGTATATACCAGTGGCAGGTTCCTCATCATCATGCGATGAATGAGAATCCATCTATTCTTGTTGTTGGTAGATGTGGGCTTGGTTCTGATGCTCCGGGTGTTCTCTCATTTGTTGATTTGTACACTGGGAAGGAGCTAAGTTCTTTAAGCCTTGCTCATTCCATTGCTCAAGTTATCCCACTGCCATTTACGGATTCGACAGAACAGCGGCTCCACCTACTTATAGATGCTGGAGGACATGCACATTTATATCCCAGAACTTCTGAAGCCCTTAAAATTTTTGAAAGTGAGCTTCCAAACATATATTGGTACTCAGTTGAAGCTGAGAAGGATATTATTAGGGGGCATGCATTACATAGCAACTGCATTCTTGATGAGACAGATGAATACTGCTTTAGCACCAGAGACTTGTGGTCTATTGTATTTCCGTCAGAGTCCGAGAAGATTATTTCAACTGCAACAAGAAAATTGAACGAGGTTTTGTTTCTTTTCTGTATTATTCTTGTTTTCTTCCCTAGCACAGTTTAATTCCTATTATGGTGATGATTAATGACTTTTCTTCTGTTTGTGCATATAAATGTATATAAGTGTCTGTTACGTGGGACTCCTGGTTTTTCTGGTAGTTAATTCTATCTTGGTTGATGTAGTCTTTGCTCAAAGATTTTTCAGTTTGCTTAAAATGGGTTATGGTGTGTGATTTGAGGAAGACAGACAGGACGGCATTTTATCAGTTGAACCAATTTTCTCCGTTAAGAACCTTATTATGTTCAGGATCTACAATCACCTACTCTTCTGAAATGTTATAATTGTTTTCAATTTGTAATCTTTAATGATCCTTAACAAACTCCCCCCGCCCCCCACATGCGCACAATACATGCTAAATAATTGTTAAGAAAGAAGCTGGGGAACAACCACGGTATATGGGGAGAATGGCCTCGGCTGTACACCTGACTACTTATTGTCAGTTATACAAAAGTTGCCAAAAATTGAACAAATTAATCATCCTATTGAATTCCGTAAATCTTAAGCAGTCGAATAAATATAAGCATGTGATTCTAAAACCTTAGTCCAAGTGACAAATTCTAGTGGGGGCTGCAAAGAGCAATCAAATTTGTAGGCTGCCATCACATTCATTGCTAAGCAGCGATGGAATTTGACATGTATAATTTATGCATTGCTTAAGCTGGCCAAGGGAAGGACCGTGGTGGGTACAGCCTGATGCGACCTAGGGCTATGATACCCTGATATTAGTCGCTATGGGCTCACAAGACTAATGAATAGCTCAATTTAATGTCTGTGAGCTGACAGCAGAAAAAAAGTATCTAGTGGTAAGGAAAAAAATAAAAAACAGTGGCTAAACTGTGAATTAGTTTTAAAAGAAGGAACATAATGCAGATAAGTCACCTAAAGGGCTTATCTCCAAGGTTGGGTTATGTAGGTGTTGGGCCTTTGATCCCATAGGTTTTATTTGTAATGGGCTTGGGCCTAAAATATGGGCAGAAAGTAGGAAAACAGAATTTACTTCGTTAGTTCTTTTAGTTTCCTAGTCAGTTTATGTTACCTTATTAGTTAAGGATTGGGTTAGGCCTTTCCTTTTTAGTAGTGTTTGAGTCAGTTTTTTAGTCTTCAATATAAGTTTGTAAGGGACTACAACCCAGTACACGGACTTGATTAATGAGTATTTGTCTGTTACCCTTTGCTACTGAGAAATTATGCTGATCTGAGACTCAGTGAGAAGCTCTGGAATTGGAGAGATTTCAACCAAACACCTTGTGGCAAGAAGCCCAGTGCCCACCCTTTAGTCTCTTTTCTTTAGACACTATTTTGTTACTTTGTTTTGTGGAATTCTGTTTTTGTTGCTCCAGTGATTCGTCTGTTCTATCACTACTAGGATTGCTGAGTTAGAAGGTGAATCTCTACTCTGATTCATGTTCTGATTTCAGTTTCATCTTTTCCATACTGTCAACTATCAAAACCTGTTTTTATTTCTTATTCTGTTGGAAGTTTAGAACAGTTTCATACAAGGAATGCTTGATTGTGGGAGTTTAATGATGCTGATTTTGAATCTGTTTACAGAATCCTGCGATTGAGAATTTTCTTTATCATATCTTGTTTTCAATTTCAGATTCTACTTAGTGGTTGATACGGTCCTATTCCACGTAGGATTTCTTCTAGTATCAGATTGCTGAAATCAACACTTTTTATTGATCTGATTATGCTGAATTTAATAAAATTACTTAAATTTAACCCCGTGATTAATATTCTGCAATCTGGACTTTCCTCAATCTTATTTCGACTGTTTTGCCTCTTTCCTAGTTACAGTAAGAATCCTCCATTAAACCAGATCTACTCATTGGATTAACCTGAGATTTTCAGCAAGGGTTTCCTGCACTAATAGGAGAACTTGACCTGAATTTCAGGTCCATCTGATTGTTGGATTTTTTTCTTTGATATTTTGTTCAAAAACTACTCGTGTATCTCTCTGTTTTCGATCCTGTTTTGGTACTGTTTTAGTTCTATAAATCAGAACTACATTAGGATGCTTTTGCTATTCAAAATGAAGAGGTAAGAATCGGAGACAATTTAAAGGGTGAAGCGTATATTTGTAAATACCAGTAATTCAGGTCTTTAAGATAAAGGAGACGAAGAGGTCTTCTTCCTCACAATAGTATGGCAAACCACGATAGAGCTAGATCTCTTCAGTTCGATCAAGAGATCAAACCACAGCCAAGCCCCACAAAATTTTAAATTTAAGTTGCTAACCCACAGCTCTGTGAGTCCTAGTCAACAATCACTTTAGTTCAAGGTTAAGATCTCGATCTTGTCCCTAATCTCATTAAGCCCAAAAAGAGAGATCTCGTAAAGATCTTGCATTTTTCCCTGGTTGATTCGGTGGTTGGTCTCGATGGTCATATGGTCTTTGTAGCCCCTGAAATTTGCTATTTACCCAATTTTAAGTCGTTTAAACACATTGGAAACATCAATTTTTTTAATTTTTAATGGTACTCTGAATTTGTACCCTATGTGAGTAGTCTTCGACTTTTTTAGGTCTTCTAAACCCAGTGGAAACATCAATTTTTTAAAAACCTAAATGGTACTCTGAATTTGTACCCTATGTGAGTAGTCTTCGATTGTTTTAGTCTTCTAAACACAGTGGAAACCTTCGTCCAGTCCAGAATGTCAAGCCCAACTGAACAGAGATGAAATTGTCGAAGGATTTTTCCCACTAACAGTTAAGGAGGAAACAATAATAAGAATAATAAAGAAACCAAAAGGAAGATATGGTATGAGAAAACACAGTGAAGAATAACAGAAAGAAAAAAAGAAGAAGAATAGAGGAGAAAATGGATCACACCTGAGAAGAGGAACAGAGATCAGGAAATGAGAGAAGAGGTAGCACGCACAGCCCCACAGCCATAAGAGGTAAGCCAAACTCAAACTTTATTCAATCATCAATACTGTTCAACGATGTGATTACAAGACTATATAAATCAGAAAACTCCTAGGCACCGTTTGATAACGTTTCGTTTCTGCTGTTTCTGCCGTTTCTGTGATTACAAGACTATATAAATAAGAAAACTCTTAGGCACCGTTTGATAACGTTTCGTTTATGCCGTTTCTGTTCCTAGAAATAGCAGAAACGGCCTAAAATGCGTTTGATAAAGTAGTTCCGTTTCTCTTGTTTTTAGAAACATAAATCAAAATTTATATCAATTTCTGTTCCTAGAAACGCAATTGACGAAACAAGTATGACTGTCTTCCATGGCATTTTCCTTCAACGGACGTTTTGGGTTTGAGGGATTTTTATCGGGTTTTTAACAATTATGGTGAACCAAAGTCGTTTCTAGAAACGATGAAACAAGTACAAAAAGCCATGGAAGACAGTAGCAGCTGAAACGTGAATCCTCATCCACCACCGAGGGCCATCTTCCTCCTTCCCCTTTCACTCCGAGCCTCATCCTCCTCTCTTCTATAACCTCCACCATCGAAACAGCAGAATCTCCAAAGAAGACAGTATGCTTCTAACTTCTTCCCCCCCCTTTGATTGTGTGATTCTCTTCATTCTTTCTTTGACTGAAGAGTCAAGTGATGCCGGATGAGTACAACGAGCGGACATTCTGTGTGTACGACACAGATGCGGCGACGATTTACGGACTGTCAGCGTTTGGGCTTCTGTTGATATGTCAGGGGTTCCTTCATCCCTGAACACCAAATGCCTCTGCTTCGGAAGGGGGCTCAAGGGCAGCAAGGTGGTTCACCAACAATTCGTGAACCTCTAGCCCTGAGATACCTATTTGCAGCCTCCAAAAACCCCTCCTCAGTCCTCACCGGTTGGCAAAGGTAAACCCTTAAGCCTTCACCGTAATTATGTCTCTCTGGCTTTCTCTGAGAAATCTGATTCTCCATTGGCGATGGAATACGAAGAGGAAAATGAATACCACCCAAAATCGCAGTCGTCGTCCGACAACCAAAACCATCAGTAATTGTCGCCTCTGCCGTCGTCGCCTTCGCCTTCTCCGTCTTCTCAGCCAGTAACAGTGGCGGCGGTGGGGCCACCATCTCATCAGTCTCTAACCCTAGCCCTCCCCATACAACAGCCCCGGGTACCCAACACCGGAGGCAGCCGCAAGGACTGTTGGAGCGAAGGTGCTACATCGACGCTAATCAACGCCTGGGGTGAACGCTACCTTGAAACAGAAATGATAGAAACAGTCACTGGTCATCAAACACCCTTGTTTTCTGTCCAGAAACGGCAATTTCTGTTTCTGTCGTTTCTTGAAACAGAAATGGCAGAAACGTTGTCAAACGGGCCCTTAGTTTTACTGCCTATAATAGAAACTGTGAAATCAAGTAGGAAACTACTTCAGAAAAGAAACTGAATAAACCTATGTATCTACTTCCCTAAAATAAAAGATATTGCGCAATTACAAGTTTCCCAAGTCCCTAACATCCTGTGATTGCATCACAACCAGTGTGAGATGTGCTGCGTGGGCGAATGAAAATTATGAAATACATTCAACCATATGTAAGTTGTTAAATATTACCAGAAAGACAATGAAATAGTAATTGTTCTGATTTTGTTCAATATTTATCTAATTTAATGTATTTAGATTCATGATGATTTTCTTCTTACATCTGTTCTGCGGTATTATCCATGTTTAATATGCTAGTTTATGAAGTGTTTTTCATTTCTAATCTGTAGGTGGTACATACCCAAGCAAAGGTAATAGAAGATCAGGATGTGACGTTTAAATATATATCCAGAAACCTGCTCTTTGTAGCTACTGTTGCACCTAAAGGTGACTCTGCAATTGGGTCACTTACTCCTGAGGAGTCTTGGTTAGTTGTCTATCTTATTGATACCATAACTGGTCGGATATTGCACCGCATGACTCACCTTGGTTCACAGGGGCCTGTCCAAGCTGTAAGTGGGTTGATTTTTAATTCTCTTCAGCTATTTGTTAGAAATAGGTATGATGCTGATTTTCTCTCTCCCTCTTTCATGCAATTTTCTGTCTGCAGGTCATTAGTGAGAACTGGGTTGTGTACCACTATTTCAATCTTAGAGCACACAGATTTGAGATGTCGGTGATTGAGATCTATGATCAGTCTCGGGCAGTAAGCATCTGTAGACTACAGTGTTTTACATCCCTATTGTCCTTTGTATTTGTTATTCCAGATTAATCCATTATTTTCAAATTGATCGCCATCCACAGGATAACAAAGATGTTTGGAAGATTCTCCTTGGAAAGCACAATCTTACTTCACCCGTATCTTCATATTCTCGGCCTGAAGTGGTGATGAAATCCCAGAGTTATTTTTTCACTCATTCTGTGAAAACAATGTCAGTGACATCCACAGCCAAGGGTATAACTTCTAAGCAGCTTCTTATTGGCACCATTGGCGATCAGGTCAGTTGAGATCTGAAAACAAAATTATTATTTCTGAGTGACAACTGTATTTTGCCCTGTTGTGGCTTCAGCAGTTGAAAACTGTTGACATTTAAAGAAGCAACTAGTGGTGTTTGCACATCTCTGCATTTGCAACCTCTCAGTGGAAATTTCTGTTCCACAGGTGCTGGCACTTGATAAACGTTATCTAGATCCTCGTCGATCAATCAATCCCACGCAAGCAGAGAAAGAAGAAGGAATTTTACCTCTGACTGATTCGCTTCCAATTATTCCTCAGGTGATACCCTGTTCCCTGGTGCTTAAGATTACTCTACAGTGTTGAGATTTCTTTCTTTTACAAACCATGCTAATTCTTTGATCATAAGGTGAATTTACAGATTTAATCTGGTAAAAAATGTAGTTGGAAAATACAGCCGCATTCTGCATCCCTTCTGATTTTCTCAAGTGATTCATGTGTGAATCATTTCTTGCATTCTTGGATTCTCAAAATCTACGGCAGCAGCAAAGAATGGGGAAATGGACTATTGGTAGGAGCAGGTAGGGAGGATAAGAAAGAGAAAGAAAAAGAAAAGAAGAAGATTAGAAGTCTTGATTGGCTAGGGAGAGAAAATAGGAAGAAATGAGAGAAGAAGAACGTGGGTAGAAAGATAAAGGGGAGATAGAGAAATTGCAATTTTTTTTTTGGGGGGGTGGGGAGAGGATCTCACACACCCACTTGTCAAAACATAATTCTATTCCATTGGCCAAAATCGTTGGGGAATGGGTTTACAAGCTTTAAATAAAAGAGGAAATAGAAATCTAGTCGAGCTAGACTTGCTAACTAGTAAAACCATAAACATAATAAAATTAGACTTCTAAAAGAACTGAAAGACTTCCTAATCCTAAAATAATCTGCTAATAGACCCCACATAATGTTATTCATTTTCTTAGTCCCGTGTACCTCTTAAATCCCAATTTTTGGGCTTATTAGAGAGGCCTATTACCTTAACCTCAAAACAAGAAGCCCAAGGCCCATAGAACCCAAGCATGAGTCCAAATAAAGTATTCCAAGTGCTAATTGGCCTGATTTGGCACCATTAACTACATCACCTTCCCTCACCCTTTATGATTGACATGTGGCAAATAGGTTAGTGTAATTCGGTGGACATTTTGTACTTCTCATTTCCTACTCATATGTCTAATTCTAGATGGATCAGATTTTATCATGTGTCATATAATGCATTGAAAATTGTTTGATAAGTAAATTCTTTGAGTAATAGGAAATATTGGAAAAACAAAGGGGAAGACCTCTTACATTGTGGGCCTTACGCTTAAAATGGTCCATGAAAATTGACGTGGACCATTCAAGAGTTTCATCTCTATCCAACGGTCTGACTGCCTATTAATCATCTTGTCCTCATGGCAAAAAATAGAGGGTGTGTAGGCAGTTATCCTACAATGGGCATGTAGGAACATTTTTCCTGAAATTTTTATCCTTGGTAACTGTTGTTCGCAATCAAATTTTAGGAAGTGCAGAAATCAAATGATTATATGGAAATGAGTACTCTGATTAAGATGGACACCATATCAAACAAATCATGAATGAAAACAAAATTCCTCTCTTTGCATGGTCAAATTATAAAGAGCAAAGTGCAACCCAATGCATGGGGCTCCTGCTACTGCAGGGTTTGGGAGGGGCAAATGTAAGCAGCCCTACCCTTACTTCACAGAAGAGGCTGCTACCATGGTTTGAACCTGTGACAAACATGATGCAATGGTGTAACTTAACCATTGCGCCACAGGCTCTCCCACTTGCGTGGTCAAATTATGCTGCTTATAAATATTTTTGGAATTTTAGTTTATTTAATGATATTTTCTCTATTTGAGCCGTTATATGGTTTTCATGGCATGCATATGTATTGAAGTCTTTGATACCTCAAAAAAGTGTACCCTTCCTGTGATAATCCAAGATCAGTTTAAAGTGCGGAATCATTAGGTCTGATTTTTAATGTTGAGTGATGTGTTTTTTTAGTTATTCTTTGATGTTAAATTTAATTTCTAATGATAACACGGATCATTTATGCAGTCCTATGTAACACATTCACTGCAAGTGGAAGGACTCCGTGGCATTTTAACGGTTCCTGCTAAGCTGGAGTCAACCACCCTTGTCTTTGCATATGGAATGGATCTCTTTTTTACCAGGATTGCACCGTCACGAACCTACGATTCACTTACAGAGGATTTCAGTTATGCTCTACTTTTGATCACAATAGTTGCACTCATTGCAGCGATCTTTGTAACATGGGTGCTGTCTGAGAAGAAAGAACTGAGGGAAAAGTGGAGGTGAGTCAATCTCTCCATTTGTATCCTCTTAAATTTTTTGTATCCCCAGATCAAGCTAAATTTTTTAATCCCCAGATCAAGTTGCATTTGATTTTCTTGTCACAGTTAATTGAGTCTAGTACTGGGAGGGGGTTACTCCCTACTTGTATTATTACTTTTTTTTCCCCTTCTAATTAGTTGAAACCCCCATTTTTCTCCTATTATTTTGCTTAATTTCATTGCAATGTCTATACATTTCTATATGTTGTATAGCTGATAATTCACAAGAAAATCTTGCAATAGCTTTAAAGGAATTTGTTTTGAAAGATGATCATAGCAAAATGCCCACGGTTCTTTTGAATGGAGTTTAAAGCAGCATCTGCAAGTTTGGATACCGTATGCTTTACAAAATTGAATGACAACCTGTCCTTTTCCCTAATATGAGTTTGGAAGATATGAATGATTTCCTTTGAACTTATCATGGAAAGGCTAAATTCTGAACATGTAGGCATCTGATATCATCAGCAATGCTACTTTATTCGGTTAAAAATATTTCGTCTACCATCTGATGTCATTGGGATCAATAAAACTTGGTTCTGAATCAAGTAATCTCCCACTGACAACAATATCACATTGCAATGAGAAGGATATTTCCCGAAAAGAAAAATAAAACCCACCTTTTTGGAAGGGGATCTATAAAACCACTTGTTAATGGTTCTGGTGTTTCACTGTGCGGGGGATCAGTAATGTGCGACCATGAGCTTTTGTCCTTTTTACTCTTGCCATTTGGGTGAAAATGATATCTCCTCTGCTGCTAGAATGGTTATTTCCTGATGTTAGCAGGTAATGTCCATTTCTCGAACGGAAGTTAGTTTTAATGTCTTGTACTTGTACGAAGATCACTGTGGATGTCAAGTTCTTGAATCAAGAAAATGTTGATTCAAATGAAGGTTTTGGAACTTTCAACGATTACTTGAATTTTAACGAGTAGTAAGTTTTAAAGATTCGGATGAGTAAAAGGATCTTTAGGATCCGTGAAGTGGTTCGTAACGTTTTACTTCGAGATCAATGATTCTAGTTGTATGATCCATTGTACTAGGGGGTTTGACTACACAGCTTCCGTTGAGGACTTGGTGGGGTGTTGATATGGCCTTAGGTTTCCTCATCTTACAGGTTGTCTTTTAGGGACAAGAACTTGTGACATTTGTATCAATGGTAGCAGAGCAACTAATTCTCGGTCTCAACCATTTATATGCCTTTATATTAACAAGATATAATTTGACTGTCTTCCCTAGAATTTGGGTATGAGGTTCCATGTCTTGGTTGTAAGGCTTTCTTCCCTAGAATCGGGGTATGAAGTTCTATGCATCATCGTTCTTCAAAGGTTGTTACCATTCTTTTGGTTGCTAAGAGGGCAATCAATACAGTGACCTCAACAGATTTTACCCTTATGACCATATGGGTATACTGAAAATCGACACATATGGGGTTTGGGCGCCCTATGCAAGTAGGAGTGCAGGTCAAACGAATCCTTACTGCCAAGGTTCTTGAACATGGGAATCTACTTCATTGTTTCCTATTTGAATGGGATCGGAATATGAGGGAATCAGTAGAACCCTAGCAAACAGAATTGAAAAGAAGTAAAGATTTTTGCATATTTTCTTATAAAATAGGCCTTGTAGATTTTGTTACAAGAGATAAGATTTCATTGATTTTCTGTTAATTTATTGAATTAAAAAAAAATATAAATAAAGAACTAAGTGTATTCATGGCCAAATCAAAACGGGATTGTTTTGAAAATTAGAAATAATCAGAATCAAGGGTCGAACAATTCCAATGCAAATCAGTGGAATTCTACCTAGCTCTGTTTGATCAATTAATGGTTAACAATCTACATACAAGGATGTTGATGATCATAGCCTACAAAAACAGGGATGATGATGGATCTTCAAAATCCGAAATATCATTCGTCAGGTAAATGTTGAAATTGGAATTTTCAAATTGGTGCTGATCCTTCAGCACAGGGATCAGGTGGGTCTCACACACTGCAAAGTGGTGCAAAGTGCATAACTGCATATTTTTAGTGCCTGAGGCGCACCGACGTCTATGCAGAAATGAATATTCATGGAAGGCAATCATGATGGTTAGAGACTAGAGGACCAAAAACTCCAAATATTATTATGATGCTCACCCACCTCTGCTCCCTTTTTGATTGGTTGATTGCCCAAATCTCCTCCCGTGGGGTTTGAGGAGCTCTTACTATCTCTCTCTCTCTCTCAGAATTAGATTCATTCTGTCTCCAGTCATGCCCACCTTAAGAACCCTAAGAATCAAACAACTACAACTGTCATCCACTTCCCAATCACATGTGTTTGCATGGACCATGGTGGATACAAAAGTACAAAATTACAGAATTATGGATTGAAGAGATGGATGTCTCTTAGGCCTACTGTTTGGTTGCAGCAAATCACTCAAATTTGAGGTTTTCTTTTAAGTTTCGAATCACTCAAAGAAGGTAGATTTTCTTTTAGGTTTCTCATCACTCAAACAAGCTGCACTTTGGTACAAAAGTAAGGTTGTTATTTTTTCTAAACCTCATGGCGGCGGGAGTCTTGTGTATTAGATTCATCTTTTTTCAGGAAGGATGGGGGAAGACTGCTATCTAGTCATGCGGCCAATACGTCCAGACATAGTGGGGGTGAAATAACACCTCCACCCTCGTGAAATTCAAAAATC
This sequence comes from Macadamia integrifolia, assembly GCF_013358625.1. Classification (NCBI taxonomy): domain Eukaryota; kingdom Viridiplantae; phylum Streptophyta; class Magnoliopsida; order Proteales; family Proteaceae; genus Macadamia; species Macadamia integrifolia. The sequence continues at coordinate 35,883,252 of NC_056558.1, read as the reverse complement.
CAACCCCCTTTTGATACCCATATACATCTCTTCGCTGGCCATAGCGCCAGCACGAGGGTCACGACCAGTGAGCATTCTACCCCTGCTTTTAATGGGAAAATATTTTCTATGAGAGTGTGTGACCGTGTGGGGGCTGCACTTAGACACATGGGGTGGTGAAATGACTCATGCTTCCTATGAAACGTGATGATGCCTACCCTATTGATGCTTTTACATGCATTCCTATTGGACTATGTGCTGGTACAAGAGTCACGTTCCTCATTTTTTAAAATGTATTATCACCCAGGTTGATACATATCGATACCGGCTTAATTCAGGGTCAAAAATCCATTTTCTTTAATAAAAAAGATCAGATCTGTATCGTATTGACTGATCCATATCAAATATCTGTATCAATCAAGATTGTTACAAATACTGATTCCTAAAACCATGGGTAAGGGTTCTTGTTGCCACCTGCAACCAAATGCTCTCAATTACATCCAGACTTGGAATCCTTTATTAACGACATGTGTGATTTTTATTTTCAAAATGTTATAATCAAAGTCTTTAACCTAATCCATTCATCAACCACCATTACATAAGGTCTCTGAAGAAATCACTAAAGCAGGAACCCTACGGTAACGAAGTAGGCATGCGTGTTTTAGCCAATTAGCTTCAAACCAGTGGGCCGTTGACAAGAGGAGGAATAGGAATTCTTTGATTTTAAACTTTAGATCCATTTTCAAAAGGGTAGTGTGGTGTGACGTGGCCTAGTTTTGGGCCCACCAACTCACTTATTCAAATCCAACCGTAATCCTCCAGCCACGTGGACCTTTTGGAGCGCGTGGCGCCCACACGCGCTACCATGGGGAGAACTTTATTAAAGATTGGGGAGATAGAGATTGGGGACTGTGGGGTAGAGGAGTGGACTTGGGAGTATGGTCACCCCACTCACAAGGACAAAGCTCAAGGGCACAATCACATAACCCTTAATGGGTCCCACCAACCCACAAACAAAATGGACTTTGCCACCTGGATATCCTATCCTTCTCCTATTCCTCTTCCTCTTCCGCAAGTGGGTCCCATGGCTGCTTCGTTTCTCATTCATGCTCTTAGTCAAAACCATAACATGGCTTGGTAATGAAATTGATAATTTTGAAGAATCAGAAGATGCTTCTTAAGCATGCTCACAAATTATAATTAATGTGAAAAGATTCTTTCTTCCCCTTAATTAAGTATTAAGTGTCCTTCTGATTAGTATTAAGTATTAACTCATCAAATTAATACTAAGAAAATATAAAAAATGACACTACTAACTAATCCATTGGCAATGGTAGAGAGAGAGAGAGAGAGAGAGAGAGAGAGAGAGAGAGTGTGTAAAGGAAGTTGATAGTGGCGTGGGATTTGGTGTGTGTACTTGAGAGTTCAAGTAAGTGGAAGACATTGCTTTATATGAGGACCTCAAAGGGCAAAGCCATTCTTTTGTACGGCATTGGTTAGTTATGGTGTATTGCACTTAGTTTAGAGAGAGAAAGAGAATAAGGTATATTTCTTCTAGGGTAATGAAACTTTGATACATATCTTATCCCATTGTCATCTTTCTTTCCCATTTTTATTGGGAGGGAGGGTATGAGTGTGTATGAATTATCATATCATCTACTTTAATGGGGTTCATTCACAGTGTCACATCACAAGAAAAGAATTGAGATGATGGACCCATCACACACCCCCCATGTTGTATGATAGTGATAGACAGGCGGATGAATGATGATGCTGCTCCATTCTGAGTCAAGACTCAAATAAGTAATAGAAAAGAAAACCCGTTTAATTCTTCTCCACCCCCTCCACTCCCCCAATCCCACCTTTTTTTTTTTGGTAATTTACATCGTCACCCCTTGAAGAACACAAGTATTATAGGAATACCCCTTCTCTTTCACCAAATTAGACTTATACCCCTTATCGTCAATCTCGGTTAAAGTAAGAATTTGAAATGACATTTTTACCCTTTTAACTAAAACAAATAATAAATCATATTTTACTAAGGTACTTCTCATTGAGTCGTTAGCAGTGAATCGTGACTGTCCGCAACAGCACCTACCGCCGGCAATTCCAATGACGGAAAAATTTTCCATCTACCTGCGGTTCCAATCATGGAAAAATTTTTCGTTGGGTTAGTGATTCTAGCTTATTAGAACCACTTCCTTCAAATTTTCCATCCGCTTGCGGTTCCAATCACGGAAAAATTTTCCATTGGGTTAGTGATTCTAGCTTATTAGAACCACTTCCTTCGCTAATGTCACCGCCACTAACGGAACCGGAGTTCACTGTAACTGAAAACCTTGAAAACACTGGAGAAAGAATGCGAACCAAAGGCATGACTCGAAGCTCCAATGATAGGGCATGGAAGAGAGAAAAACCTTTGCGCTTTAGGGAAGGCCACCAAACGAAGGAAATCAAATAGATAAATCCTGCAAAGTTTGATTCTGTACATGATATTGTTTTCTTCTCTGAAAAATGGCTGAAACTCTCCAAGTGGCTTGGAAATCAATCACAATCCAGAGCTGGACAGAAGTAATGGGTTTTTCAGAATTTGGGAGAAAACTTGCTATGATCTAACTAGTGTTGAGAAGAATCATAGAGATTGAGTTGTACCTATCTCTATTTGGGGAATAAGACCCGCAATACTCTTACTCTTTTAGTCAGTGCTCTGTTCTACTCTTGTAGCTGGAAAAGTTCAGAGAAGGGAGAGAGTTCAAGCTTTACTGCTGTTGTTATGCTCTTCACGGTTTTGGTTGGATTTATTGATTAAAATTCAAGAAAACCCATATTTTCTCTACTTTGATTGTTCTAAAATCCGAAACAAGAGAAAAAAAAAAAAAAAAAACAATCTTGAATAGTGAAAAGGGTGGACGGATTCAAGAGTCTCTTGAGAACCTCAGTTTTGGACTTCCAACTTCTGAAGAAACTTGTGACAAAAACCAAATGATCCAATACTTAAACCTCAAGGAAGAAACGGAAAAATGGATGAACTGACATGTTACTAACGAGTTCGGTGACCTACCATTGCTTTCTTGTTCAAAGAGAAGTAGAGAGAGAGAGGAAGTGAGTGTGAAGTAATGGGTCCGTGACAAGTGGGTTATGGAGGGAAGAATTTGGCATCACTTCTTCCTTCTCCGACGAGAAGGAAGAAGTGGAGGATTGGAGGAAAGACGTGACTTGGACATGCTCAGAAGCAGCAATGGCCACGCTGACCTCGGCCATGAGGACTTCAGGGTTGGAAGGGAGGGCTTTCACGCCATCAAATATGCTCCAACGATGGTCTTGGATGGCTCTACTGGCATGATTCTCGATGCTCGATTTGGGAGAAAGGTACTGTAACTATCAATTTGAAGATAGAATTTCTTACATGGGCATTTTAGGTACTTCACATTTAATAAGGGCATTTTGGTGTTTAAAATAAAATATAATAGTTGACATCAGCATATAAGGTATATTCCTTAACGGAGACTAACGGTAGGGGGTCTGAGTTTAATTTGGTAAAAGAGAGGGGGTGTTCTTATATTACTGCCATTCTTTAGGGGGTGGTGTTGTAAATTACCAACTGATTCTATTCATAATAGAGATGGTTTCTTTGTACTCTCTACTTAAGTTTGTACATATTTCATGGATTGTACATCTATTTCTACTTATGCTCTATATTACCAACTGAATTTCTATGATTTTTAGAATACTTTTATGGTAGAAATAGATAGAAATAAATGTTGTCTATGTCTTTATGTATTATTTTAGAACACCTATGATGCTTGGATGACAATTTATGTTAAATTTAAATTGAAAGTGTATAATTCTCAAATTTAAATGCATTTGGGGCATCAATGATTATGTGATTAAGTTGAATGGAAGTATCCATAGGTACACATTTTTCTTGATCACAATAATTATATATGTTGACCTTAAACATAATCGTATCACACATTCAATTTAAATTTTAAACTTTAGGGTCTTATGATGATCGTTATGTAACGGTTAATATAGAATGGAAATATCCACATGTATACATTCTTGATTGACTGCGTTGATCTATATATGATAATTTAACAATTAAATGAGATGAAAATATCCACAGGTATACATCTTATTTGACCATTTTGATGACTTAAATATTTTACCCTAATGATGTCTTCCTTCTAATGTAAAGTGAACCATTAGCATGCTACCATCTCGATCCCACAAGATAGATTGTAATGATGCAATAGGTTGCTTTTCTAGAATTCTAATATTCTATTACTAAAACTCAAAGCATGATGATTGATATGCATGTATTATTTACTCTTATTCATAGGTTCAACACCTATCCCTATTTCGAATAACGTGTCACTTCTGAATGGATCAAACTTTAATGATTGACATGAAGAACTTATTTATTACTTTGCTGCCATGGATCATGATTATGCCTTGCGTAATGAGAAATCTGCTATTCTCACTGATGAGAGCACTGATGATGAGGTTACATTACATGATTGGTGGGAGCGTTCCAATCGTCTTTGCCTTTATATATCAAGAAGACGATTAGTAAGACTATCAAAAGCTCCATACCAATTTTTGAAAATGTAAAGGAATACCTAATCAATGTAGAGAACCGTTTTGCTACTGCTGATAAATCTTTGGTTGAGATTTTGATGACCAAACTAGTAACAATGAAGTATACTGGTACTAATGGGATATGGACCATATCTCTGAAATGGCAAGTATCTGTGCACAACTAAAACCCCTCGAATTGATAATGAATGAAGGTTGCCTTATCCAAATCATTCTAACTTCATTTCTTCCTCGTTTTGGAGCATTCAAGATCCACTACAATACAAATAAAGATAAGTGGACTCTGAATGAACTTCAGGGTATGTGCGTCTAAGAGGAAAGGAGATTGAATGACGAGGGAGGTCAGGTGGTCAATTTTGTATCCAACCAAAATAAAAGGAAGAGAGAAAATTTTAAAAAGAACAATGCATCAAAGAAAGCCTCTAATCCAAAGTCTGATGACAAATAAAAGAAAACTAACAAGTTGAAGTGTTTCTTCTGTGAGAAAGTAGGACACCTTCAGAAAGACTGTCAGAAACACAAGACTTTGTTCGAAAAGAAGGGTAATGATTCTATCCTAATATGTTTTCAAATCAATCTCGTTGATGTTTCTTGTAATACTTGATGGATTGATTCATGAGTAACTGTTTATATTTCTAATTCTATGCAGGGCTTTATTACAACCCGAAAACCAAATCAAAGTGAGAGCGTCGTCTACATGGAAAATTGGTAAGAGTCTGAAGTTCGATCTATTGGCACTTATAGATTCATTTTGGATATCAGATTCTAGTTGGACATTATGGATACTCTTTATGTTTCTTCTATTTCTAAAAATTTATTTTCATTATCAAGACTTGATTGTGAAGGTTTTAAGTTTACTTTTGGGGATAAGGTTGTAAACGTTTTAAAGACACCAATCTAGTTTGCACTGGATATTTATGTGATAGTCTTTATAAACTTAATTTGGATTCTAATTTTTTTAAATCCATTCTTGCACTGCATGTGAATGTTGGATCAAAGTGTAAATCCAACAATGATGATTCCTCATCCCTATGTCATAAACGTTTAGGTCATATTTCTAGACCTAGAATGGAGAGGTTAGTAAAGCATCAAATATTGTCAAATCTAGATTTCACTGACTTCACCACTTGTATAGATTGCATCAAAGGCAAGCAATCTAAGACAAATAAAGTTGCTACCAAAAGGACCAATTCACTTCTAGAAGTGATACACACTGAAATTTGTGCCCATTTTGATCCTTGTATAACTGGTGAAAAATATTTGATCACATTCATTGATGATTACTCACGATACTGTTGTCTACTTATTAAAAGAAAAAACTGATGCTTTAAATGCTTTTGAAGTGTTCTATGCTGATGTCGAAAACAAGCTAAACAGAAATATTAAAACTGTGAGATTTGATAGAGGGGGTGAATATTATAGTAGACATACTGATGTTGAGCAAAGTGAAGGACCATTTGCCCTTACGTTGAAGGATATCACCCCCGAATACACAACTCCTGGTACACCTGAACAAAATGGGATTACGAAAAGACGTAATTGTACCATCACAGATATGGTACGTAGCATGAGGAGTAACTCTTCATTGCCTGAATTCTTGTGGAGTGAAGCATTAAAGACAACTGTGTATATCTTGAATCGAGCTCTTAGTAAGTCAGTTCCTAAAACTCCTTACGAGTTATGGAATGGAAGGAAACCTAGTTTAAGGCATTACATGTATGGGGTTGTCCTGCTGAAGCTAGATTGTACAATCCACATGAAAGAAAACTTGACCCTAAAATCATAAGTTGTTACTTTATTGGTTATTGTCAGTGGTCAAAGGATTACAGGTTTTATGCACCCACACACAGTACCAGAATTGTAGAAACTCAAACTGTTAGATTCTTAAAGGATGGTAATATTAGTGGGAGTGAGAAATCACGTAATGTGGTATTTAAAGAACATCAAATTTCCTTACCGACTTATGTACATCGTAATAATATTATTGTTCCATGGGTGACTGCTCATAATGATCTAGTGGAACAACAAACTATAGAAGATGTACATATTCATCATGATGATGTTGTCCCGCAGGTAACTATTGAAAATGACCCTATGGAACAACAAACTATTGAAGATGTCACTCCATGATGTAGTTACCACTGATAATACTATGAATGTTTCTCAATTGAAAATTCAAGAAATACCTCAGAGGGTTAGGAAGTCTGCTATTCCTGATGACTATATAGTATATCTCAAAGAATCAGAGTTCGATATTGGAATCAAGAATGACCCATTAAACTTTTCACAGGCCATAAACGATAATTATTCTCTTAAATGGGTAGATGCCATGAAAGATGAGATGAAGTCCATGAGTGACAATGATGTCTGGGATCTCGTTCAATTACCAACGGGCTTTAAGGTGATTGGTTGTAAATGGGTATTTAAAACTAAATACGACTCGAATGGTAATATTGAGAGACATAAAGCTAGACTAGTTGCAAAGGGATTCACTCAGAAAGAAGGCATTGATTACCATGAAATCTTCTCTCCTGTCTCTAAGAAGGATTCTCTGAGAATCATATTGGCATTAGTAGCTCACTATGATCTAGAGGTTCACCAAATGGATGCGAAAACTGTATTCTTGAATGGAGATTTAGATGAGGAAGTCTACATGAACCAACCTAAGAGATTTAGTGATCAAGGAAAAGAAAATCTATTGTGCAAACTTAAGAAATCCATATATGGACTTAAATAAGCTTTCAGACAGTGGTATATTAAATTTAACCACATCATTGTTTCCTTCGGATTTGTTGAGAACACCTTTGATAGGTGTATATATTTGAAATTTAGTGGGAGTAAATTAATATTTATGGTCTTATATGTGGATGATATTTTACTTGCTAGTAATGATTTTGGTTTGTTGAGTGATACAAAGACCTTTCTTTCTGAGAATTTTGAAATGAAAAATATGGGTTTAGCTTCTTTCGTTATCGGCATTGAGATATTTTGTGATAGATCTCGTCGGATATTTGGGCTATCACAGAAAACCTATATTAACAAAGTTTTGGAAAGATATGGCATGATGAATTGTAAATCAGGTGTTTCCCCCATTATCAAAGGAGATAAGTTCAGTCTAAATCAGTGCCCAAAGAATGATTTAGAAAGAGCACAAATGAAGGATATTCTCTATTCTTTCGCAGTAGGGAGTCTTATGTATGCAATGACTTGTACTCGTCCAGACATCAGTTTTACTATTGGTATGTTAGGTAGATATGTGAGTAATCATAGCATGGATTATTTGATTACAACAAAGAAGGTGATGAGGTATTTAAAGGGGACTAGATAGTACATGCTTACTTATAGAGCATCTGATCAGTTAGAAGTGATTGGATATTTAGACTCTGATTATGCAGGATGCCTCGACAGTAGGAAATCTACATCATGATACATCTTTCTACTTGCTGGTGGGGCGATTTCTTGGAAGTCCAAGAAATAGACTTGTATCTCTACTTCTACTATGGAAGCAGAGTTTGTGGCATGCTTTGAGGCCACATCTATGGCAATTTGGTTACGAAACTTTATCTCTGGACTTTGGGTTGTCAACACCATTTCGAAGTCGCTGAGAATGTATTGTGACAATGTTACTGTCGTATATTACTTAAAAAATGATAAGCATTCAAGTAGAGTGAAACATATTGGAGTAAAATACAATTTTGTGAAGGAATTAGTTCATAAATAAGAAGTGTCTATTACACACATCAAGACAAGTCTGATGATTGCTGATCCTATGATCAAGGCATTAGTGCCTAAATACTTTACATATCTTATAATAGACATGGGTTTATGTAAAGTTTGATGTAATGGTCATATTATGTTAGACATTTTTACTTATTTATTTAAATGATCATGATATTTGTTGTTTATGAATATTTCTCACTTTATTATTGTGTGTACACATTTTATTTAATATATGTGAGATATTATGTTGGACCATTTAGTTATAGATTTTTCTAGTCTATTCCCTACTACTTTGCACCTATTTGGATGAAGTTATTAGTGTTGTGACTATGGAAGGGAGTATGCAGTTATATGATGTATAACTGCCATAATCCACATTAGTAGTTTTGTTCAAATATGGTATTATGATTGTGAAGACGTAAAGTTAATGGGTTCACTTTCAAATACTACAGTATGATGTTAGAATCCAAATTATGTTTGAGGTTATTATTGTGTGGTCATATTGTTCAAGTGGGAGATTGTAAGAATATTCTCTAATTATTGTTCCATATACCAATTAGGTAATTGACCGATATTAATCTCATAGAATTGGATTCTAAATATGAAACTCACTCCTCGTCTAATCAGAATAAATAGTCCTACCCTATTTGGCACACCTTGATGGGAGGTTGCATAAACTTTATTTAATAGGACTTTAGGTCCTCCTCTTATCCTAACGTCAATCTCATTATTGATTCCATCACCAAAAGAGCATTACGGGGAGCTAGTGGGAGAAACTTAGAGAATTCATTGTGTTCGTGATTGGGATTACATGAATAAAGATACGGAAAGAATATAATAACGGTAAATTATTCACAGTCAATGGTGAACGGTATGCGTCGACCCTTATAGTTTAATTTCGTGATTCAATGATTGTATGAGAAGATCATATCTATTGTTATTAATAGGAATAACATCCTTCAAACTAGTGTTGAGAAGAATCACAGAGATTGAGTTGTACCTATCTCTATTTGGGGAATAAGACCCGCAGAACTCTTACTCTTTTAGTCAATGCTCTGCTCTACTCTTGTAGCCGGAAAAGTTCAGAGAAGGGAGAGAGTTCAAGCTTTACTGCCGCTGTTATGCTCTTCATGGTTTGGGCTGGATTTATTGATTAAAATTCAAGAAAACCCATCTTTTCTCTACTTTGATTGTTCTGAAATCCGAAACCAGAGAAAAAAAAAATGATCTTGAATAGTGAAAAGGATGGACGGATTCAAGATTCTCTTGAGGACCTCAGTTCTGGACTTCCAAGTTTTGAAGGAACTTGCGACAGAAACCAAATGATCCAATACTTAAACCTCAAGGAAGAAATGGAAAAATGGATGAACTGACATGTTACTAACTAGTTCGGTGACCTACCATCGCTTTCTTGTTCAAAGAGAAGTAGAGAGAGAGAGAGGGAGTGAGTGTGAAGTAATGGGTCCGTGACAAGTGGGTTATGGAGGGAAGAATCTGGCACCACTTCTTCCTTCTCCGACGAGAAGGAAGAAGCGGAGGATTGGAGGAAAGACATGACTTGGACATGCTCAGAAGCAGCAATGGCCACGCTGACCTCGGCCATGAGGGCTTCAGAGCTGGAAGGGAGGGCTTTCACGCCATCAAATATGCTCCGACGATGGTCTTGGATGGCTCTACTGCCATGATTCCCGATGCTCGATTTGGGAGAAAGGTACAATAACTATCGATTTGAGGATAGAATTTCTTACATGGGCATTTTAGGTACTTCATATTTAATAAGGGCATTTTGGTATTTAAAATAAAATATAATAGTTGACATTAGCATATAAGGTATATTCCTTAACGGAGACTAACGGTAGGGGGTCTGAGTTTAATTTGGTGAAAGAGAGGGGGTGTTCCTATAATACTGGCATTCTCCAGGGGGGTGGTGTTGTAAATTACCCTTTTTTTGTGGGGGTTGTTAAAAACTATCCATTTTTGGTTCACTCATACCCTGCAAACCCCTTTTTTTTTTTTTTCTCTAGTTGCATGGTTTTAGGTAGGGATGTCAATTAGTGGCCCGACCCGACTAAACCGATCGGGACCGACCGTTTATAGACCGGCCCAGCCCGGACCGTTTATTAAACGTGTCGGGCTTGACCCCGGCCCGTTTATAAATGGTCGGTCTCGGTTTTGCTACTTGGACCGTCGGACGCCCAACCAAGACCGACCGAATAACGCCGGACCGAGACCGGCCTATTGTGCACCGACTTGGCCCGACCCTTTAATGATTGTAAAATACCTATTTTACCCCCCAAATTAAAGAATAAAAACAAAAAGTAAAGATATGTTTACATTTTAAATAATAGTTATATTTGGTATCATTTATTGATTTATTGTCATTTTTTTGGGCTTGCATGAGTGGGCCGGAATATAATAGCACATTTTAAAGAGGGCCCGTTAAAAACCGATTAAAGCCCATTTAACATTAAACATGTCCGTAGCCCGGTTAAGGCCCGACTAAAGCCCGATTAAGGTAGCCCGATTATAGCCCGAGACCGACCGACCGATCGACCGACCGAACATAAAGTGTACCATGCCCTCAATAACTAAGCCCGATTAGTTAAATGGGCGGACACGGTGTAGCCTTTGAAAGTCTTCAAGCTCGATTAAGTCCGACCAAAACCAAACCAGCCCGACCGGTTGACACCCCTAGTTTTAGGTATCAAATTAAAAAAAAAAAAAAAAAAAAGAAAAAGAAAAGGTATTGGACTGGATCGGTCGATCAATGGTATCAAGACAAGTCAAGACAAAATGGTTCAATCCAGTCTGACACAGTCGATTATTAACAATGATTGATATCCTTATGGATTCCATGCACTAAAACTTTGGTTAATAGGGGCCCGTTTGATAATGTTTCTGTTGTTTCTGTTTTAAGAAACGGTAGAAACATAAATTTCATTTTCTAGAAACAGAAACGGAATTGAAGGTGTTTGATAAGTCATGTTTCTGGAAGTCGATAGTAACCAACGAAAGAATGGCCACGATTCATTTCCAGAAATGGCGAAACAAGTTTGTTTCGCTTGGGTCATTTCTTGAACCATAAATAAATAAAAAATTCTATTTCTATTTCTGAAAACAAGTGAAACAAAACAGTTTTATCAAACGCTTTTTGTTCCGTTTCTGCCAGAAACACAATAACGCATTTCTTGAAACGTTATCAAACGGGCCCTAGGTTAATTTGAATCAGAATTGGTTTGATATGATTTAGATTAGACTCAATTTTTTTATTTGACTAAGTTAGAATTTGGAATTTAATTTTTTTAATTAATACAATAATAGAAGATTATGAAACTTACCTTTTTAGTAGGATCTACAAGCGTTTTGAATAAATTAAAAAAAAAAATAAAAAAAAAAAACTCTAAAATAATTCTTAGATTTGTGCTTTGCTTCTTTTCAACTCTAATTTATATGATTCGAGTGATTTCAATCGATTCTAATCTATACAATGGAAGCTGTTGTTAATTTATATGGTTCAAGTGATTTCAATGGACTCTGATCCTAACAATGGAAGCCATTGTTACTCTCTCTCTCTCTCTCTCTGGTTGAGATTTTGAAATGGAAGTCTGCAAAACCATTGGGCTGATCTAGGCCCAAAAATCACAGTGTTGGCCCCAAAATGTCCTAACCCTAATTTTTGTATAGGGATCGATGAACTGAATCAATTAATTTGAATCAACCGATTGAACCAATCCAATTCGACCCAATCCGAATTTTTAGAACATTTCGCACAGTTGTGGACTCGTTCAATGACAACCCATTGAACAGCTTAGGAGTGAAATAAAGTATAGAGGAGGGTATTGGGAGACATCAATCATCCTTGGACCCCCAAATTCAACTTTGTCTTAGCTTTCGACACCACCTCTTTACCTCTTTATAATTCAAGTTTAGGAATTAGGATACGATTATGTCTCCTTTGCGTGGATTATATAGCTCATTACTCCAAGCCTCCTCAGAAAAAAAAAAAAAATTATGATCCATGATAATTTTTTGGTTTTAATTAAGAATTTCCTTATTGAATGAACCAAATTGCTTAGCTAAAACACTTTTGGATGTGTGGTTAATTGCTAATAAAAGCAACCTCACAAGTCTTTTACCATCGTAGGGTAGTGGGTCCTAATGCAGGCAGCAGGTCCCATTGTGATCCACTACTTATTCGATGTGGTTCCCACTAAATAATGGAATATCTGCTATGCTAGGGTTGTACATTTTTTTTTTTTTTGGGGAGGGGGATTTGGGTCCTCTCAAGATAAAACAGGAGAGCATGGTTTAAAGTATCGGTCTGTATCGTATTGTATCGGTCGATACGTATCTGTATCGGTCCTTACAGATACGATACTAATTGATACGATACATGAAATTTTTAAAACCCTTTTGTATCGATACGTATCTTACGATACATACCGATACACCACCGATACGCATCGATACTCATCGATACTTACCGATACTCTATGAAAAATTCAAAATTGAAGTGAAATGTACGTTTCGGTATGTATCGATACGTATCGATGGGTATTGATATGTATCGATCGATACACACCGATACGTACCGACACGGTCATAAAATGGACAAAATGGGTAATTTTTTAGAAAAACACAATTTTTTGTGGTGTTTTTGTTCCAAAGTTGCTGACAACCATTTTTCTCTCTAACTAAAGTGGAAATCAAGGTTGGGAACAAGGATTTTACATTTATGGGACAACTACAAATCTTGGATTCTTAGTGCGATACTCTCAATTTACTATTTATGCATAATACATATTATATATAACTTTTTTTAACTATTTTTTTTATGCAAAAGTGTATAAAAAAGTGTTTCCTATCCATTTATGTGCGTATTTTTAACGTATCTCCGATACGATACGATACCCTCCGATACGTATCTTAATTTTGACCTACCGATACGACGACCGATACCGATACTTTAATCCTTGCAGGAGAGAGAAAAGAGGAGAGAGATAAAACACTCACTGTTACTTCCCCAGCACCCTGTGCTGAAGTTGATCCTAAGCTAGGAGGACGGTGGAGAGGGACATGCATTGTAGTTCTACGGAGGGATCTCTTGGTGTATACTATCATTCTAATCAAGTGGAAAACTAATGCAATCAATCTAGTGGCTCATTAGATAATTTTATAGTCAATCTTAAATAAATAGTTTATGATCTAGTGGTTTTTTTATATGTATATCATCTAGGGGAGGATTCCTAAAAGGAAACGTCGCCCCTACACCAATACATAGGTTAACAGGAATATTAATAGCAACATCAATAGGGGTGAGTAACAGGAATATTAATAGCAACATCAATTGGGGTGAGATTTCCAGTTTCCATGAAGAGTGAGGTAGTCATTTCTGCCTCTTTTGTCTAGTCATAGGGGCCGGGGCCACAATACCTTTTAAGTTTCTTTTTCCCATGTCCTCTTTATCATTAGTATAATGGACAACTAATGTAAAAATTTTGACATGTGGATAAATAGGGATTTGAACATTTAGATTATCAATTTGTCAGAAATCAAAATTCAACCATATGGTCCGTGTATTGAATCTCTTTTCCATACCTATCCAAACTTCTATCAAAATTGACTTCTTGAGAGATGACAAACTTGTTACATGAGTTAAGGATGACATGAAGCTTAACTCAGCTACCACATAGCAACTAGGGGTGTCAATTCCTAAATCGAACCGGTAAAATCGGTCGGATCAAACCGATAACAATACGAACCGAACTGAACTGAAGCCTTATTGGTTCGGTTCGGTTTGGAGTATTGCAACCCCAAAACCAAACCAAACCACACCAGAAACCGGATGAACCAGAAACCGGATGAACCCGAAACCAAACTGAAACCGACTCAAAACCTGGACCGAAACTAAAACCAAACCGGCAAAAAACCGAAACACTCCAAAATTCATTAAAAAAATCAAAATTTGCATAGTTTTGTATACATTTGTATGGAAATTCGAATCCAAACTAGACCAAAAACCAAAACCAACCCGGTTATAAATCGATTTAAGAAACCGAAGACAAACCGAAACCAAACCGCATCGAAACCAAAACCAAATCAAAACCGGAATTTTCTTATTGGTTCGGTTTCGGTTTCGGTTTCAACTTTCCCACACCGAAACCGAGCCGGACCGATCGATTGACACCCCTAATAGCAACTGATGAAAGGCAGCAAGGTACTTAGCAAACAAAGAAAACAAAAGGGTATCCCTTCAAGAAAAAGGAAACCCTCCAGATGTGCCGGTTCTCCCACAACCTATGGAGATAGGATCTTCAACCACTAGGACTTTTGTACAATAGTCTTTTGATGTTACAAGGGGGATCAAGAGAGACGAGTGGGTTAAAGTAAGGATGTAAATTTGAAATCAAAATTGTTTATCGAAATTGATCTGAATCGTTTACATCGAAATCGTAAAATCGTGAAATCGTTTATTAAATGGTTCTGTTTTGTTTTAAAATTGAAATCGTGATTCGATTTTGATTTTAAAATTTAAACCATTGGTAAACCATTCAAATATACAGTTAAACCGATTAACATATATATAGTAAGTTTAAGTCACTCAATGTTAAGTTTATACATTTCAATAAAAAAAAAAGTTTACATTAAATAACTATTAAAAAAATCATATAACAATAAACAATTCAATTCAATGTTACAATTTACATCCATTCATTACAAATTTTAAAGGTAAAAAAATTGTTTGGCTAAAAAAATTATAAAACATAAGAAATCCGTTTAAACTGAAACCATTTATCGGTTTTAATATATAAAATCGTTTATTAAATGATTTGATTTTAGTTTTACCTGAAAAATCTTGCACCGAATCGAAGTGATTAACACCCTTAGGTTAAAGTTAAGAATAGGAGGCTTAAAACTGAGACCTCTTAGGAGCACGGGCTCTATTGCACCAAGTTCTTACAAACTGCACTAGTAGTTGACCTTGACCATATTGGTAATTCTGTACATATCACGATTAGTTCTACTAATAAGAGTGAGGTGTTAATCAAACCAATTCAGTTTACATTTCGACAAGGAGCAAATCAAAACCAAACCAGATAGGAGTCAGATAAAATCAAAATCGTTTTGCATTCAATCCAGTTTTATCAGTGTCTATTCAATTTTTGTTATCCGGTTTACATGTAGTTCGTAATATTGGTTATAGAAAACGGTTTGCAATTTTAATTTATATTGTGTTTAATTCCAGTTTATACGTGGTTTATACTTTATAGTACTAGTTTTCATCTAGTCTCACCTTTGTATCCTATAATTCAATTCCTTTTATTCCTAATTTGAGGATCGCCATCAACGTCCAGTTTTACCGGTTCTTGTTTGGTTTAGAATTGTCGGTTTTCCATTGCAATGAAATCATCAAATCATTTATCTATGGTCCAATTCGATCATAAACTCTACCCAAAAAAAAAATGTGATCATAAACAATCGGTTTGATACCTATTAGTAGAAAATGGGTCACACCTTATTTCCACGTGAAGCGCCCCCATACTGGAATTGCGCTTACTCACATGGACAGTTCAATGAGGTGCACAAATCCATTAGGATTAGAAACCTTAGGTGGCCAAATCTCTATAGATATTGAGGTCTGGCCATATAACCCTAATTATGAGAATAGTTGATCTCTCTCTCTCTCTCTCTCTCTCTCTCTCTCTCGGATCACCATCGACATCCTTGGATTTAGAGGGTGCATTATCATGAAGGAATATTGTTAGATCAAACACCAAGAAATACAAAAATAAATAGACAAAAGATCCGCAAGGCACAGAGATTTAACGAGGTTCACACACCAGTGTGGTGTGCTACGTCTTCGGGCGAAGAAAAAGATGTTTCATTATGCAGAAGAGAGATTACACCCAAGCAATGGTGAGAAAACTCGTTCTGAAACCCTAGCTCGATAAACCCCCAAAATATAATGACATTCTCAATAAGGTAACAATACAATATATATACTCCAAGTCTCGAGTTGACCCATCGAGTCGCAGTTGATCCGGTCGAACCGTAGCCCCCACACCCTTGGCCCAACCCCTCTGCTTACATCACAAATCTCAGAAAAACTTCTCATTCGGGTCACCACAAAAATATGTTGGAGCTGATCAATCTTCAAAACGGGTCAAGAATTCGAGACAAACTTAACAAATACCTTCTCATAGCCTAGTGAGAATACCTCAAAGCTTGCATCTAGGAATTCATGTAGAACGCCGTGTAGGACAACTAGATCTTTTCCACTGCATGTGAAAGATTATTGAGATAACCCTAGAACTCGGTTTGTTTCCGTATTATAATAATCTTAGAAGTTAAAAAGTATCAACAAAATTTTGATAGTCTATATCAAAATATATCATCATATACCTAATTGAACATCATCATAGTTGTCTGTTACCCCAGTACTACCACAAATAACATGTATGATCCCAATACAAACTTTCAACTTATTTGATACCCATAATTAAAGTTCGATTTGGTTGTCTGAACACTGAGGGAAAAGAAAGTATAGTTGGACTTTGATAAGAGAGTTTATAATATAGAAAGACAAGTAAAAGAATCTAAATGTACTCTCTATTGTGTGTTTGATCAACAAGGGAAAGCAATAACGAAATAATGGAATTAGTGGATGCTTCGGTGCTTCTTTTCAACTTTGCTTTCTTTTCCTTTCCTTTCTTGGGATGAAGTTTGTAAATTTGATTGATTCTGTTTATGGTTATGGTTGCAAATGGTCAAGTAGGCAAAGATAATCAATCAAAGAGAAAGAAAAGGACAATCAAGCAATGAGGAAAACTACCTTTATTTTCTTTTGGGGTAGGCCATCAAGACAAGACTAAATGCCCTGTTTGGCCTATTACTGTCCAGTGACTTCACTAATGGAGCCAGTCTGCTCTGTTCTATTTCCTTCCTCCTCTTTCAACCATTAAACCCCCTCCCCCTAAAGTCATAAGGGAATGCACCCCTGCGCCTAGACACAAGAGGTGTAAAGATCATTTTGCACCCTTTTTATTGATTCTGGAACATGTGCTCTCATTGGCCAGGCCATTTACATAGGGCCACACTCCCGGATAGAAACTATTTTCTTTAAACATAAAAAATAAAATAGAGAGAACCATTAAGCATGCCGGGGAAGTCAAATGATATTTTAACAATGGTAATACTTTAAGGTAGAATCGTTATTGGTGAACCCAACTTATGTAACCAGTGCAAAACATTATGAGCGAAGGACTTACACGACGTTGCGTATTGACAGAGAGAAAATATATATATTAAAAAAAATGGATGGAAATAGAGTGTTTGAGTGGGTGTATACTACAATAGAGTGTATATTATTTTTCGACAAAAGGTTTTATGCGCAACCACCTTCAACTATTGGATGTTATGTTAGTGAAGTCTGATCTCAATTTAATTTAGAAAGTGCTGGTGATTTTTTCCAAATAAGGCGGTCCCGCGTATTAGGGATAAATCCAAAAAAAAAAAAAAAAAATTAGGAATCATTTACTGAGGGTGAATTTATACTTTCTGGGATGAGGGTTTTTCTTTGTAATGCGTGAAAACATATATATATATATATAGGGTTATCTCGTAAGGACGTGGTTTTGTGAGAGTTTTGAATTTTCTTCAGCAAAATAGTGGAACTGGAAGCTCTAGTTATCACTCAGCCATGGAGGTAACCCATCTTAAATTTCACATAAATCTGTGTGTCTTTGTGTGTGTGTGTGTGTGATTCTTTTTCATTTTTGCTTTTATAAATCGTTGATTTCAACTGGAAGTGAGAGGATGCATTATTACACTTATACCCCCATCTCAATCGATGGTTGAAAGATACAACCATATATATATATGATCGTGCATAAAAACTAAGCCTTTATTTTCGGAGAAGGCAAAAGGAGCCTCTTCGAGAGCATGATTCCTACACTTAGACACAATACCCTTGCGAAATGATTGAAAATATAAAAATCCCATCTTGATTGATACTTTTATGGACACCCTTATTGGTCCTTATGCTGATACATAGGCATGCTTCTGGATAGAAAACCCTCACATTTTTTTAAAATATGAGGGTATTATTGTTTTTTTTTTTTTTTTCTGCAGGAACTGACCCCTCTACCCCTGACATGATTCTTTATTTTTTTATATACCATAGAAGGGATAAATCTTGGCGAATGGTTAAAAGAAAACTTTTCCGTATTAAAATGTAAAAAAAAAAAAATGTTGGGAGTGTACAATGCACAAAGGGTGAAGAAGGTGGGCCCCTTCATAAAAGGAAAAAGTAAAAAAGAGAATTTACAGGAGATGCCACTGAAAACGACATCTTGGTTTTTCTGTCTAAGAACTACCCGACAAGCATGAAGTGGCGGAAATCGTTTGTTTGTTTATGGGATTGCAAAACTGACGATTTTTTAGGGTTACTAATCGACACACGTGACCACCCCTGACCCCCCACCCCTCTCTCTTCATTTTAATCCTTTCTCAAAAGCAATCGCATTACCCATTTCATAATACCCTCCTTTTCTCAATAATATTACGATAATACCACTCACAAGGTTAAATCGGCGCTGTACACTTTCCGTAATTTACTCAACCTACCTATTAACAATGTCAAGTATTTGTTATTTTTTTTGGTACACCCAAGTATTTGTATATACCATACACCGAAGGTGGAGACAAATTTATTTATTTATTTATTTTTTAAGAATAAAAAACAATTTTATCTTATTTTTCCACTTGTCTTAATGCAAAAGGAGTGGCCCTAAAACCATACAAAAGAACTTACTTGAATGAAACGGAATCAAAATTGAATCCAACCGGTTCCAATCCGGTTCGATCGAAATGGGCAACGTGATATCGATTCTTTGAAAAGAGTCTCTAACCATATTTGCATATATATTATGTAGGTTCTCTCATACGACACGACATGCTTTAAAATTATAAGATTTACTTGTTAAAGAGGAAAAATATTTGTAGATACATAATGCGGCTTTTCTCACATGGCACGACGTGCTTTAAAACTGTTAGATTAACCTGTTAAAAAAAATAATATTTGCACAAATATAATGTGGCTTCTCTTACATGGCACGACGTATTTTAAAATTATAAGATTTACTTGTTAAAAAGGACATTATTTGCACATATATAATTTAGCTTCTCTCAAATGGCACGACATGCTTTAAAACTGTAAGATGTACCTATTAAAAAGGAAAATATATTTGCACTTATATAATGAGCTTCTCTCACATGGCAAGACGTGTTTTAAAACTGTAAGATTTAACTGTCAAAAAGGAAAATATTTGCACATATATAATGCGCTTCTCTCACATGACACGACATGCTTTAAAACCGTAAGATTTACCTATCAAAAAGGACAATATTTGCACATATATAATGCAGTTTCTCTCACATGGCACTACGTGGTTTAAAACTGTAAGATTTACCTGTCACAAAGGACAATATATACACATATATAATGTGGCTTCTCTTACATAACACGACGTGCTTTAAAACTGTAAGATTTACCAGTCAAAAAGGACAATATTTGCACATATATAATGTGGCTTCTCTCAAATGGCACAACATGTTTTAAAACTGTAAGATGCACCTGTGAAAAAGGAAAATATTTGCACATATAATGCACTTCTCTCACATGGCACGATGTGCTTTAAAACTGTAAGATTTACATGTCAAAAAGAAAAATATTTGCACATATATAATGCGCTTCTCTCACATGGCACGACGTGCTTTAAAACCGTAAGATTTACATGTCAAAAAGAACAATATTTGCACATATATAAAACGACTTTTCTCACATAGCACTATGTGTTTTTAAACAGTAAGATTTACTGATGAAAAAGAATAGTATTTGCATATATATAATGCGGCTTCTCTCATATGACACAACATGTTTTAAAACGGTAAGATTTACTTGTCAAAAAGGACAATATCGTGACATTGGCTAGGCTGATTGGATGATCACTTAGCATTTCAACTGATAATATAATATATTATGATTTTCTTTTAAAGTACATTATAAAATGCCAGCATGAAGTCTAGGGGTGTCAATTAGTCAGGCCTAGCTGGGCTTTATGGGCCTATATCTTTGTACCGTGACTTACCTATTTAAGGAATGAATTAGTCTCGATCGATCTCGCATAAGGCTCAATCGGGTTCTGGGCTTTAACCGAACTTCTCCTAATTGCACTAATCAGGTTATAATTGGATCTTAAACATGATAATGTACCAATAAAGCCTTAAGCGAGTCTTAAATGGTCTTTAATTATTTTAGATTTAAGAAACTTTAATATATTTTATTAAATCAAATATATTATATTCAATAATTGATAAAAATATCATTATATATCTCATTTTATATAAAAAAAATCAATATATACATACAGACGATCATACTAAACGTATCTAATTGATGTGGATCGAACCCATTTTTAAACGATCCAATTTTTAAACAGACTAAACCTGAACCCGACATATTTAGTAATCGATGTGGATCGAACCGATTTTTAAACGATGGAATCAACACGGATTTGGAATTGACATCCCGAGGTGAACAATATCGTGCCAAGAGAAAAACCGATCAGGTGGCATTTTAATTGGAATAGGAAGCGTGGGTGAGAAGGAAAGGTCAAAATTGAGAAAAAAAATTTCAATGATGGAGGTTCGCACCTCACAGTCATGGCCATCACCTCACAGAAACAGGACGCCGTTGTGTTCCCTACCAACCGCAATGCGTGATGTGGGTACATCTGAATCAAAATTTACACCACTGTATTCCTTTCGCGTCACCCGTCACCCGTCACCCGTCACCCGTCCGATCCAGTTCTAGTCGATTCCCGGTTCGGCCGTTCGTTCCGTGTCTTCCCGGTTGGACAAACAACGAAGTAGAGGGAATCTCTGAACTGGAATGAGATTTGCAGAGATCACACAATTCAATTCTCGTTGCTGAGTTCCGATTGTTTTTATGATCTGGAAATAGAAGTATTCTGTTCCTCTGCTTCACAACTGCCGTTTTTCTTCTTCTCTTTTCCCTTTCTGATCTTTCTACGCCTCTGTTTTGTGTCAGCTTTCCAGAAATCCTTTCGTTTGAGGGTTCTCTTCTAGGGTTTCGGATCTGGATGATACATCTCTCTCTCTCTCTCTCTCTCTATCTCCCTCTGTCATTCACAGTGTAACTTCAATTTCATTGTTCTCGCTTTTATAAAAAGTTGATTTGTAAAGTGAATTTGAAAGGAAAGGAAAGGAAATCTCAACAAAAAATCCTGCAAAAAATCTTTATCAAAAGACGAAAGGGAAAACGAGAGAGAGAGAGAGAGAGAGAGAGAGAGATTGAGAAAACAAAATAGCAGAGACAACAATCGTCCAATTCTAATCCCTTTCTGCATATTCTACCTGATCGATCGGGTGCCCTTTTCTTCCTTCTTCCCCAATTTCACTATTTCACTATCTCCATTTCCGTGCGATTCCTTTCTCAGAACCCTTCCCTTCAAAGGTGGTTTTTTTTTTTTTTTGGAATTTTATAATTTGGGGATTTTTAAAAGTACGATTTGCGTAGGGCGTACGTTGGCACCCGAAGAGTATCTTAGTGTTTTTTGGGTTTTTACTATTCTTAATCTCATCCGTTTAGTATTTTAATCATGATTAATAGAAAAAGAAAAAAGATTATCTTAAAGGATTGCCGGAAACTTTCAGTAACCTGTCGGTGGGGTTACCCGAAAAAGATGAAAGACAAAGCTCAACTCAGAAGTGAGAGAAACAAGAGAGAGAATGAGGATATGTTGAAACTGTTTCTGATCTTTCGGCTTTCTTTATTAAAAAATGAATTTAGGAAAAAATTAGTACACTTTTGTTTGACAGCAACAATTAACAGAGAGAGAGAGAGAGAGAAGAGAGAGAAAGACAGAGAGGGAGAGAAGAGAGAGAAGAGAGAGAAAGACAGAGAGAGGATTACTACAAGTTAGTAATTGCATACAGTAGACATTAAAAAGAGGCTACAGAACAGAAGGGCCAACAAACTTCACTTCCAATTTCTAAATCAACAAAACCACCACTCCACCAAGCAGCTCTCTTGGCTTTTGAGAGGTTTCTGATAGTGTCTGTATCACTGTTTCTCTCCTCTCCTTCTCTCTCTGTCTGGGTTTGAAATAAGCTCTTTTCTTCTGTAAAACTCTATCTTCTTCATACACTTTTCATGCTTTCTCGTAGTATTTCTCTGAGATACATTTGTTGTTAGAATTTTGATGTCTACACCCTTAGAACATGATTACATAGGCTTGTCAGAGGTTTCTCCTGCTATGGAAAACTCTGAGAAGATCTCCTCTTCCTCCTCTACTGTTTCCACGGAGCTGGAAGACAAGAACAATGTCCTTAACCTCAAGGAAACTGAGCTTAGGCTTGGGTTGCCTGGTTCTGAATCCCCTGAGAGGAAGTCTGGAAGTGGGCTTTCCCTTCTCGGGAGAGGTGTGGAGGATAAGAACAGTTACTCGCTTGGTGTGCTCAAAACTTTCGTTTCTGGGGCTAAAAGGGGTTTCTCCGATGCCATTGATGGCTCTGGAAAATGGGTCTTCTCTGGGAACGCTGGATCTGAGGTTGATATGAGCAAAGGAGGTGTCTTGTTCTCTCCTAGAGGTGGGAATGGTGGGAAGTCTCTCTCTGTTTTGGAGAATACTACTCAGCAGCCTGGTCCGACTGCTCCTGTGCTGAAAGAGGTTGTCCCAGCGTCGCCAAAGCCTGTGCAAGAGAAGAAACCTCAGATTTCTGCTGCAAATGATCATGGGATGGCTCCTGCTGCTAAGTAAGAGATTTCCTCCCCAACCCACCAAGGATTTAAACAGTTCTATAAATTTTCAAAGCCGAAAGAAGGGAAGGAGAAGACGTGATTTGAACATCTTCTTGACTCAATACAAGGAGAAAACTTGTTGCTGTGCTCATTTGTTACCTTTCTCAAGTTGGCTTTTATTTTCTTTTTCAAATTTAACGGTTCTTTTGGTTCTGATTTTATCTTCACTTCCCTCTCCACCCTGCCTCTCCCTTTCATTTGACTATTTTATTCTGTCCTTCTCTTAGCGGATTTATATTCTTTTATGGGAGCAAGACATGGTTTTAGTTATCCTTCCTTGCTGGCAAATGTTTCGATTTGCAGATCAAGAGTGTGTGGTTTTTCAACTTTTGCTTTGTTTTGATCCAACTCTTCATTTCATTACAGCCAATTTGCATTGATACTAGTTTGTCAAGGAATTTATTTCTTTCATGGGATTCAGTAATTAACTAATTATCTCTGTATTCGAGAGTGAGCTTTGAACCACTTACCATCTTGGGTTCCCTTCTTTTCTGTTTTAGTCTTTAAAGGACGTGTTGATGCTTCTATCCTTGTTAGCCTGGTTTTCTCAAATTGAGAGCTCTGTTTTGATTCTAGAGTTTTAAATCCTTGTTTTACTTTTATCTAAAGATTATTTATTTATTGTGCTTCTCTTGTGAATAGGGCACAGGTGGTAGGATGGCCACCAATTCGATCTTTCCGGAAGAACACCATGGCTACCAGTCCAGCAAAGACAGGCGATGATGCTGAAGGAAAGTCTGGTTCAGGCTGCCTGTATGTTAAGGTAAGCATGGATGGTGCTCCATACTTGAGGAAGGTTGACCTCAAAATCTACAGCAACTATACTGAACTTTCAACAGCTCTTGAGAAGATGTTCAGCTGCTTTACCATTGGTGAAACTCTCTAACTCTCTCTCTTCCCCTTTCTTTTCTCACTGTATATGTTTCTTTTTGTTATATTCTCCTTAAAAGAACAAATATTTTTCAATTTTACTTGCTTCAAGAAACAAAGGTGGATTTCTTTTACTTCTTTTACTGCCTGGGTTGGGAGAAACTCTAATTATGGATAGGACATGAAGCATATAATTGAAACTACTAAATTTTCAGATAATGGCTATGGAATTCAAAATTCTATTTATTAAGTCCTTCCTATTCATTATTTTTCTTTTGTTCTGTTTTTCTTTTAAACCCTTTTAAGTTATGAGATTCTTGACTGTGACTCAGGTCAGTGTGCCTCTCATGGAGTCCCAGGCCGAGATGGGCTTAGCGAGAGCCGATTGATGGATCTCATCCATGGTTCTGAATATGTGCTCACTTATGAAGACAAGGATGGTGATTGGATGCTTGTGGGTGATGTTCCATGGGAGTAAGTACAATACCTAACTTGTTCCCAATGGATGTTCTGGTGAAAAATTAAGAAAACTAAATAAATACTAGTCCTAAGCAGAAAATTTTCATTAGATTTATAAATTAGTCTATATTTTTCAGCTGGACAGAGGTGAAGGCTATTTGTATCTGCCATTGCCGCTGTGGAATTGCTTCATAAGAGAATAGTATATATTTAACTTAGTAAACACCCCCCCAACATTCTCGGGGTAAGGCTGTATAGTGCTCGCCCCTGGACCTCGCACATGTGGGAGCCTCGTGCTCCGGGTATGCCCTTAGTCATCTGACTGTTGGATAGATAGGTCTATGTTCGGATTAACCACATTTCAAAATTCAGAACCTAATTTAGTGAATTACCCTCCCATGTATTGGTATGCATCCTTGTATTTTTTGTCTGCCTGTGTTTCCCCATACACCCCTCAAGGTCCCTAGATTTTTAATTATTTTGCCCCTTGGCGGTATCCCTTTGAGCTCTAACTTAGCATGTTAGAGTCAGTTAGACAGGGGCATTGAAGTCTATCCTTCCACGTTAGGCCTCATTCAATCTGCCACTTGCAATATTTGGGCAGTTGAGACAAGTTTATCTCACCGAGCAGTTGAGGATATATTTTTTTCCCTTCTGTTAACTCATCGGGTGACCTTTATAACCACTTCAACCCAAGTTGGGGAGAGCTGATACAAGAGTTGAATAAAACTACATCATGATCCAGGAAAAGAGATTTCATCAATCAACTGTTTCAAGTTGTTTGACCCATGTAGGATACTGCTGATATCCATACAATCTTCAGAAATAATCAGTCAGTAGGTTTGGTGGCTATCTAGGGTAATCTGTATCTTTGATGTCTCTAATTTAGGGACTCCAATTTATAATCAGAGAATAGTCCGATTATTCTTGGTGTGGGTTCACTTTGATAATGTGAAGAGATTCTTTTTTTTATCCTGGGTGGGGTGGGGAATATGGGTGTTATCTATTGTTGTTTGGAATCATTCCACCTGTAGGTTTTATTTGCAATCTGATCATTTTGTTAAAATATTTGATCAACTTGTTACTGAATTGTCTGATCCTGATTCTTGATAAACTATTACCTGTTATTATTTTATGACATTATCTTTTGCCTGTTATTATTTTATGATATTATCTTTTGCCGTAAAAATGTTCCCACCTGATTCTTTTTTTCATATCCATTATTTTTGTTTGTTATTGCAGGATGTTTACTGGCTCATGTAAGAGGCTGAGGATCATGAAGGGTTCAGATGCAATTGGTTTAGGTAAACACAAATAAAATCCAGCATATCTGAAATCATACTGAAATAGTCCCTGTTACTTTACCCATGATCAACCATCATTTAAGATCCAAGAGAAGAAGTCTACATGGATCAGATTTTGAGCTTACATGTGTAGATCTTCCCACAACCCATTTCCATGTTCTTGAGTGCCTATGATGCCAATGCTAGTTGATGAGCCTGGATTTTGAATCAGTCCATGGTTATTGCTTGATTAGTAGTTGTGGCAATAGAATGGTAGAACCCAATAAAAAATATCTATTTGGAATAGTTTCCTCAGATTAATCAAATCACTTCAGTGTACCATCCTGGATGCAGAATATATTCTAAGCCATCGGTTCCCATAATGGTGGGTCTTGGTCATACTTTCTGTGGGCCAGCAAAGCCCGAGTCAAATGCCGATCACTGTTAAACAAACTAGAAACTTAAGACAAACCTACACATCAGCACTTTCTAAGTCTTGGTTGACTTGCCACTTGATTTCTTGATCTTCATCTGAAGGGCCAACCTCCTAAGCTGTTATTATTTTTTATCTTTACTTTTGTCAGCTTATGAGCTCTCTCTCTCTCTCTCTCTCTCTCTCTCTCACACACACACACACACACACAGGTCTTTCAAAATAACCATTGGAGATTCTCTCTTTTTTTTCTCTGTTTTTTATAAATGTTCCCTGAAGTCAATCTGAACTCTTTCTATTCACAACTAACAATTTCTCCCATTTATGCAAAGAAATCTAAAGTGCTTTGATATGAACTATTGCAGCTCCGAGGGCCATGGAGAAGTGCAAAAACCGGAACTAGCGGTGCTGCAATGACCTCAAACAGATGGATAGAATGGAAATCTGAAGTGAAGCAAAAAACAGCAGTTGAAGCATCTTTAATCTGAGTATATAATGTTGTTAAAGAAAGGGTTTTAAAATTATGGCGGCATGAATCCTATATAATTTGCTTTTAAGTATCCTTCTAAGGTTTGGTGTCTTTGATGATTGGGAGAACTTCCTTGAAGGCAAAGAAGAAAATATACTCTCTATAAAACCAAAAAATCCAGGTTATTCTAGTCTTCTGCTTTTTGATCTGTATTTTGATTGACAGCCCTTCATTTCTATGAATGTAAATGGCTTGTTTACTTTGTGTCTGATCTAAATCACCCCTTTCTCATATGCCTTTTCTTCAATTAATTCTTT
Organism: Macadamia integrifolia; assembly: GCF_013358625.1. Taxonomy (NCBI): domain Eukaryota; kingdom Viridiplantae; phylum Streptophyta; class Magnoliopsida; order Proteales; family Proteaceae; genus Macadamia; species Macadamia integrifolia. Next base: position 35,856,239 of record NC_056558.1, on the reverse strand, counting down.
CTGAGGGAAACCATTAATATGGTTGTTCATTAATTGAGATCTGTTAAAATATGAATATGGGAGCCTGACAGATATTGCCAAGGAAATTGATTGATGGAGGAGCAATGGAGTGTTTGGAATTTTTTTTTTTTTTTCTCTCAATTTTCTGTTTTACTCTACTACGTATTTTGGGTTCATTCCGAGTGGGAAAACAGAGTTAGATCGTCAACCCATTCTGTTGAAAGTGACCACCAAGTAGAAGGCCATAGAACTCGTTAAGTAATGGTGATAATGACTCTTGTCTGGTTACAAGTAAAGGGAAGAGAAGGGGAGTCAAGTAAAATCAATTTAAAATATAAAAACTTTTTAATTATTATGTAATTACCTGACAATCTTATTAAAATTAGGTATGATTCTGGCTCAGAGAGATTGGAGCAAAAACTTCAAATTTTCAAGCTGCATCTTAGAGGTAGCAGTGATCTTGTCAAGTAGGTGTTGATTTATATAAAAAAAAATATCTGTTTATGCTTGGAATCTCGGGCATTTAAAAGCTCCTTCTGTTCCTTGGTGTTGGCTCAGATCCTTCTGTCCTAAATCTGGTGTTGGCCCGGATCTGGTACCCAAGGGGGTACCAGGGCTGAGATCTGTTTGTTGACTGATAAGGTCACCAACTGAAGCAAACTGAGGATTCCCTGTAACAACACTAGGTAGAATAGAGAAAGCATCAACCCAAAGAGATAGCAATAAGACTCCTTTAACAACCCCATACCTTAAGGCTTTAGCACAGAATCCTGAGTTTAATACTTAGCTTTTAATATAAAAACCCATAGACCACTAGGACTAGTCAAGAACTTCCATTCTACTCTCAACCTCAACCCTCCAACAGATTTGGGAATAGAGATCCTATTCCAAGAAAGAAGACTGATCTTATTCTTATTCTTATCCACAAACTCCCAACCAAAATCTAAAATTAATAGATGCCAGCCGCAGCCAAATTTTTAAAGGAAATTTAAAATAAGATATCAAATGAGAGGGTATAGAAGACAAAATTGATCGAATTAGCACCAATCGATCAACATGAGTAAGAAAATTAGCTTTCCACAAGGATAATCTTTTCTCAATTCGATCAACAACATAATTCAAACATGCAACATTAGATCAAGGATGAAAATGGTTAGTATCCAAACAAATAGCATCCAAAACCCATCTATTTGATACCCAAAATCAGTGAAGAGCATTAAACACCCCCGTGTGAGAGTTTACGGTTCGTATCAAGTTCGTCGCTCACCAACTGCACTACCCCTTTGGGTTGTAACTCAATAAAAAAGAAAGGACAAAGTTTCCCTTGATTGTGTAGTGAGGTTCACCACGTGATCCTAGGGTCCAAAAACCCTTTTACCTGCCCCCTCCCCCTCCCCCTCCCCCTCCCCCTTTCCCTTTAATTGGATCCTGCTCCCACGCCGTTGATCCCCAATATGTGAGGGCATTTTGATCTATTTCCTGTAACTGAGTCTTCTGCAATAGAGATATCAAGATTGTGAGACTTTCCTGTTATCATCATCGTCAAAGGTGACAAAATGAGGTGTCTACACTCATGTAATCCTATGTAACAACTTTAACAACATAGACCCTTTGAAAGTAAAAAAAAAAAAAAAAGTAATCGACTAATCTCTCATGATATAAATTTGACAGTTATTTGCGACTTAACAGAGAGGTCGATGGACCAGCTAAAGGTTGGAAGAAGACCATCCCCTCCCTTGGGAGATGAATCAAAGACATGATGGACGACGAAAGAAGACCAAACTAAGTCTGAAAAACAGAAAACAGAAGGGACATGAAAGAGAGAGAGAGAGAGAGAAACGTGCTGTAGGAATATTTTATATTCCATGTGTGTATTGTTGCAATTGATCAATTAAGTAATAATTTCTAATTTTAGAATTGGATTCTAAATAAAAAATCCACTCTTTTCCAACCAACCAAGGGAATTGAGTCCTACAATATTAGCACTCCTTGATGGAAGGGTGCGTTAGAGGCATTAGAGTTTATATATATATATATATATATATATATATATATATTCTCGCTTAGAGAAACTAAATGTGTGAAGTGTAAGAAACCTAATAGATCTTCATCCTGCTTGTGTTGCAGTGAAGCTTAATGGAGGTCATGGCTCAAGAATGGCGGTTGTTCATGGTTGTGGTTCTTCGGTGAACGGAATGCATCATTTTCTTTGTTATTGTTATTGTTGTGATTCTTGAATGTATGGCAAGATCATGTTATTGTGTAGTAGGAACTTTATCCTACACATGCCTGATCCCTGTCGTTTATGATGAGAGAAACTTGTTATTGCCGGAAATGGAGAGGATGAGAGAAGCTTGTTTCCATCGGAAATAGAGATCATAGAGAAGTCCCATTATTGTTGGAAACTATCATGCAACAGGGCAGCTTCAGCTACAAAGAAGAGCAACTAATGATCTGAGCTAGTGTTGCTGTTGCGGCTACTACTGCTAATGTGGTTGATTTGGATGGGGTGTGGTGGTGGAGGACGAAGAGGTGGTGGCCTGGTGCGGTGGATGGTGGGCTTCGAATCACCATCTCTATTGCTTCGTCTTCTAGTGGAGAGGTTGAAAAAAGATTATAACCGTTCGTTAGTTATCACAGCTCTCTCAGATTACTTATCAAATACAACTCTCTACAAAATATATAGTGAAACCTAAACAGAAAATTTATCACAATACGTATGTAATCCCTATAAAATTTACCAAAATACATATATAACCCCTATAAAATTTTCCTAATTGCTCTTCACATTCAATCCACTTTTGCAAACAATGGAATACAAAACATCGTACCCTAATACAATGTCACTTCAGAAATTTTCTTTTTTTATAGAATAAATTATATTAATTCAAATTCTAGTTAGGTGACTTTGAACTCAAATTATAAAAAATGGTATGTTGTCATCATATAATATACTTTTGAATGGCATAAAAGACCGATAACAACTTCTACTGTAACCACTTTGATTACAAAAAGATAAATTGGAGAAAGAACCTTGCTAATTAGATGTAATTAGCAATACCAGTGTGCGAGAACAATGAAAAGGCGTATGGGAGCATCTTCAATACATGGGGAGAAAAACAACATAATCTTTTCGCACCCACCTATATCTGGATGTAGAGACCAGAAAGTTCTCTTTTCATAGATAAATACTTGCCAAAATAATGTAAGAACTAGCTAGGATCCTAAAGATTGAGCGAGCTTGGCCCAACCATGTGGCCTTCAACTGATACAGTTGCAAATATAGACAGCCTAAATGGAGACAAATTTTGGGATGGGGCTATGTCATTGGTGTTATTATATTTAACTCATCTACAATTTTCTATTCATAAGCCCAAAAATAAAATAAAAATAAAAAAACTTCAATTATCTATTTAATAAACTATAATTATGGTCAAGTGATCTATAGTCCAATGCATTATGAGATGCCAATTATGGTAAACGAGTCTTTCTAATTTCTCTAGTTTAAAAAAAAAAAAATCTCCTAGATTATTAATTCAATTTCTTTTCCTGATCAAAAGGCCAATCAAGAGCATCACCCACCAGGAACCAGTTAAAAATTTTCCTAGTCAAATCATCACAAATATGATTTGCTTGAATATATTATATATATATATATATATATAGGGGAAAGTTTTCTTCAAGCCATGATGAAGGAGGAATTCCTTCTCTAATGGCCTTCATTGCCATAGGATGGGTGTCATGATATAGTGTAATTTGTACCTACAACAAATAAGAAGAGTAATAATGATCTCAGCTTTTTTGGTGTTTTCTTCATCGTAGGTGAAAGAAAACTCTCCTGCTTTTAATATATAATTCCAGTATGTTGTCTTAAATTTTTTTTTTTAATCAAATATTTGGGCAAAATTTATCAAACCGACCTTGGTAATCTTATAAAGGTGGCCTTAATATTTATTACATGATAGATCTAATGGGAGCCTAAATTTATCAAAGTAGAAATTTGATAATCAAGATCATCAAGGGTGCAGAGAAGTGATTAAAATACTTTAAGTGTGCATAGATATATCCAAGTATGCATGCCAATACATGAAAGAATTTACTAGAATCAAACTCTAAAATTTAACATTTGACAAATGCGATATGTATATACTAACCATCTAACAATCAAGATTATCACATCATAATTCTACATGGTACAATGAAATAGATTGCCTCGATAAGCTCATTTAGATCAAACCATTCAAATAAAATCTTCCCTTAGCATTAACTTATCTATCATAGGACATATATCTACATACTGGGACAAAAATCTTGCCAGTCTCATGTAGGAAACTACTAGACTGTGCAAGGTGCGAAAAGACTGTGCTGTCTCCCATTGACTTGCGCTGAATATGTTCCTATCACCCTGTTATTAACCTGTTGGTCTGGTGTTTTCTATGCATACTGAAAGGTTCTCTCGCCCATACATATTTATGTATTTATGCATCAAATGTGTGGGATATATGTCAAGCATCCAAGAAAGCAAAGTAGACATGACGTGGGAATACATAATTGGTTGGGCCACTTGTTTTAAAGATGATGGTAGTTAGGGGAACATAGCCGTTTAATTGGGGAAGGCGATGGACATGAACATGAGATAAATACATGTATCATTGACGACATCTATATAGAAAAGTTTTTCAGGTGGATCCACTACATTAATTTCTCTCCGAAGTGGGTCTTTTATTTCTTTAATTTGATCGGTTAGGGAATCAAGTTTTGAGGTCCATTTCAATTGTATGGCCCATCAAAAAAATTCTACTTTTAAAAAGGCAAGATATCACTACCTGATTGTGTGACCTTTACATTAATAGATGGTCAATGAGAATGCATGCTAGAGTAATATTGTGAATGGCATTGTTGATTTTATGGCACGGGATGATAATTTTACGTACTTATTTGGCTAGGATTTTTCATTTAGGGAGGAGGGAGGGAGGCAGTCATTTCATCCTTCCCATGCGTGGGAACCACCACCCACCTCATTATTTTTCCCTACAATTATGCATGGTTTAGATCACATAATTAAGGCCTAAGCCATCGTGGGACAAGATCTTAATTCTCAATTTTTAGGGAGAAATAAATACTCCTTGATTAGATGGGGCACACATGGGAATCAATAAGGAGTGGGTACTTAGATTTCACAGAAGTGGGGATGTCATTTTGCCACCCTAAGTTTTAATAACTCGGGTAGCATCCAATGGGCTGTTCTATACATAGGGGAAGTCCAAGGCTTTGCCAAGATTTAAATTGGGGAACTAAAGCCTTGTATAGGTCAATAATGCCATTACATTGAATCTGGTTCTTCGGTTCACATCCAAGTTCCAAAATGATCAAAATCGTATTCACAACCACACCTGGACCTGATTGGGAGAATTAGGAGTTGTTTTGCAAACTTGGATTTGGACATCCATGGCCAGAGGACTTGGAATATCGTCTTCATTCTTTTGAAAGCTGAAACTGAATAAAGATGCACTGCAGTCATTGTCTTAAGAATCTACACGTTCCTACTAGAGAGAGAGAGAGTGTGTGCGTGTACGACACCGGATCCTCTCCTTAGAACATGACCTCCTTTAATAATCGCACACCCATTCTCACAACCAGAGGTGTCTCAGACACCCCTTGGATAGTGTGAATTGCTGCAGTAGATCATGGTTCAGGATAAAATCTGGCCTCGATGAATTCAAAGTTGCGAAGATATGGTTCATGCTCCAGCCCTTGACCTACATGCCAATTAAGAAAAGTAGTAATGGAGAGTGGCGACTTGACGAGGCCATCTACTCCACTCGTTTTCTGCAACTCGATCGTTGTCATCACCTTACCCTCAGGAGTCAGGACTCGAGCCACACGAGCTGAAACTCAAGAAAAGTAAAACTGGTAGTCTGTCAGGGTTATGGGTTACCCCACACCCACAGACCAGATTCACTTGTCGTTTCTCTTCTGCTCAGATTATATCATCTCTTCTTCTTCTTCCGTCCTCTTCCCAGCTCTCTCTCTCTGTAGTCTGGGCCCTCCTTAGTCCCACCAAGAGTGTGTTCACGAGTGCAGCTGCAGAAATAGAACCCCACGTACAATAAATAAGAGACGTACACTAGGCGTCCAATTCACCACGAAAGAAATTGCACGGACAAACTCCTTTGAGGTGATGGAGCTAGCTCATGATAGATGAACGGATGGATTCATTGGTCTACTTCACTTTCCTCTAGCGATAAGCCTGTCGTCCATTTATTATTTGCTTGGATCCCCTTGGAGGGCCAAAATAATCCACTCAAATCTTAACCCGGCTGTTACATGATTATATCACTAAATTTAAATTATTTTATATTTGATTATTAAATTACAGGTGAAGTTTTTTCTATAGGGAAAGTGTGGGTTTTGGGCATGAGCAAGCATCAACATTAGCATCATTTGTCAACTCATGGGGTGGGCTGTCGTTTGGCCTCCCATGTATCTAGGCAGAAACTCTCTGACAGAAACTATTTTCCCTAAATTTCACTTTCCATCGAACCAAAAAGGGTTATGCTTTCATTGGCTGTTTCAAATCTCACTCACACTCACAAACCAAAATAACACTTCTTGGAGGAATGAAGCCGCACTCATGGTTCTAAGTATTGGTGTTGGATTGCTCAAATTTGTATTGGTTTGGCATGTCTCTGATCCTAATATCTGGCCGACACCATTTTAATTGAATGATATAAACTACGGTAAAAAAGATTAATACCCCCCTATTTAAAGAAAAATCAAGTGTATTTCTATTTGATATGAATAATTTGATATTAATCCATTTTGATACCATATTGGTTTGGAGACACCTGATACTTGTTCGGATACAATGCACTAAAACCATAGCTGCTGCGGTCCTCAAATGAAACAAGGCATGTTGCTTGCATTCTAAACAACCTCATCTCTTCTCCCTCTTTCTTACCCTGCTTTGAAGTAAAACTCAGAAACCATGACACATAACTATAAAAGAGGCCAAAACAAGCATCTAAACCCTTAGATTTGGATTTAAAAGTAAAATAAAAATTACATCTAAAAAGCATTTTTACTAGAAAAATTCAGTAATTTGTACAATCACTATTTTTTTTTAACAATTTATGCGATCATATTAGATAATGAATACAAATATTTTTTTTTTTAGATTTGAAATTTTTTTACTTCCCTACCTTTCAATTTCCCTTGCAAGGGTACAAAGGAGTGCCTTTTCAAATCGATGCCACCACCACTAAGCTTCGTTACCCAAACTCTATCTAAGGGTTCTGGATGTATTTATTCGAAGTAGTACCGGCAGTCGTATAAGACAAACAGTACCTCTGGCCCACCCAATAGGTGTAAGATCCATCAAGGAGATTTACCCGGTTCCTTTCATCTGACAGAAATATACGCTCCTGCGTTCTCAACTCCGTACCATACAGGAGTGGTCCAAATGTCCAAATGTCACGTGCACATGGAATCCAACCAAATAATGGGAGGGCAGGGGAAGTAGAGTGGACAAGTGTCTTTGAATCAGGATAAATTGGGTGCGGCCAGGCTTTTTGTTTTGAGGGTCAAAAACCCATGATTACCAAAACGTACGGGTCTCTTTTGAAAAATTAGGCCGGGCCAGTTTCTGCTGGGCTGGGTATAGAATGTAGAGACCTTAGGTAGGACATGTGTTGTGATCAGAAAACCAATCCATCGGCCAGAGAGAAATCTGTACATCAAGAGGAGGACGAGATGGCCGGAGTTGGACTTCAGTGGAAACTGAAAGAGCAATAGGGTAAACGGAAGAAACTACATGATTACCCAGTTTTGGGTTCCCTTTTACATAATTACCTATTCTATGTTTCAGTTAACTAAATCACTCAAAATATGTTTCAGTTAACTAAATCACCCAAAATAAGTTTCAGTATTACAGATCTACCCAAAACAGTGACCTCTCTCATCCTAGTTACATTTTTACCTTCCATATTCTTCTTCCTCCCCTTCCCCTGTCCCCGGTTAGACATGAACTAGATTGTTTACTGATACGAAAGTATTCATTAATGGCGGAAAGAATAGATCGTAGGCTAACTTCGAGGGTAGCTGCCTCTTAGAATAGAGAGAGAGAGAAGAAGCGAAGAAGAAAGGATTTTCTATATTCATTATCTTCTATCCAAACCCTTACATCTTTATATATATATATATATATATATATATATTTTTTTTTATATTCTTGATTCCCTAACAATCCTCTGTCCTTTTCAGACTTAGCTAATTCTAACCGTTAACAAAATCATCCAAGGCTGCAAGTTGCTCCTTCCTTTTGTGATTCTCTCTCTTGGTCGAGGTGTAGCTGCTGAAATGGTAGCCTTGTCACGCTGTTCCTCCTTATCACACTGAGTCATAGCATTCACCCTCTTCCCCTTCCAGTTGTACTTGTAACTTCTCCCTGTTCAACGGCTGCAAGAAGTAACTCCCCTTCTGATAATTGCAATTATCTTCTTCGATCAAGTCATCGGATAACGCTGTCTCGGATTCCCTACCCTTGGGTAGGCCTGCATCTCTTCCTTTACTCTCTGTGTCTCTCTGCAAATTTAAAATAATAATGAAAAAAAGTTGAAAGAGAGTTTGGGAGATGTTAAAACACAAACGAGATCTTTGGCACTGGAAGAGGGTTTATAGGATTTAATGGAAAAAAAAAAAAAACTGGGAAAAATATATGGCTCTGCAAATCCTGCATCGTGCGTTGGATTTAACAAGAAATGCCCTACAAAAACCCCAAAATGATAGATGGCCATCCCTCCACATCTGATAATGTCGGATTTAACAAAATCCCCAAAAATCAATCAGAAAGAGAGATCGGATGCGTGAGTGATGAACGAACCTCAGACATCGTCATCTCTATAGATTCAAAATTGAGCATCGGAGGTGTTTGTCTCTACAAATCCGGCGTCGAACATTGGATCCAATAGGAAAACCTCCAAAAGTCCAAGAGGGAGAGAGAAAGTTACAAAAACTAACTTGCCGATCACCTATGACCGTTTGGCACTGTATCGATAAATATCGAGCAACCACCTGTTGATGGATCCTTATTCTTTGCTTGTGTAGCGGTGGGCGGCAAAGATGATCTGCAGGGCTGGTGGGGCGGGAGGATTTAGGATGGACATGCTAATCGGAGGAGGGGTGGAGGGTAAAAAGGTCAAAAAGCATAGGAGGAACACTATTTTGGTTAGTTTTGTAAAATCAAACCTAATATTGTGTATTTTTGTTAACTCAAACATAGAATTGATAATTTTGTAAAATGAAACCCAAAAATGGGTAATCTAGTAATTTTCCCTTCAATTTACATCAAGGTCATCTGCTTATTTGTATGAGTTGAGAATCACTTATGGGCTTCAATCGGATATGACGCCAAATCCGAGAATGAGTGTGTTCTTTGCTGACAGTTATCTGGAGATTTGTGCGATAAAATAATAAACTCAGTCTTATCCCAACTTAATGGGGTCACATGGATCTAGACCAAAAAATATATGTAAAAACTGGGGTCTAAACAGAAAAGGAGGGTGAAAAAAGAATAAATAAATAGACAAATAAAAAAAAAAAAAGTAAGAGGTAAGAGGATAGCCAAGCAAGCCAGAATAATCTTAGCTAAATGGAGTCGACTATATGGATTCTTGCTCTCCATTAGGCTCTATTCGCAATCATACTTGGTACAAGACCCAAACTATGCATGTTATTCATCACAACTTCTCTTATGGTCATTTTAGGCCCGCCCCCAGTTCTTTTAGCTCATCAGAATCATGTCACTCCTCCTTATTAGAGCGTCTTGGGGCCTCCTCTACTGAACATGACCATACCATCTCAGACAAATTCCTCAAAGCGTATCTTTGATCAGACTCCCAAATCAGCTCTAATACTTTCATTTCGTACTTTGTGCTTCCTAATTTTCTGCACACCTATCTTCGTATACTCATTTTTGTTACACATAGTTTCGCAATATGACACTTCTTAACATCCTAGGATACAACCCAATGATGTGTGTTTAAAGTTGATTGTAACTGTGATGTATGTTTTTAGTTGACACTTTGCCACGTGGTTCTTAGGCAATGATAAGTTGATTCTATGTATATCATCAGCATGTATGTATATTTGGTCCAACTGTAATCAAATTGATTGGTCTACATCATATTATGTACGTTGGATCCATCTTTAATTAAGTTTCATGGAGGGTTTTTCGGTCTGGATATTCATCACACTAGCTAGCCCCGTTTGAGGACTGATCCAATCTTTGGAGCAGCTTGTAATTGCACCAGACCAAGTTTAGAGTTCAAAACCCAAACCCACGTCAGGTTGCATTGGTAGAGCTTGGAGTCTTGTACTAGCCATGTAACTGAAGCGTGAGAGTGAAGATGAACATAAAAAGGCTGAGTATATGGTGGGTACCAATGTCATGAAGAATAAATAATATCCAAATCTATGTCAAACTGAGGATCCTGTTGTTGATTTCAACTATTATCCAGCAGATGATCCTTCTACACCAAGGCAGAACCAAGATATCTGGGAAGAGGTATAGCAAATGGCATTCTTCAAATATGGACATAAACAGTATACATAGGGTCGGGCTGGGGTCAGGCCAGGCTCAGGCCAGACCTCCGGCTTCAAAATTCCAGTCCGAGCCAGCCCTGTAGGTTGATCCGTTCAACTCGGGCTCAGGGCTGGCACGGTGGGTTTGGCCGGCCCAAGCTTTTTTGACATCCCTAGACTGGCATTCAAGGCTTCAGCCTCCAAGCAATCCAGTTATCCAGACAAGTTGATTTCAGAGGTAGACATGTCGAGCGTTGGAACTTCAATCTACTAAATTTCACAAGATGGTCCAGCATGACAATAAGCAGATGTAGACCTAACTACATTCGATGGTAGTATGTTATCACACTTTGTGAATCAAAATATTACAATTACGTTAGTAAAATTCCCACAGAAAATTCTGAAAATTTGAATACATTGAAAAAAAAAAAAAAAAAACTTCTTGTACAATGTTTGAACTCTGCATGTACGAGGCATGGAAATTGTGGACAGTAGGGCTTCTATGAACAAAGCAGAGCAGCTAATGAAACATTTTCCTATCTATTCTTCGCAGATTTAAGACGCACGTTCAGATATTTGAAGATATACCATCTGAGTGTACCCATTGAATACAGATATTTCAAGCCTACTTAAACCAAGCCTCTGAAACAAGCCAAACCTACCATCTTCAACAATAGGACTGGGTACGCGTGCAGGATCATATCTTGTTTGATGAGTAAGGGAAGGTCCGGCCACTGGAGGAAGCTCCCAATATACATCTAGCACTGATTCCACAAACCTGCTGTTTTGAAAATGCTCAGCATAGGAAATTGCCTTGTTGCTGTGGTTGAAATCATCCCGCATCTCCCCTCCAACACCCCACCATGTTTCCCCAGGCCCGCATAGTTCTTCTATGTCCACTGCCTTCTCCCAGAACTTCTTCCGTTTCATCCTTATCCTGGCTTCATCACTATCTCTAAAGCAGCTATGCCCACCTCCTGGAAAAGTATTACCAAAAATAAAATGAGTAGCCACACCCAAAATGACAAGCTTTAAAATCACATTTATATAGATATTACACACTTCTTCCAAATCACAACCACAAGAGCAGATTGACATAAATTCAATTAAAATATATTCTTGCAGGGCATAACCAACAACAACATGCAAAACCTTAACCCAACTTAATGGGGTCGGCTACATTGAGATTCCAAGCAAGGACGAGTGCGAGGATCCATGTAAAAAGATTGACGGACTATGGCTAATTATAATAACTGCCGGGTGTCAAACTGATGCACCATTACAAATCAGCCACATCCTCATAACGACAGATCTCACATTCATTACCAGGATTATCCCAACATACGTTAAGAGAGATGACTCTGAATTTTAAGTATCCAATAGAAAATCTACACTGAAATTTTAATTATACAAGATACCATGGAAAGAACCACAAGATTTCAGCTCAATCATAGTCTCCGAATTGTACCCTCATTCATTCCCAAGATGAGCTCGCAACAAATGTTAACATTGATGCCCCTACATTTTTCAATATCCAATACAATATTGAAACGTGAATGGCCACATAAATCCCTGGAGAGTGTTTCAATTGAAATGTGATTCGTGATTCCAAATTTTTAAATGTGTTTGGTTGTATTTTAGGTTGAATCTACTTAGAAGTATGTAATCCTATAGGAGCATCTTTTAAAGCTAAATGTGCTTCGTGGTCGTGGGGGAGTTAAGCTAAATAGAGAGACTCACTTTTGAAACACATGATTCCCCCCACCATATAAATACTCTGACTTAAGTGGTGAATCGATCGAACCACCACTATCAGGCTCCCAACTTCATCTTCCTCCCATCGAGTAGCTAAGACTGTCGAGACTTCCTCCCATAGCGTGATGCATCCCTTCTGCAAGTCGATCTTCTTGGGCATTGAGTTCAAAACTTCAAATTTCCCATCAAGTAGCTGAGGCCACAACATTGCCACTCTCCCATGACCTGATTTACTGCTTGTTCTCTGAATATTGTTGCTTGTTTTTTAATCAAAGATTAGGGCAAAACCCTAGACCTGCAAGTTATCTGGAAAAGGGCAATCGAAAGTTTGTTTCAGCCAATATTTTGTGAAAAACAAGTCTCAGGTATGTCTCTTCCCTTGGTCTGTTTAATTTGCCATTAATTTCACTTTTAGGGTTCAAAGGTAGCTCGGTTCTATGGTTAGGTCACAAATTACAATATTAAGGGTTCAAATGGCAACAAGTAAATATATTTCATCTCATTTAGAGCTCCCTGCTCTGTTTGTTTTGCTTTGTGCTTTCATACCTGTATCCATTTTCTATTTTTACCTATTTACAACCCCTATTTTTGGACCAAAATCAAATCAGATGATCCCTTTGGAAGTATAGTTACAAGCACAGTTCGCATGTAGAAATTCTGTGGAAATATTTTCAATACATGCCAAAAGTCTGACTTGAGTATAGATGGGTATCCTCATTAATAAATGAGTTTTAAGCACCCTTTCAATTTGATTAATTGGTTCTGCTGTAAATATTCAACGACTGAAAACCAGAGATAGTATGAACTCTGTCTTGGATTGAATCAAGGTTAAACCAGAACTGACCCCTTTTGATGACTCAGCGCTAGATTTAAAGACTATGGGAGTATGTTCCATGCAAGCCAAACAGTTTGCTCGAATATAATCTGTATCCACTATAAATGAGGTTAAAGGCCCCCTCTCTTTTTCAATTTCCTCTACGGCCAATCCTACTGAACCATTGGTCCTAACCTCAACACAAACTGAAACTGGGTGCACCTGGTTAAGAGGTACATTCTTTTATATTGGAAATGCATTGAGTAGAGGTACATGAAAAAGAGGAAGAGAGAAAGACAAGGACCCTGGAACTGAACCATCTATTTTAAATCTTTTATATAATTTGTATTAAAATTCCCAATATTGGAAACGCATTGAGTAGAGGTACATGAAATATTTATGAAGCTAATTTTCATTCTGAATATTTGAGTCAAGTTCTTGGAATGCATATCCATATGGTAATCTTCACTTCAACACCAACATAATAAAATAGAGTGTGTAAATATAATATAAATATTAATATTACCCATTTATGACTAAAGTAATAGGGATCAAATGATTTTTTAGGCTAATGTAAAATAATATCAACTGACAGATTTAGGGTAACCAAACAGTCTCTAAGACTGATTACACAGAATCCAACTAACAGATTTAGGGTAACCAAACAGTTTTTCAGGTAGATTAACGCAACAGATACATGGTTAACCAAACAGTTATCCTGACCAAAAAGAAAGGAAAAAAAAGGAATCCACAGAAACACCCATGGAATCATTGCCAAAACCGATACATGTCTCCAGGGATTTATGTAACCAAACACATTGATGGAGTAGCCTTAGGGAGAAGAGGGAAAATCACACAAAAGGGGGAAGGGGATCACACCACGCACAAATTCACTAATCGAAAATTAAATTCACTCCAAAAAATTAAACATTGAGTTATGTAAGTAAATAAAGGGAAAATAAAAGACTACTCCTACTTAGGCTCTAATACTGAAATAAATTCCTATTTAGACTCCAAACATAAACCTACTTCTCTACCTCCTACGTATCCTACTCAAAGACAAATAAAAGACATAATGTAAAACTAACTACTACCAGCCATTGTTGGACCAAAAACCTGGGCTGGACCGGTTCTTCTAAAAGACTTAATGTAAAATTAACTATTAACAGCCCTTGTTGGACCAAAAACCTGGGCTGCACCGGTTCTTCTTGGCCCTTGGCTTCCATAGACGGTCCTGCTGGTCCAACCAGGTAAGTGCAACTGTATCTACATCAGCTCTCCCCTTCTGAAAAGAACTCGACTCCGTCGAGTTTGGATGAGGTCCAAGAATGCCGTCAAAGTCGATGTGCTTGATGAGAAAAGTACCAACTGTCTTCTTGAGCTTGAGAGGGGGAAGATCTTTTGCTGGAAGGAACTTCATCTCGAGGCCACCATGCTGAAAAGTGTATGTATTCTCATATCCACAGTGCTTGGCTTTCTTGTCGAACAACCATGGGTGACCCAGTAGAATGTGACAAACTTTTAGAGGGAAAACATCACATTGAACCTAATCAATCAGTCCACCAATGGAATACGTGAACAAACACCTTTCATGAATTTTCAAATTATTGTTATTCACCCACCCAACCTTGTAGGGGTTTGGATGAGGCTCAGTTTTCAGTCCCAACTTGCGAACAGCATCTTCAGCAACAACATTGGTACAACTTCCGGGGTCGATCATCATATTACACAAACTGTCATTGCATCGCACCCTGGTTTGAAAGATACTGTTACGACGCCAATCGTCCTCCTCAGGAATCTTCTGTGTGGTCAAAAGAGGACGGATCACATAGAACGATCGAGGCTCACCGTCACTATCATCATCATTAATCTCATTAGGATCATGATCACATTCAGCCTCCAGATTTACTGTTCTTGTTTTTTGTTTCTCTTCTGGTGCATAGGATATAAAATTGTCCTTGTCGATGTAGGCTAACAACCGGTTAGGACATTGATTAGCTCTATGCCCGTACCCCTTGCATGAGAAACATTAAATAGTCTCCTTAGGAAATGCTAAGTTCCTGTCATACCCACGCTGAGGTGAGGAGTATGGCTGATTACGTCGTGAAGATGACATTTCTGAATCACGACAAGGTGGAGAATATGGTCGGCTAGGTCGTGAAGAGGCCATAGATGAAGCACTAGCCTATGGTCTATTGATTGACTTTTCTTGTTGAGATGATTGTGGCTGAATAGAATTATAACCCCTAGGGAAAATGGCCGCCGATTGTATGGACGTTTCAGACTCTCCTCAACCTGATATGCTACCTGGACAGCGTCTTCCATTGTAGGCAGTCGGCTAGAGGCAAGGGCAGCACTAAGTTGAGGGTGTAAACCATTGCGGAATTGTGCCACCAATACTTCTTCATCCCACTCAAAATCTGAATGAGTAGCTAAATAATAGAACCTAGCAACATATTCTTCCACGGTCAAATTCTCTTGTTTCAACTGTGCAAACATGAGATGCATGCGTTGCTTGTAATCAGAAGGCAAGAATCTCCGATTCATGACTTCATGCATTTCAGCCCAAGTAGTGACTAAACCAATGCCTCGGGTTCGGTTCTGCTGTTGCTTGATCCACCAGATTCGGACCGTGCCTTTCAATTTGGCCTCTGCATATAGGATCTTTCTAGCCTCAGTCAACCCGTACCATCTGAAGAATGTCTATAGGCTACGAATCCAGTCAAGGTACAATTCTGGATTATTGTCTCCATAAAAATCAAGGACATCCAATCTTGCTGCTCTTTTTGCTCCATCATCATATCTACCAGTTCGATATGGTGGTGAAGGTGGCGGCGGTGGTGTATGATGTGGTGGTGGATCCTGTGGAACGGTGTTGGAAGAATCCCCAGATTGAATGTGACTCTTTCCTTTATCTATTGCCTCCAAACGAGCAATAGAAGCATGAATTCCATCATTGTCATTATAGCTTCAAATTTTGCATCAGTTTCTCCCCTATAGGAGTTCAGTTGTTGAACAACTTCACTATTGACTACCATGGTGGAAATGGGTAAGATTACACTTAAATATGATGGTAAAATAGTAAATAGATGGAAACTTAAAGGAGAATGGCACAATGGTAATTATCTAACTTTTTTTTTTTTTTCAGGGATGCAGAACTGTAATTATTAGAAGTGACAAAATAGGGCAAAAAAGGGGATAAAGGAGGAACGGAGGGGTATTCCAAGAAATGGAAAGATAATAAGAAGAAAAAAAAAAGAACAAAAGGGAAATCGTGGGTTGAGGGTTTGGAATACCGACCACAACAGTTCTCATTCTCCTTCTTGGAGACGGAACCAGCAGCGGGAGTCAGATCCGATCAGGAGAGAGGCTCGTGATGGCTTTGCAGGTATGTGCTCCTTTCTCTCTCTTCCCGACTTCTCTTCTTCTGTTTCTTCTTTCTTCTTTTTTCTGATTTCTATTTCTCTTTTCTGTTCTTGTTCTTGTTCTGTTTCTTCTTTCTTCTTCTTTTTTCTGATTTCTATTTCTCTTTTCTGATTTCTCAGTCTCTGTAAGAACAGAGAATAGAGAACAGGAATGGAGAAGAGAGATGGAGGGGTGTTCTCAGTAGGGCCGAAACAGGGAATGGGGGAGAGAATAAGGGGTTGCAGGGAGTGGGAATGGGGGAGAATAGGGAGTTACTGGGAGTAGTGTGAGAGTTGCAGGGATGGGTTGTGGGATGAAGTTGTGCTTTAGTAGCGCAAGGGAAAGGATCCTTCAGCTCTAATACCAAATTGATGGAGTAGCCATAGGGAGAAGAGGGAAAATCACACAAAAGGGGGAAGGGGATCACACCACGCACAAATTCACTAATCGAAAATTAAATTCACTCCAAAAAATCAAACATTGAGTTATGTAAGTATATAAAGGGAAAATAAAATACTACTCCTACTTAGACTCTAATACTAAAATAAATTCATATTTAGACTCCAAACATAAACCTACTTCTCTACCTCCTACGTATCCTACTCAAAGACAAATAAAAGACATGATGTAAAACTAACTACTACCAGCCATTGTTGGACAAAAAACCTGGGCTGGACCAGTTCTTCTAAAAGACATGATGTAAAACTAACTACTACCAGCCATTGTTGGACAAAAAACCTGGGCTGGACCAGTTCTTCTAAAAGACTAGGCCCTTTGCTTCCACAGTTGGTCCTACTGGTCCAATCAGGTAAGTGCAACTGTATCTACATATAATGTAAAACTAACTACTACCAGCCATTGTTGGACCAAAAACCTAGGCTGTACCGGTTCTTATAAAAGACGGTAAGTGCAACTGTATCTACATATAATGTAAAACTAACTACTACCAGCCATTGTTGGACCAAAAACCTAGGCTGTACCGGTTCTTATAAAAGACATAATGCTTGGCCCTTGGATTCCACAGTCGGTCCTGCTGGTCCAACCAGGTAAGTGCAACTGTATCTACATCACACATCCTAAGACATTCTAAACTAAATTACTTGTTTGACAAGAACACCAAAAAGGTAACAAATCCATTGAGTCAACATAGAAACTACCTAGTAACTAAGATATTCTAAATTGAATTACTTGTTTGACAAGAACACCAGAAAGGAAACAAATCTATTGAGCCAACAAGCTGGTTGATCCCTCTCTTTAACTTGTTGAATAAGTCTCCCACAAAGAGACAAGAACCAGAATCGATGGGAAGAGAATACGCCTTCTAAAAATTGCATCAATGTTGTTGAATGGACCTTCCAATATGACAAGTAAAAACCCAAGTTAGGAAACAAACTATTGCAGCAGATATCTTTCCAAAATATTGTTCTAGAAGACGCTTTTGAGCCCCAATCGATAGTCTTTGCTGCCCAAGTTCCAACGTTGCTCGACAACTGTAGAATGGTCCAGCTTTGGACCAACACTGATCCCCCAGTCCACTTCTCTTGACAGCTCGATCTACATAAAAAATTGTTCGCTATGTGCCACTTTGAAAGAAACTATACCCAGTCGAAGACCCATAAGCTGATGTGTAGATCATGCGGGCCAGGTGAACACTGAGAAGATCACAAAACATGAAATTAACACAGTATAACCAGACGAGGAGGTATCAGAAAGGCGCTAGTAAAGGCCATCAAGACCAGGAAATTTGTTAATTTTTCCTTTAATAAAGTAGAAAGAATTAAGAAGGAATTCAAAATAGAGGTCAGCAAGTGAGAGTAAGGGGTCGGCTGGGTAGCAAAAAAGAGATGGATGGTGTTTTTTTTGTGGGGTGCCCCTGAACCTTTTTTTAGGGACTGAGGACCAAGTTGGCCTCTAGCGGAAACCTATCTCCATAGGTTTCTTTAGGTAAGATGGAATATATCTCCCAAACAAAGGGACTGTGTACTCCTTGTAGAGCTCACCGAGCCCTTCGAGCAGTTCTTCGACTTCTACCCGTTGAGCTATCCCTTTCAAAGGATACCTGGCCTGGACCAACAATATCAACTTAGAAATGGAGAGAAGGGGGGGTAGCTGTGGCAGTAATCTTCAAATGAGTGGTGTCCGTAATTTTCCATTTCCCCCTTTAATAGAATCAATTCTCAATGTAAGGGACTCAGATTCTCCATCAAAATTAAGGAGTTGGATTCCCTCTAATAGTTAATAGGTATTGAACAAAAAACATTCGCTACAAGCCTTCTAATTCTATACTGTTTTACAACATTCTCATAAGATGATCCTGGAATATATCATGCTCGAGCTGTTAAAAATTACCATTACAATGCAAGTGCATCTTACTAACAAAATAGTAAAAGATTAGAATGTGCACCTCTTACATATGACTGATCACAGATCTGCCTCAAAGAGTAATGGTCACCGGTTCCCGTATCATAATTGTCCTCGAAGATGAGATGCCGGAACCCAGCTTTCAATGCCTGCTTAAGTCTACAGGTCAACGTAGAATGTAAGTTTACCGTTACCAATTTCTGATGGAGAAAAATGAAATGTACGAGGTAGAAATGCATGGACTACTATGTGTGAGGGAAAATCACGCATAAAGACAAGAAAGGCACAGTTTCAAAATACGATATGTACCTTTTTAGCTCATTCTGATGGTCATCAAAGAAGATGAGAACCTGACTGACATCAGTGATCCCATGTTTCCGCATCACTCTTCCCCAATCAACACTTCCAAAATCAACAAAGTCTTTTCCAGCAAAATAAGTACAATTTACATCAACATAGGCAGGTCCTTTCTTCAAGTACTTCTCTGGGTGCCGAGGAGTGAGTGACACAATTGGTTTGTCTGGCATTGCTTGTCGTAGAACCCAAGTGGAATGGCCCTTGAAAGCACCACTCTCAATCATCAGATCTGGTTTCAGCCATCGAGTAATGAACCAAAGACCAAAACTATGGTCAAAACCCATTCCATACATGTTGTTTTTTATGGGCCTGGTTTCGTAAATTGGTACAAACTCTTCCAAGCCCTTAAGCAAATCCTTCAGTGTCCATGCAACCGTTCGCCCATGTTTCGATCTGCCTTTTGCCAAGGATAGAATTAAACAGGCACAGTGTGTAATAACTCAGTGATTGGGCACTCAAAACTCACATCTTTGATTTGATTCACTTGAATATGCTTCAAAGAGTCAACTTCAAATAATAAACCACGCGATCCACAAAGAAACACACAGACAAGCTTAAAGAAGAAAGAAAGAGAAATTAAAACCTCACACCCAGATGAAAATCCAATAGGAAAAGATCCCTATGCAACACTGCATCTTTTTGGGGTTCTGGCACAAAAAAAAATTAGATACATGCTAAAACTTGAAGAAGAAAAAAATCCAACGGAGAATAAATCAACATCCAAGTGTCTGACCGACCTACCAACACAGAGATTGGAGAGAAAGAAGCCAATAGAAAAAAGAAACTGAAGAACAAACAGGAGAAGAGGAGTGATAGGATGAAACCAAAAACTCAACCATACGAAGAAGCAGAAATTTCAACCATCCCTCAATCACAGACAGGAAACTGACCAAATAACTTAAATAATGAGGGGAAAAGTCATTCTGATCGGCCAAAATCCGTTAGAAGAAAACTAGAAGAGCGTAAACATGGATTTTTTTTTTTTTTCCCATCTAATTTTTGTTTTCCCGGCGTGTGTGGAAAGTATCTCCAAAATTTAGTCGCCGAAACCATTAAGCAGATTTTAATATGGAATCAGTCGTTACCGGAGAGCATGATTACGGAGGTAAATATAGGTAAGAGATCGATAAGGGAGAGCTCTTATATACTCTGATCTGGCTATGAGAAAACCCTAAGATGCTAAAATCCAAGAACGTTACAAGCAAGAACCTCCAATGCAATCCAATGATAAAGCATAAGCGTCCCAAATTACTTTAAAGAACAATGTACCGAAGAGAAGCATTGAGAATGATATAGATCAGAGAGAGAAAGTGAGAAAGAAAGAAAGAAAATACTTACACCAGGGCACGCCGAGAGATCCAAAGTCGGAATCGAGGCCATCAATGCCAAAGAAGTTCATCCGAGAATAGGGTTCGAAAGAAGAGACGCAGACGAGATCGCGAGAATGAATTACAATGGAAACAAGGAGGAGAATGACGAAGAGAACGATAAGTGGCCATAAAACCCAAATCTTGGTCATCAGCTTCGTCACTCTCATGGCAAAGGAGATGTTCTTTCTAGTCTTGGATTCGTCATCTTCATCTCCTTCTTCGCTAAATTGCGTTCCTCTGCGCATAGATAGCACTGTCTCGAGCATATTTATGTAACAAGCAAAGTTTGACAATAGTTAAAGAGTTCCAGGAGTTCAGCAACAGAAATGAAGAAATGAGAGTCACTTTTATAGTGAAGACTGAACAATGAAGATTTGAGCCCTCAGTGGGGTGAGGCGGTTTATCCTTTCCCTGGTCTAGCGGAACTCTGTGCCCTAAGTCTCATCTCATGTCTGAACGGACATGGCGCCAAAAGGAACGGCATCCGGTCGGTGTCACGGTTTTAGGAATCGGTATTGGGAATGGGACCGACCGATTCTAATCCGGCCTGTATCGGATAGATATGCCCTTGATATATCTTTTTACCATTGGTCGGTGCCACGGTTTTAAAACTGGATGGTGGGTTATTTATTTATTTATTTTTTTAAATTGATATTTTGAATCATTTTTCCATTATATCTTGCCAAGCATTCCTAAGCTATTTGACCCGATTTTACTCAGCTTCTAAGTTCACTTAATGGCCGAATGGCCCAAATCCCTTTTACCCTAAAGAAAATTCTTACAATCTGGAGCAACCGGAATTTTAATGTTTCTTGTTGCTTGTAATCGTAAAGTGAGTCAAAATGGAATAACCCTCAATCCCATAATCCCCTTTCCCTATTGGGATTGTGAATCTCCTTTAGGTTTTAGTATTTTTCAAAAAGGTTGGGATCACTATATGATGGTGCTGCTATTGGACCAATGCAATGATCAATTAGGGGAGGCATATAGACATCCAATCAAGGGGTAATGTGATCTTTTTGTCATCTTTTTTGTCGAGGCGTAAGAGTGCCCCCATGGAACATATTTTTCTCCTTTCCAAAATACCCCTTCTAATTGGAGCATGATTACATTACTTTTTATCCCAAAAAAATGAGCATGATTATATTTCAAGGCTATCAATTATGAGCAGCAGAAATTTTTTATCCCCACAGCCCAATAGTGTTAAGAGCTCCCCTCCAGTGACTTGAAAGAAGCAAGCTAGAGAAGATCAAAAGAGGATCTACAGTCCCATAGTTGGCAGGCATCCCACAACCAATCCATTTTCTCTAATAGACCTCTCAACTTCTCTCTGAGAGGATCCTTTCGCATAATTTGAGGGAATGGTTCCTTTGATAGCCCTCTAGTCTTCTCTCTGAGAGGATCCTTTCGCATAATTTGAGGGAATGGTTCCTTTGAGAGTCCCATCAGTCTTCTCTCTGAGAGGATCCTTCCTTTGAGGGCCCCAACTAAGGGTTCAGTTCCTTCCTAATTAAGCATGTCGGCCAACTAGTCATTCAATAATTCTTATATTTTTAATCTCAAGTGTTACAACGATGTGATACCGGTTCTCTCATCTTAATGATCTTTGTTGTTTCTCCTAAAAAAAAAAGAAAAAAAAAAGTCTAATGATTGAGAGGACTTGAATACATATTCATCCACGAATGGATACACTTACACACACACCCTCACTTGGGCACCAGCTCTTCAAGCTGGAGATGCCACCATTAGGCTATCCCAGTGTTCGTGACATTTGTCCAATTTAACACATGCAATGAGACGTTTGACAACCTTCCCTAAATGACCTATAAATTTATCATTTTCCATGATAATTGGATCCATAGATTTAGGACTTCGGATTGGAATTTGATCTCCAAGTTTCAAAGTGATATGAGTAAACTGGATATATATCGAGCATGCTTGTTAAGCCTGATTTGCTTATTGTGTAACTATGAGACCTGGCACCCCATTGCCTTTCTTTGAATGGATTCTTAAATGGGTAAAGATTCTTGGCTTGTCATAGAAAAAGCAACAGAGGTTATTCACTTCTCATGTGTCTGTTGCTTGGAAGGTTTGAAAGATGACGAACTCCAAATGCTTAAGAGTATCCATTCCTCCTATCAGATCTTGGATATCCTCCATAAATAGATTGGTGGAAGAGGCTCTCCTTGATCCCTTCTTCTTCTTTATATTTAATGAGGCTCCTGTTGCTCCCCTCGATGGCCAAAAATGTTTTAGCCCATCCTATTGCAAAATGGGTAGTTGATAGAGGGTTCTTGAGTCTCACAACCGTGGATTCATACTAGTCTCACAACCGCATAAATTGAGTCATACCGAAGTTGAATGAAAGCCATTCAAATTTTACTAAAAGAAATGAAGAGCAATAAACACCCCGTATGAGTGATTAAACATTGTATTCCAGTTTATTTCCTATGGACGCTTAATATTTCCGGCCCTATCACATCCATGGTTTAAAAAATTGACGAATTTGATTGGGAATCGATTAATTTGCCTTGGAATCAACATTGATCTGACCAATTATACTAATTCACTTCGACTCAAGGATTTAGGGGATGGTATCGGTATTGGGATTGGTATTTGCTGATACCAATCCGGATCAGTGGGTATCAATATATTTTATCCCTACTTTTTTCTAAAAAGACTATTTTTTTTTAGATACCGATCCGATCAGTGGGTATTGGTATATTTTAACCCTATTTTTTCAAAAAAGATTTTTTTTGTTTTTACCATTTTACCCCTGAAACAATAGAAAACACCAATCCAGATCAGTCAGGGATTGGGGATCAGTCTCAGCCGATACAGATCAGATATGACCGTCCTTGAAATCGGCCCGATTCTGACTTCTGACTGATTGAATCTGGAATCGGCCCTGACCGATTCGGATGCCGATTCCGAGATTACGACCATGCTTTGAAAAATGAAAAAAAGGCGAATATTTAATAGGATATAAATTCGGATGGAGGTGTATCCGCTTTTGGATTCACTGTGTTTACATCACTCCTGGGTGAGCTTTTGCTTGGAAATAATGTAACGGTAGTCTTCCATGCCCTGGTGTAACCAACGGGTGACCAGAATCAAATTACTTTTCTTTACTGATATTTCTTCCCCGATTCTGCCTTTCAGTTCTGAAGCTGCTACCGCTAGGGTTCGCACTTTTAAGTCTTCAGGAGTCCTCTTCGTCCATTACCATATAGTGGAATTGGAAGATGAAGCTCAAGCAGTTAGAGGGTTATCTCGGAAATCTTGAACAGTTCCCTAATCCAAAGGTCGGTTAGTCCATTTCTCTCTCATTCGAGTTCATACACTCTCGTTAATTAATCCCCCCCCCCCCCCCTTTTTTTTTTCTGACTGAAACTGATAAGAAGCTATTGTGGTACAGATAGAGCTGGAACAATACCCGACAGGACCTCACATTGCATCTCGTATGGTGTTCACGGTATTCATTGTTATCGCCTTCATGTTTCCATGTTTTGTTAATTACTGATCATTGTTTGTAATGTATTTTGACATTTTCTTTTGATTCTCGATTTGGAAATCTAAACTTTTAGATGCCTCTCATGCTATGGTTGATTGAGGTCTCATCAGCCACTTTTTCGATGATTGCATTTGATTATGTTCCAAAAAGACCATTTGTTTTTTGGGTATTCTGTTCTGTAATTGTTATTGCAACACTGGTTTGGTATTCAGGCTGAGAATTCATTTGGAGATATAGGTGGGAAGGTTGTCGCCGACTATGGTTGTGGTTGTGGTACATTAAGTGTTGCAGCTGCTCTTTTAAGTGCAGAGTGAGTAGATTCTTTGTCTCCTTTGCCTCACTTGATTAGGTGCAATCTCTTCTCTTATTAGTCATTAATGTTTGGTTCCTTGTTTTCTGTGTCTGGGGATTGTTTTTTCTTTTGTAATAACAAATTATCAGTCTTATCATTGATTCTCAACATTTTAACAGGTATGTCATGGGAATTGACATTGACCCACAATCTCTTGAAATTGCCTCCCTCAATGCAGAGGATCTTGAGGTGCTTTCCTTTCTCTATACAATTCTTGTGCTCTTTATCTTTTGTCATGTACACTTCACTTATGTGAAATAAAGGCATTTAAAAGACCTAATAGCCGACTTATTAACTCATTACGGATGCAGTTGGACATAAATCTTATCCAGTCTGACATCAGGAATTCAGCATGGAGAGGTAAAATTTTACAAATTTCTTATTTATCTGGAGTGTTTTTGGCAATTTAGCTTTGTACCCTGACCTTGTCTGTAACCTTTTTTTATGGAAAGAATTTTTGACACCTCTGGATTCGTCCACAGAAAGTTTGGGAATAAACTAATGTGGCTCTGATCCACCTAACACTAGGTTTCAGAAAACCAGCAAGCCAAAATTGCAAACAAGGAATATACTAGATTCAAGGAAAATTCAATAATACAGGATCAAAGGCTCAAATATAATTGGAATTTTAGTTGATTTATTTTCTGATATAGAGAACATATCAAATCCTCAGAATAATAAACCCCAAGGGTAGCTCAGTTGAAGTGGACCAACGCCTAACAATTAATAGGTCATGAGTTCACTTTACCTATCCAAAAGAAAAAAAAAAAAAAAAAAATTCATCAGAATGATCAGACAGCCTGATTCTGAAATCTGATTGAATACTACTTGGTCAAGGAAACTCATAACAGAATCATAGAACCAGAATAGAAGATAGTAAATCTCAGTAAGAAAAATTCAGAAACAGATGAACAGTTAGCTCTGGCGGCGAGGGACCATGCCTCAAGAAGCAGAGGTCCTGAGTTCGATTCCTCTATAACCCTTGGGGTAATATCTTGAAACATGATACCTTATATTTAACCCCAACTGGGTTGTTCAGTTGGCAAGGACCAACTCCTCACAATTAAGAGGTCATGAGTTTAACTCTCATTGGGACAATGTTATAAATTATAATATTAAAAAAAAAAAAAAGATCATTTTATGGTCAGAATATGCTGATCTTGTTGGAGAACTAATGGAGGATTAAGTATGAATGATCAACAACCAATCCAGCAGAATATATGTACTCAAACAAGAAAATCAGAAACTGAATAATTCAATACTATAACTTGAGTTTCTACAGCAGAAATATATGAAGAAATGGGAAGAAAGGAGAACATGACCTTGGATTACCACCCAAGGCCTAGGCTGGAATCACCACCGACCAGTTGGAAATGAGTAAGGATCAAGGTAAGAAAGAAAAGGAGAGAAGGGGAGAAGTGAGGAGAAAATGAAAGAAAGAGAAGAAAGAAATGTGTGCAATCGTATGGGGGGGGGGAGAGAGAGAGAGAGAGAGAGAGAGAGCTCTTCCCACCTTTATTGGATTAAAAAACATAATAGAGGAATTATGTACACCTCCTTAGTGAGGTAAAAGGTAAAAAAAGAAAATTACAATATAAGACAACTAAAGTACCTTTATCATATAACTCTACTCCCTCTCAAGCTAGAGAATAAATGTCATACATTCCTAGCTTGCAAAAAATGGTATTGAACTAATAAAGATGAGCCATTTGGTAAAGATGCCTGCCATGGGATCATCAGTCTTCACAAAAGGGGCACAAATATAGCCAAGCTTTATCTTCTACTTAATGAAGTGCCAGTCTACTTCAATGTGCTTTGTTCTGTCATATTGTACCAGATTGTGAGCAATGCTTATAGCTTCCTTGTTATCACAATAGAGCCGTATAGATGTTTCAGTGTCAGACCCCAACTCCTGGATCAACCGTCTCAACCATAGTAGTTTTTACCTCTCAACAATAGGAGTTCACAAACTCCATGAGCCATTGCCCTAAATTTTTCCGTTGCACTTGATCTAGTCACAATAAGGTTTTTTTTGCTTCTCCATATTTCCAAATTACCTTCTACAAATTTGCAATAGCTTGATGTAGACCATTTGTTTGAGATGCATCTAACCGAATCGACATTTGTATAGCCTTTTGTTCTCAAGTGGTTGTGCTTGACATACAATAGTCCTTTTCCTGGAGTGGTCTTCAAGTATTTGGGGATGCAATATACAACATCCAAGTGTCCACTCTTGGGGGCATACAGAAACTAGCTCACTACTCCCACTACATAAGTGATGTCTGGGCGAGTTAAAGACGGATGTATAAGCTTCCCCACTAGTCTCTGGTAATTCCTTGCATCAACAAGGGAAGGACCACAATCTTCTCATAGATTGTGATTTTGCTCAATAAGAGAATTTACAAGTTTGCAACCGAACATCCCTGTTTCTTCTAATAGGTTTAACACAAACTTTCTTTAACATATATATATATATATATATATTCCTTTCTTAGACCTTGACACTTCAATCCCAAAAAATACTTCAAGGATCCCAGATCTTTGATTTCAAATTGTTGAGCCAAATAGGACGCCAGCTGCGCTATCTCTTGTTATCTCTAGTCACCACAATATCATCAACATTAGGGTTATAATGTGCCATTACCTGGCCGAGTAAATAAGGTGTGGTCCGCCTGACTATGGGAATACCCATTCTTCATAATATTTTCCCTAAACCTTTGAAACCAAGCATTTGGGGATTGTTTGAGATCATATAGTGCCTTTTTGAGAAGACACTTTTTCCTTCAGCTGAAGGGAATTTGAAGCCAGGTGGAATCTGCATGTACACCTCTTCTAAGCCAATATGAAGGAAAGCATTCTTCACATCTGACTGATACAATGACTAATCTTTATTTGCGGCCAAAGATAAGAGAACTCTTACCGAGTTATGCTTAGTCACAGGAGCAAATGTACCCTTTGGGCATCAATATTGCCTTGTACCTCTCATCAACACCATCTGATCGGTACTTGATTGTGTAAATCCACCTATATCCAATTGGGACACTTCTCCTAGGAAAGATCATCCAATTTCCAAATACAGTTATTCTCAAGTGTCATCATTTCCTCAGACATAACTTCCTTTAACTTTGGGTCAGATATGGTTTTCATGACATTCTTGGGAATGAAAATAGAGGAAAGGGCAATAGTAAAGCAACACTTGTAAGAGAGAGCATCATAGGAAACAAACTGGGTTGATTGAGGAAGGTGGATCTCAGGATGTGGATCCAAAGAGGACTTGGTAGGTCTTCATTCCTCTTCTTTTATACACAAGTGACTCCTCATTACAGATCCACCATCTGAATTGTAACTCCCCCAAACCCATCCTTGGAGTGAGGGTTGTCACTCAATCTCAGGATCGATCGGTTTTAGATAATGAACCCAAATTGAATCAAAATCCTCCGAAATTCAATTAAACCACAACACACCATCATCAACAAACATAACAGAAAACTTATATAATATTTAAACTGAAATCAATATAAAATTCAAATTACCAATGTCTGTTGTGCTGGTGGCACCACAACTAAGATTGAATAGAACCTTGTTTATTTAACCTAAATAACATCACGATTCCATGTTTATTATAACTGTTCTTAATCAGGTAAATAAATTTCACATAAAGTCAGCATATTCAATCTGGGAAGCATCTCCATCTACGTGCACAGTGCAATCTTTGTATAAGCAAAGCTTCTTGATTCAACACATATGGGATATTAATGAAGGGGGCAAACTTGGAAAAGCTTAGTGAGCAAAAGGAACAGAACATAAAATATCGGCGAAGAAATGTTTTTAGAAATATAACGGTATATCAAAACATAAATTGAGTAAATCTGAAAATATTACAAGTTTCATTAGACATCCATGAATCCAAACGTTCTCAAATTGATTTCCATTTAATATTTTTAATAGGGCTCAAACTGTGGCACTACTAAAATCATATATCAAATCATACATCATAACCACTGGGATGGGATGCAGGCTCTTGGTTCTCAGACCCGGTAACGGGCTCCTATGGAGGGGAAACCATGCTTCTTAACTTCACGCTTCTTGCTTCACCCCCGGGTTCACATACCCAATCTAATGCGGGGCTAGTGGGCCCCAAGAGGTCCAACCCAGGTGGGTTGGGGGCCACTTAAAAATGCTTAGGGCCAAAGACTAAAAACAGTGGTGGTAATTTCCTTGGGGTTCACTTAGAAGAGAAACAAAGAGCAAAGGGTGTCTAACGTAGGGTAAAGGGTAATCTGGGAAGCAAAGATAAAATATGGATAATGGGAGATTAAACCAAAAGTGCAACTCCCTTACGTTGAAACCAGAAAACAGCGGAAGGCTAGGTTTTTTTGGATGATAAGAACTCCTTCAATTCCGAGTAGATGGGGCTGAAATTGTAAGCATAGAATCGTATCTCCCAGCTCTATTAAACCCACCAAAATAAACCCCCAATATCAGATGTTATGTTCAGATTCTACTCTTGGAATCACAAGGAGCGGTAGGCATAGTTCTGGTTATGGTTGCAGGTTAAGTTCTTACAGTAGGGATCTTCTTTGGGACTGAAACTCTGCGGTTCAAGTCGCCTAGGGTAGGGATTCTTATACCCTAAAGCTTAGACCCATCAGAGGAGAATCAATGGAGATCGACCTCAACAATTAGGGCTGTTTATGCTACCCAGAAAACAGAGTGTTAGTATTGGTTTGGTAGGAACAGAAAATAGAAGAGAGAAGTAGCAGTAGCAGATCGATAGGAGGGGGGGGGGAAAGAGAAGAAGGGAGATAGAGAGATCGCAGGGAAGAAGGAGGGGGGAGAAGATAGCCATGCAGGCCTTTCGCAACTTAATGCATTCTTCACTAATCAACTAACTTCTTCCCATGAATTACATGTTTAATTTATAATAAAATAAAATTAAAACTTTCTAATTAAAGTCAAAGACTAAGATAGAAATAAAATCTCTTACACCTAGGCTAACAAAATAAAGAAACAACTAAGGACTCAAATAGGAAACAAATATTCTCAAATAAAAATAAAATCCTAGAATATTCTATTAATATTTAATCCAAATTAGTAACTTGGAACCGAAATTGGATATGGGTCTTGGTCCGGGTTCTAGAACAGGTTTGGGTCGATCCATCGGAGCGTTGCTGCATCACAATCACAGTGGAAAAGTGAGCGAAAAGCTCTCGAAACCGGACAATGTCCTTAACGTCATGCTCTTGCCTCACTCCTATGCTTAACATTTCCATTCCAACACATTAGCCCCTTGTTGGAATGGTTGCAGTCCAATAATATTCTATTTCATTCATAGTTTATAAAAATAGCATGTCTTATTATGCTTTTAAACAAAATCGCATCCATAAACTATTTTCATAATAAAATAAAACGTGTTTCAAACATACATAGTATTTCAAATCATATTTCAAAACAATACGTGAAAATTAATCATGTTGATGCAATACATGATGTACAATTCACAATAAAATCAAGAAAAGCGTTTATAGAAAAATAATACTGGAGTTCTGTGGGGTCTCACTCACCTTGATGTCATTCAAAATATTGAATTTGTTTATCATTCAAAGTAGAAAAATATTTGTGTCTTCCTATACAATTTCATCAAAATTCTGCCTTAACCCATTCTGCCTATTGACAGAGAAAAGTAGGAAATAAATATCTCTGGAACTCCAAATGAGTTGAAACTAGATCGTATTGAAACTTAACTCATATATAAATATCATACGGAAATAACATTAGAAAAACCCTTTTAGATTAGGTGTCAAATCCCCCCCAAAAGGGTCTCCAGACTTTAACAAATTTTGTTCAACAAATTTAAAACACTCATTAAACCACTTTTTTGAACTCAGATAACTTCCAACTTTTTCAGGAATTTAATAGACACATAAATGTTACAGTAAAAAAATCAGATAAAAACTCGAAGCCTATGTCCCTCCATCACCATCCCCATTCCTAGGTAAAAAAAACTGCCCTAATAGTGACCTATTCGAGCACATGAAATTTTCGGCATATCAAATTAACTTCGAATTTAATGAAATTTTCAAGTGGGTCATATTTACACTTATATGTACTCTCAATATTTATTTCAGACAATAAAACAATCCTTAACTATTTTCAATAATATAAACAATCTCGAACTGCTGTTCTGTACAACCGAGAAAATACTCTCAACATGCTAAAATCTTATTTTCTCTCTCATCAACTCATTTCCGAATTTGCATATCTTAAATCATGGTCTATCCCCAAGTAGAACATAAAAAAGTAATTAAATCATAGAGTAAAACCTCTTACCTTGAAAACCTTCAAAAACCTTGATTTCTTTTCTTCTTCTTCTCTTTTCCCTTTTCTTCTTCTTCTCACAATTTTAGAGCAGAGGAATTTTCCCCTCACTGTCATGTTTGTGGGTAGAGAGAATTCTCTCTTGACTATCCTCTCTACACACACACACTTTCCTACTTAAACTCCAACTCTCTTTACTTCCTTAATTCCTCATTACCTAAACCGACTTGGAGGGAGAAATTATATCATGTACAAGACCCTTCCTTAGTTTTTCTCCCTCTTATTCAACTCCAATTAAAAGTAACCCACTTGCCTTGTCAAAACTGTGTGTGGGCACTCCCTCTCTCCTATCTTCTCTCCATGCCAAAACTGTTCAGTTTTCTTCTTCTCTTTCATATTTTCCTAATGCATATTTCTCTACTTTCTTTCCTTTTTTTTCTTTTCTCCTACTTTCTTTTTCTCTAACTCCTTGCGCAAGCACTCTCACTCTCTCTCTTTCTTTCCTTCTTTGTCTCTAATTCAATGCAATGGAGCGTAGTGTTTCAACATTGAAGTGAAGAAGAAGATGCAAAGAGTGAGCTGAACACCAGAGAGGGAAGGGGTTTGCTCGATTTTACTTTATGAAGGATATATTGGGTATTCAACATGTGTGGGGGTAGTCTCGGCATTAGGAAAAAAATTTTGATGACTTAATGGTCATTTTTCACGGTGAGGGATGATAGAAAAAATTTGAGTTTAGGGGGTAGGGGAGTGATATTTTGAAAAAGTGTTGCAGGAACTTGATATTTTGCCATAGTTCGAGGGAGGGAAGTGATATTTCCTCTTATCTATATGATGCTTTTTAACTACCCAACATTCCACACTGTACATCATATTTGGTCGTGTGAGTGTTTTATAAAATTTTCCTTTAAGTTTTAAAGGAATACGTCGATCACACAACACTCTGGACGCACCTCCCCTCTTCATCCATCCTATTTTAATTATCTGTGAAATATCATCCTCCATATCACCTTCTTTATTTATGATCTTCATTAGTTCGATACCTTGATCAATATAGGGAGGCTTGCCAAAAGCTTGAAAATTTTGAATTTCTAAAGAACTGGATAGGATTCTATCAGGCCCCGTTTGTTTGCAACATAAAAAGGGGTGGGAAAGGTAAAATTGTGGACCCCACATTAATAAAATAATCAATTTTCAATCTCTTTCTTTTTCTTCGTCCTATTTTTCCTCTTCTTCCTTTTTTCTTCGCCACAGAAAATACCCACAGGATAGGCCTAACCCTTCTTCGCAACACCACTTCTGCCCCACCTTTTGCCCCATCCATGGCAGTTCTCTCACAAATCACTTTGCTCAGCTTCAGCGATTTGTTTTTTCATTTTTTTTTTTCCTGTCAGAAACTTCAGCGAATTAGAAGAAAGTCAACTACTCAATTCGATGGGGGAACCAGAGGCGTAAGAAATGGATAGCCTTTTAAACCTCTATTTAGGGTGTTACTTAACTTGTTGAGAAGAAGGTTGTCTTCTTCATTACTACTCAACAGAAGGCAAAAAAATAGTTCGTGCTTCGAGAGATCTGTTTCTTATGGGATCACTGATTCAATTGAAATTTAGACGAAGATTAGCAACCATATCCCTCTTGAATGCAAGCACGAAACGGAAGGATAAGCAACTAAAGTTTAACAAATATAATTCTTGAATTTAGGTTTGTCGATGGTTTTGAAAAACCTGGTTTGCAGGTTTTGATTCATACAATCCATGTTTGTAGAATCACTCCAGTGATAACTATCAAGGGATCAAAGCTCAGGTGGAAGAGACCATGGCTTCTTTGCAGCTATTTGGAGATCTGTTTGCCAGTGTTGCTAATTGGAACTGAGTTCCTTCTTCAGTCCGGCGTATGAGTGTTGCCTTCGTCTCAAAAGCCAAGCACTTTCCCTTCTTTCCCCTCAAAGTCCCACCAAAAATGGTAGGAATCTTAAGAAGAATGGGGTGGGAAAAAAGCATATGCCACATAAGCAGGCCAATACTGATCAATGTCTAAGTTGTCGGTTAAGATTTCCACCCCAATGCAAACAAATAAGCCAACGTTTTGGTATTTTATGGAAAACTAGCCACTTTTCTCACCCCTTTATCCCACCCTAGTTTTTTCGATCAAACAAACGGGGCCCTCAAGGACTTGTAGCGAAAAAAAAAAGGTACTATCAAGGACATTGAATGTTAGTTAATAATCAATATGTAGGTCCAATCACTAGTGATGGTAGAGCCCTTCTGAAGATTCTTGTTTATCCACTGTGATGCAATCTCCCTCACGGGATTGCCCGAATACAAGGATCGAGAGAGTACTTGACTTTATTGATAAAACCAATTTCGGACAAAATGACCTTCGGCCAGTAATTGGGGATAACTCTCTGCTTCGATATTGGTTTGGGGTGATTCAAATTGGCAGGTAAAGACAAGAGGTGGGGTTACAACTTTTGTGAGATACGAATTGTTGAGATTTTGGGTGAAAAAGGGGTTAAAAGGGTTGCCAAGTTACTAGACTTACACAATCCGAATCTAGAAATGCTAAAGTCTTCAAAAATTCAACTTCTAGGTTGGATCTTTGAGAGGGTGTGATTCAACTCTTCAAAGTTGAAGGCTCAGCTCTTTTAGGCTGATTGAAAGATCCAATCTCTTCAAGGATGGGTGAAACACAACTTGGTTTCATAGGAGGAACTCTTCAAGGTTCACAAGAGGCTTGGAGTAACTTTGAAAATTTCTTTCATTTAATTGTATCTTTAGAACTCAAGATTTGTCCTCTTTATATAGGACTACCACCTTTAACCTAGGAGACTACAATCATCTTTTAGACTTTCAAATTGTGACATGGACCAATCACAAAATGCATTGAAAAATAAAAACTCAATAGAAATCTTAAAAATAGAAAAAGTAGTTGAGGTCTTCCATTTGTTGAAGTCTTCCATGCCTTGATGCAAGAGTTGAGGTTTCCAATGCCTTGATACAAGCTTCAAGTTTGTATTTTCCAATGCTAGTTCAAATGTTAAAATTGAGCTCACAAGTTGAGGACTCAAAGGAGTTGAGGTGGATATCCACAAAGGATGTGAAGAGTTTAAACCTTAAGAGCTCTTACGATATCGCAACCATCAATTCCACTTGAGTTGCTATGGCTGATATTAAACCTTTACATTGCATAATAAAACTAAGAAATATTAATCAAGAGCTTTATTTGCATTATGGATCAAACCTAACTGCTAGGCTTTAGGCTAGACTTCTTCATATGTTGGCCGGGCTTGCATTACACTGGATGGGGTTCTCTCTTCCACTTTCATAACACAAACTAGGCAGGCATTCAGAGCTGGGTGGACAATGATCGTAAGTGTTTCCTGGTTTCATGACCGAACAGCTAATAACCGTTACTGGAGGTTTTCTTCAGATCATCATAAATTTTTTTGATGTGATGTCTGAAGCAGCTATGTAATCTCTTGCTCTTCTCTCATTGATTTTAACTGGATATAACTTGGGTATTTTTACATTTTTGTTTGTTATATTATATGACATGAGCTTCAGTTCTCAGAATCAATGCATATTATTAGAAATGCAGATTGATGGCCCCTATCTACTTTTTCTAATCTAAAGTACTTGAATCTGTGCTACAAAAATGGTGTCTTATGCAGGGAGTGTAGTTGACACCATCATAATGAATCCTCCATTTGGAACTCGGAAAAAGGGGGCTGATATGGATTTTCTGTTCATGGCTTTGAAGGTGGAGGCTGATATCTTTCCCTGCCTTTGTTTACCTTATATCTTTATGGATGAAAATGGGTTTTGATTCCTTAGTTTATTGTTGTCAGGTTGCCTCTCAAGCAGTCTATTCTTTGCACAAGACCACAACAAGAGAGGTAAGTCGTTCATTTTGAAGTTGGATATTAGTTGAAGCTTTTCAGAATGCAAGATCATCTACGTCCTCATCGTTATAGCTTTAGTAAGACTTCATCTCTTGCCTGCATTAGTTAATTTTATAGGTTTAAAAAAAAAAAAA
>NC_056558.1:35806442-35821334 GCF_013358625.1 Macadamia integrifolia | reverse complement strand
AAAAAAAAAAAAAACCTGAAAGAATAACTTAATAAATATTGATAATTATTGCTTGTAGTCGTAGGCTGATTTCTTACTCCTCTTTTACTCCTAGAACAGGGAACTGGACTGCCCACCACATTCAAAAATGGGCAACTTTGTTCCCCGTAGATGGGCTCTGGATCCTCCTTGCCTTTTGAGTTGGTCCCATTTGTATCAGATTTTCGGCCCTTCGTGGCTAATTCTTAATATAAGAAGTGTGCATTCTGCTTTCTAGAAACTATGAACTTGTTTGTGCGCCAAAATGAAGTCATAGCTCAGTGGTAGAACCGTAGAACACATTTTGGATGAGATTGGGGGTAGGTTAGTGGTCGAAACTTTCTATATTATTTTTTAATTTATAAATAGATAATAAATTATACTGTCTGAATTGTCAGTCTTGACAGTGCAATCCTACCAATCACTTCACTGGATTGGTTGAACCAGCTGTATGAATTTTGATGGTTCTAAGAAAAAATCGGGTCAAAAGGTTGACCAACCATTTTGGTGACAGGGCTTTGGTCAACTTATTCAAAATGCTGAGCTCGGGGATTCCCTAAAGAAAATTTGTCCCTACAAGCTTTCATCAGCCACTTGAAAAGTTGATATTGGGTTTTGGAAAATGCTCAAATATGGATGTACTCAATAAGCTGCAAAATCAGCCAACTTTTGAGCTTTTTAAAGATTTTTGGTGAACTGTGGCACAATGGTTAAGTTGCACTATTGCAACATGTTGGTCACAGGTTCAAAACTTGGAAACAGCCTCTCCTACAAAACGGGGGGTAAGGCTGTGTATATTTGCCCCTCCCAGACCATGCAGTTGCGAGACCCTCGTGCACTGGATTGCTCTTTTTTTTTTTTCGGTTTCGTCTGGCTGAAGCTTTCTATAAATTCAGAGTTTGCTTTCTCCTTTCTTTTTGTCCTTTTTTGGTCCTGTTGGAATGAAATCTTGTGTGGTAGTGTATGAGAATATTTCTTGTGTATGTGATTATTATTTGGACTTTTTTCCCCAACTACAGCATGTGAAAAGGACAGCCTTGCGGGATTTCAATACTAAAAGTGCTGAGGTTTTATGCGAGGTATAACACCCACTGAACTTTTCTCTCTATGCAAGGTTCTAGCATATGATACTTTATATTACCAGAATGCTAACACTTTTCTTTGATCGGTGAATATGATCTAGTCGTTGGTTGGCTTGTGTGAATGAGTGAATGTGTATATTAAAATTCATTATCTTGCTGTATTTTGAGTTAAATTTTCCCTTCCAGCTTCGGTTTGATGTGCCGCAACTGTACAAATTTCATAAAAAGAAGGAGGTTGATATTGCTGTGGACCTCTGGCGGTTTGTTCCATAGATGAAATGAGAAAGGTCAGTCAACAAATAGCCATCAAAGGCAATTCAGATAACATACTTTTATTGAGAGGACCATAAATGTCACAATATTTTGAAGGAACTGGAAATCCAAAGTGCCCATTTTATTCTCAGAGTTAGATTGAAAAAAAGAGAACAGAGGAGCATTATTTGATAATTCTATCTTATGTTTCGTGCTTGGAAACAATGTGATTTCATGCTATGATATTTGTACTTTATTTTTGCAAAATATGATCGAAATTTGACAAATTGACATAATGAGTTACTCATCAAAATGGTCTATTCAAACGTTGAGTCATGTCACAGATCATAATTGAGAATCAATAGCAACAGATTTTCTGAGATGACCAGTTACTCATCAATGCTCCAAGCAGAAAATTCCATTGGAACATCAGAACAGTAGATCACTGTTTAACAAGCATGCATTTCATGACTTAAGCAAACTTGCCATTTTCAGAGAATGATGGCAAGGTTTGGTCCTCTGTATTTAGAGATAAGAATGATGCCAAGACAACTTTGATCGTCTGCCTTGTAAAAGAAGAAAGACCAACGTGAGCAACCCGCTATTCATTGGACTCATAAAGTGGTCAAATTGAAAGCACCCCTTCTCTTGCATTCTAAGAAGATAGCGCAATAGTTTGATGATGATTTGAAAGATCATTCTCTGATTAAATTGAGCTGCTTTTTTTTTTTGGGTTAATAAATAGTTCATCACCATGGGAAGGAAGAAAAAGAGGGGGGGGGGGGGATATACAGGCACCCCAAGGGGAAAGATAAAATAAAAGAATAAGCAAGGAGAACCAGGGCAACAGACCCATAGGAGGGGGAGGTGAGGATGCAGGTGGGAGGCCCCAAGCCACAACGGTGAGCCTGTTCCTTGGGGAGTCCCTTAAAGGGTGAAGGGGAAGCGAATTGAGCTTGGAGCTAACATCAAAGTAGATAACATTCCAAATCTTGTCGAATGAGCAAGAGTTGGAAGTCCATATGTGAAGATTCTGCTTCATCTGAATGTGGTTGATGGTGGCGCAGAAGGCAAGCTTTCCAACAGTGTCATAGATAGAGGATCTAATACAAATCATATCACCCATATCCACTCCCTTTGAATGGGTATGATTCTTCTCCTACTAGGCCGACAACTACTAAGGACTCTTTTCCAAATAATGGAAGAGAAAGGACAACTGAAAAAGAGGTGGTTAGGGTCTTGGGTCTCATTCTAGCAAAGATAACAGGAAGGGGAGACATGGATGTTCCTGTAAATCAAGAAGGATTTGGTGGGGAGACAGTTGGAGAGGGCTCTCCAAGCGGGGAAACTGTGGTGGGGAATGTGATCTTTGAACCAAACAACTTGTGCCACAGGATGGAAAAGCTGCGAGACCGGATAAAATCCCAAGTTGAGAAGGAGATGACTGAAGGTGATAGAGGGCGAGGGGTTCCAGACAACCTTATCACACTTGCCAAGGAGACTTTAAGGGGAAAGGGAGCGAAGAAGTCAGAGGAGTAAACGAATTTGTCCCCCACCACAAAGAGAACTCTATAGGGGTGCCGATTGTTAAGCTAGAGGGAAGTAAAGCTACCATTGACAACAGAGGAGTGGATGGCAGTGAGGGCAATAGGGCGGAGAGTGAGGATTTTGCTCCAAACCCAGGAGGCATCAGAGTGGGGGGTCGCAATCCATGGATAGTCTCTTCGAAGGAGGGAGGAATAGACCCAAAGAACCAAATGCTATTATGCTTAGAGACAAGCTTCCAGATAAGCTTAAGGATGTCCACATAATTGACCTTATGGATTTTACGCAGACCGAGACCCCCTTCTGGCCTGGGGAGGCAAATGGAGGGCCTGGGGAGGCAAATGGAGGGCCAAGGGATGGAGGAATCTGACGAAGTCAACTCCTTTCCAGAGGAAAGTACACATGAGTTTCTGCAGCCTTGATGGTGGACTAAGGAAGCTTGAAAACTCTTGACCAATAGATGTAGCAAGATTGAAGAACAAATCTGATGAGCTCAAGCAGGCCTGCATAGGAAAGGAGTTTGCCTTTCCAAAGTTGGAGCCTTTTACAGAGGATATCAAGCATGGGGGTGCAGTGATGGGTAGTAAGCTTAGCAGTGATAAGGGGGAGACCAAGGTACTTAACAGGGAGGGAGCCCAGGGAGAACCTTGTTAAATTAAGAAGGCTTTCTTTTAAGTCATCAGAGACCCCAGCCAGGAAAAGATGGGATTTAAGGAATTTAACTTAGAGGCTAGACATATCTTTAAAGAGGTGAAGGGAGGACATGATGGTTTGGATGGATAAGTGGTTGACCTTTGAGAAAATCATGAGATCGTTGGCAAAGGCAAGGTGCATAAGCTTGAGGCTTTGCACTTAGGGAGAGGGGAGATGAGGTGAAGATCCATGGCAGATTGGATGGATCTGGAATGGACTTAAAGGGTGAGGGAAAAGATGAAGGGGGGAGGGAGAGGGGACAACTTGTTTGATACTAACCGAGGAAGGGAAAAATCCCATTGGGCTGCCATTCACGAAGACAAAGAAGCAGGGGAAAGAGATGCAAGCATGGATCCAATGGATGAAGATCGAAGGGAAGGATATACCATGGAGCTCCTTAGAAATGAAATCCCACTTAATGGAATCAAAAACTTTGTGAATGTTGATCTTAAGGAGGCAAGGAGGGAATGTAAATTTCTGTCAAACCCTCTAACAATCTCTTGGCAGAGGATGATATTGTCCGAGTCTGAGATGCTTCTACTAGCAATGAAGGTGGATTGGTTAGGCTAAAAAGGGAATCAACCACTAATTGAATCCTGTTGGTAAGGATTTTAGCAATGAATTTGTAAAGAAGATAAAGAGGGAAATTGGCCTGAAGTCGGACATGGAGGAGGCTCCCTTTCTTGGAGATGAGGCACTAAAAAATGTGGTTCACCCCACGGATTTGAGAGGGATTGAAGAAGAATTTGCGGATGGCTTCTATAAGATCACATTTAATGATGCTCTAGCAAGCGGTGACGAAGCCCATATTGAAGCCATCAAGCTGAGGGGCTTTATTTGCTTTAGGGTCCTGGCTTTGATACCAGATATGGGTTTATTGTGTTTGGGCCAGAATTCTTTCAAGGTATTGGTTTTGAACAGTAGCATTTTCTGCTTGCCAATTCAAAGCTGCTTCAGCTGGAGAAATTTCTGAAGATTGTCCCGTAGGACGTATTGAAGGTTTTATTTTCCAGACATGACGAACACCATGAATATCCGGGCCAGAGTCACTTGGTCCTGGGAAATTTTTGAGGGGAGAGGAAGAAGAAGAACCGGGAGTGTACATACAATAGGGAGGAATAGTCGGAGGAGGAAAATCTGGTTTTGGTGGAGGTTTGCAAGTAGAGGGAGAAGGTTGAGGTGTAACCTTTTTTCCATACTTGATAAAGAAAGGGTATTTGGATTCATCACTAAGGGGACCTACAGAGGAATCTCCTGATTTATATCGTTCTCGTAAGATCTGGTGGGAAGACTTTCGTCTTGGAGAACAATAAAGCGGCGGAGTTTCATCCTCGGAATCTTGCACACAAGAATCACAGTCACATAAGTCAAAATATTTGTGACCTGTAACGGGATCTTGGAAAAAATAGATAAGGCCACCTTGAGAATCAAAAGATTTGATAGGAATTTTTTCTTAGATCATACCAAAAGAGGTTGGAAAAGTAGAAGAAAGGGTTTGAGGTTTTGGAGGAGGAAACCGGATTTCTACTTCACCATTGGAGTGCCTGATATATTCTGGATCTGTGGACTGGACGGGTTCTGGAGAAGTTTGTTGCTGAGAGTTAGAGACTTGTTGTTTATAGGCTTTGACCCAAGAAGAGGGGAGGAGACGAAGGAGGTCGTCTCGGGAAATCTGTCATGGGACATAGGTACAGCAAGGGACTTGGTTAGAGTCCATTGTTATGAACAAAGCATCTTCTGTATGGCCAGTAAGAAGATCAAAAGCATGATTTTGCAGTCGATAGGCCATCTGGTAGTGTAAAGTAGCAGCCTGAGCAATAGCGTTTTGAGGACCAGTAATGTGGATCTGAAATTTGAGAGCAGTAGGAAGAAGAGGATCTGACAGTGGGATGTTAAAATTAGGATATAGAGTTAAAAACACTGTTCCTGCATTTAAGGTCGTCTGAACAGTAGCAATTACGGCATGTTGATACCGCAAAAAATGACTGTCTAGAAGAGCTATCCGGGAAAACACAACAAACCCATGGCACTTTGACTCATCATGATCATCTTTTCCAGTCTTTACGACGAGAAATTGATCAAGTACATGCATAATTTGCTGGAATTGCTTCTAGTGTCGCAGATACCACTGCTACTTTTGCCCTTATTGGACAAAAGGAAAAGCATCTCCTATATCTTGAAGCTCAACTTCAGAGCTTACAGCGACCACAGCCTCCTTCTGCAATAAGCAGGCAACAACCACTTCCAGTTACAGTTCCAAGCTTCATTCCACAAGATCCTTTCGCCATATATGCCTCTCCTGCTCCACCGGTTGTCTCTTCTCCAAGGACTTTTCCTATTGAAGCACTCAAACGAACTCCAAAGACAACAACGTACTCTTCCTAAAAGAACTAGAGCACCTAGAGGTCGTGTCCATGGTAGACTTCCTCCAGCCTGGACAGCTACTACCGCATTAATGGATCTCAGTGATGATTATGAAGAAGAATTTGCAGATGCCCTACCAGCACCCCCTCCTTTTACACCTTATCCTATGCCCGTCTCTTACCCAGCACCGCTGCCTCCGGTGCCAGTCCCACCACCTATTCCTCAGACCGCTCCTCCACCATCTACCCCTGCAACTACTCAACCTCCTAAATCCATCCATACCATCATCACTCCCTTAGAGAATGCTTTAACTGAGTACCTTACAAACCTTACCATTACTGATCCTCTTCCTTGATTCATGAATGATTGTCCACGTCCTACTGCTCTCCATGTCTCAGAAATGGATGATGACCCTGAAATTCATAATCCTGAGGATCCACCTAGATCAAATCCTGTTCCACCCACACCTCATACCCTGTATCAAAACCAGGACCCTAAACAGTTTTTCAGCCTAGATGATATTTCTGTCTCTAAATGGGCATCAAGAATTGCAGATTTTCACACATGGATCAATGCAGAATTACTTCATGAAGGAGCCCCTACCATCACAGTCTTGTCCAAATTTATTGCAAGACTCCAAGGAAAACTCAGGGAATGGTGTTTAGCTCTTAGCCCTTATAGACAACTTCAACTTGTCCAACTCACAGAGATCCAGTTTATTACCACTCTCTATCAAGAGTTTCTCGGCCCAGTTTCAAATGATTTATCAAAGGCCCGTGACGAATTCCTTCAGATGAAGTGTTGTTCCCTGAACAGATCAGATCTTGATAAACATTTCTCAAGAATGACTGATCGTTTCCATAAGATTGGTGGTATTGATGATGAAAATCTCAAACAGGTTTTCCTGAATTCTCTTCCAGAACCCCTTGGTGCAGACACACAACGGTTTTTGAAGAACCAGAACATTCTATTAGCTTCATGTACTATTGGTTCTCTCTACAACTATGCTCTTACTGCCATTGATAAACTCTGCAACATCAAAAAAGTCTGGAAAGATTTGCAAGATAGATCTGATAAGGTCTCCTCCGCCTGTGATACTTCTTATCTCAAGATCAAGTGCAAAGGTGACAAGTCCTGTGATTGTTCCACCAAGAAGTCCTCTCATCACAGAAAGTTTCCACCTTTCTCTCAGCATCAGAAATGGAAACCTAAAAAGAAGGTCTCCTTCAGATCTCCAAAGTTCAAGAAAAAATGGAGATTTCTTCGAAAGAAACAATTCAGGGGAAAGAACAAATCTACTTCTCGCTATGTTTGTGGAAAAGAAGGACATTTTGCAAAACATTGTCCCCTGTCTTGCAAGAAAAACAAGGTCATGCATATGGTATTTTCTCTTTATCATGAAGATCTTCAAGATGCAGATCTGGAATCTTTGTATTCCTTTGATGAATCAATCACCCACAGATCTTTCCCTTTTTGCCATAGATTTCCCAGTAACAGACTTAGACCTAGAGTCTTCTCTCTCCGAGTCCGAGGAATCCTGTCCCCTCTACCAAGTCATTCCTTTTATCTCCCCTTCCCAGACCAGCTTACAACCTTCTCCTCTCCCATGCCAAGCAGTTTCTCTCCCTCATGTCTTGGTTCAACTAATCCCTGAACCTTATGCCAAACCCATTAAAATCATAGCTTTCCTAGACACAGGAGCTGCTACCACCATAATGAATCCAAAAGTTCTTCCCAAATCCCTTTGGAAAACCTAGGAACCCCCTTTACCATTTCTTGCAGCTAATGGTGAAATTTTCCATATCAACCTAGTGTCTAAACATCCCATTAAAATTCAACTTCTTCCTACTCTGCCTTTCACCCATATTGTTTTAGGAACCCATTTTCTAGGAAAAGACCTCATCATAGGTTTTGATGTTCTTAGCCATCTCCCTCTCCATTGGACTCCCCATGGTCTTGTGTATAAACAACAACAACTTCTTCCCTGGTCTCCTATTTCTAACCTCTTTTTTGTAGATCCATCTTTGTTTGAAGAAATTAAAGCACACATCTTTTCAACATCATGTGCGGAATCTCATACAGATTTTCTCACAAAATGTTCACATCCTTTATGGCAGAACCCTGACTTCTTCATTACTCTCCCTTTCAAGAAGAATGAGGATGTCAACCCAACAAAAGTAGGCCATCCAGGCATGAATCCGGAACATCTTTCTTTGGCAGTTCAAGAGATCCATCAATTACAGATTCAAGGTCTTTTAGAACCTACCCTCTCTATGGGCATGCCAAGCATTTTATGTCAACAAATGGGCAGAACAAGTTCGTGGAAAATTAAGAATGGTAATTAATTATCGGCCTTTAAATTTCTTTCTGGCTGATGGTAAGTTCCCACTTCCAACTCGCCCGACTTTACTCCTCTAGCTGGCCCATGCCAATATCTCCTCCAAGTTTGATCTCAAAGCAGGTTTTTGGCAGCTTGGGATAGTCCCAGAGGACAGACCAAAGACAACTTTCTGTGTTCCAGGATACCATTTGCAATGGACAGTGATGCCTTTTGGTTTGAAGACTGCCCTATCAATCTTCCAGAGAGCTATGATGAAAATCTTTGCTCCCATCCAAGACCATGCTCTTATATATATATTGATGATATTCTCCTCTTCTCTAAAGATGAGACAGAACATCTTCAACTTCTTCGACAATTTCACCAGATTGTTCAAGATTATGGTCTTATGCTCTCTTAAGAAGATGCAAATTGGTGTCTCTACCATTGATTTTCTCGGAGTTACCATCTCAAAAGGACAATATAACCTTCAGCCTCATGTTGCAACTTCGTTGCAGCTATTTCCAGATGGCCCTTTGACAAAAAATCAGGTTCAACAGTTTCTTGGGATAGTCAACTACATGACAGAGTTCCTTCCTCAGCAGATCAAGCATACTTCCTTCACCAGCTTTTGCGTAAGAAAGCTCTTCCTTGGTCTTCTGAACACACTACAACAATTCAAGCTCTGAAGAAACTCTTTGAGAAACTCCCCACTCTCCAGATCCTCTCTACTGGAAAAAGAATTTTACAAACAGATGCAAGTGACACTCACTGGGGTGCCGTTCTTCTTGAAGAACAGAATCCAGCCACCAAAAGGACTGTTTGTGGTTACAAGAGTGGATCTTTCAAGCCTTCTGAAGCTCATTATCATTACAACTTTAAAGAGATCCTAGCAGTCAAGCGTGGCATAGAAAAATTCCAATTCCATTTCCATCTTATTGGTCACAAGTTCCTTGTCGAACTCGACATGTCAAGTTTTCTCCGCATGCTTGAATTCCGACAGAAGATCCTTACCCATGCACAACTTCTCCAATGGGCTCAGTGGTTCTCCCAATGGTCATTTGATGTCAAACACATCAAAGGAAAAGAAAATCTTTTGGCAGACTTCCTCTCCT
Source organism: Macadamia integrifolia (assembly GCF_013358625.1). Classification (NCBI taxonomy): domain Eukaryota; kingdom Viridiplantae; phylum Streptophyta; class Magnoliopsida; order Proteales; family Proteaceae; genus Macadamia; species Macadamia integrifolia. The sequence continues at coordinate 35,811,948 of NC_056558.1, read as the reverse complement.
GACCTACCTCAACCTTTGCCGTCATACCCCTACTTTACCCTATCACTCCTGGAGCCTCTACCTCTCAACCTCCACCACCTGGTCATAACCTCTACTGTTCTCTCTCACCAGATCTCCCACCAGAAATCTTACAAGACCTAACCCAGAGAAAAGTCATTTCCTACAATAAGACTACGGCTATCCAACTCCTCAAAGTCGCCCTCGCCTTGAAGGAATAATCTTACCAGGTAGCTCTTTCCACCCTAACTACCCATTCCTTACCCTTTTCTCCTTTACTACCCTATATGAACTTCAAGATCTTCCTCTTATTTACAAATGTATCTTTTGGCACCTCTGTTCAGCTTACACCATTGCTCTAAGCCTTCCTCTTAACACTATCCACTGGTTTACTTCCGTTGGATGTTTCCCAACCGAGGTGTTCCGCGACCCAATCTCACAATCCTTAACTTCCTACAACTTTTTGCTCCCATAAATCATTGGTTTAATCTCTTCTCCTCCCATCTCTCAGAAACCATGGAAGAGAACCTAAACCAACATCACATCACCATCCTTTTCCACCAACCTCCTTTCATTCACCAAACTTTGAAGATCAACAACCTTGTCATTACATTCATTACAATCCTGATTTTCATGTATTAAACATCAGGTCTTATGATCTCTTTACCACCTGAGCTCAACACAGAAATGAATGGAGATCCTTTTTACACACTATGTGTTCTGCAAATGATGTCTTTCCAAGTCAAGTTCCTTCTTCGAATGGATACTACATGGGAACTTCATCAAACAGGCAGACTCACTGATCCACGTATTGAATAGCTACTCGACGCCTACAATGATTGGTTGATTGATACTGCCAGTTCATACCCAGCCAATAGCTCCGACAGCTCTGATAACTCCAATGTATAATTATATTATTGTCTTGTTTTGTATTACATAGTGGTCGGTCCCACTTATCTTCTTGGTTTGTGTGTTTGGCATATGTGATAATTATGTATCTTATCTTTTTTTCTCGAGCTTTGTAAAAGCCTCTGTACGTGTCCAAGTGAGAGTAAGTGTGGGGTCCAATAGTATTGGATCCAATGTTGTAAGATTCTATAAATAGAGCCTTATGTGCTCAATGAAAGCAAGGAAGTCTTGGATATATGTGTCAGGGTAGTTATGGTATCAGAGCCAGTTCTCTTCACCTTCTCCGGCTAATCTCCTCTGGCCGTCCCTCTCGTTCGGATTGAACCTATTCTAGCTAAAGATACAGTCTAGGCCATGCCCTTTTGCAAGTAATCCCTACTTATGGTTCCTTTTGGCAGAAAAAGACCCTTGAGCGTGGTGGGCTTTCAGGCTGAGGATGCCGTTTTGTGCCCTTTTTAGCTCGGGTTGCTCTACAGTTAGGTACTATGATCAGGGGGGTTCTTGATCGGCCTCGACTAGCTGTGTCTTTACCTATTTCAGTTTCTCCGATGAGTGGTGATGGTTCAAATTTGGAGTATGCCCATTATCTTTACTGAATTCCTATGGCTTCACCTTCTTCTTCCCTTTTTTCCTCCCCGCGACGTTTTTCGTCATCCCGTTCATCTTCTTCATCTTCTCTAGATTATCTTTATGAACTTTCTTGTCCCTGATGTTTAGGTTATTCCTGTCACCCCTACCCCACTTCTTAATCCATACACTGTCTTCCCAAAGACCCCAACTCCTTCAAAATGGACAGCTCTTCTTAAACCTAAGAAAACTCCCACCTCTGAAAGAATTGATTCAGGATTCTCGCTTTGATCAATTCCAGGTCCTTGCTACTGAAAAGGAACAACTATTTACCCTTGAGATACCTTCGGAGTTAATCCCCCAGTGGATCCAACAAGGTTATACTCACCTCCATCTTGGATAGAGGCAAGGAGGTGGGGAGGAATGAATTTATAGAGAAGGCCATGGGGGGATGGGGGGATCTTGTGGAAGATCAAGGGGGATGAGAGGATCAGAGGAGGAAGGGAGGGGACATAAGAGCTCAGAGAAGTAGCCAGAAGCCTTAAGGGAATTGTGGAAATAGGAAAAATTGGAGTCTCCAAGCTTTAACCATTTAATCTTGGATTTTTTGCTTAAGGAAGCTTTCTTCTTGAGCAATGAGGGAGGAGAGCTCAAGGGAAGAAGCATGCTTCTCCACTACGAGGAGGGGATTGTGGATGTTAGATTGAAACCTAGCTTGGATGGAAGCCAACTTTTCCCTAGAGTCGGAGACTCTAGAGGAGTTCTTGTTAAAAGAGGTAGAGTTACATAGCTTGAGGGCAGATTTGACGTTATTGAGCTTTCTGAAAAAAAAAAAAAAACAAGGGGAATGAGAAGGCTTGGACTGACTTGTTCCAAGCCTCGGGAGAAAATCCCGATGGGAGGCCCACATAGCAAAGAACTTAAAAGGCTTGGGGTCAAAAGAGAGAGATAGGGCTGGACAAGAATGGAGATGGGGCTGTGGTGAGAGATGTCAGGAAGGCCAAAAGTGGTATGGGGAGGAGGGGATAGAAATAAGCCAGACTTTATTGTTTAAGATTCTATCAAGTTTGCGGGAAATTCTGCTGGCTCCGCTTCTTTTATTGTGCCAGGAGAGATAGGCACCCGACCCCCTAAGATCCTGCATGTTGATTTCCTCATGGTAGCTATTAAAGGCATCAACAGAGGAGGGGTCAATGGGAGAACCTCCCAGCTTCTCATGGGCAGCTCGGACCACGTTGAAATCACCTTCCAGATCCCAAGGGAGAGATTATATGTAGTGGTGAGAGAGTGGAGGTCATCCCAAAGCTAGGAGCTATCGGAGGCCCAGTTTAGGCCGTTGATTATGGAGAAGGCTAAGTTGAGAGAGTTTGAGGGGTCAGAGATGGAGAGATGAATGCACTGAGGGGAGGAGAAAGTAGAGGTAATATGGAGCTTAGAGGGATTCCAAAGGATCCAGAGATACGATCGAGGGGATGATGGAGATAATTGGAAAGGAGGGACCAGGAGGGGGCAGTAGAGGAGGCTATGCGGGAAACTTTTGGCTTCGGGGATTCTAGTTTCAAGGAGATGGCAAGGATCAACATGAAAGGATTTGAGGATGGATCGGATTCGGCCTTGCTTGGTCAAATAATTTATGTTGCGGATATTCTAAATGGTCCAAGGGGTCATTTAGGAGGAGTGGTGGGAGGGGGGTGCATCGCAGACTTAGAGGAATTGAGCAAACCTGTGGCCTGGCAGGAGGAAGAATGACTTCGAAGACGCCTGCGGTACTCTCCTTGCGGGAGATTTGTTGGTGGACTTAACCTTCAATGGTGTGTGTGATGATCTGGGCTCAAGGGAGCCATCTTTGGAGTGGCATGCTGAATAGTAGAGAGACTATCAGGCGGCAGGCAAGCTGACATAGGGGGAGCCTCCACGTGAGCAAGTTAAGGCTGGGAGAGGCTGTCAAGAGAATGGGAAGCTTCCACCAAGTGCCTAACCAAGGACGGAGCATCATTTCCTGGAGAGCAGTTGAACCCTGTTTGAGGTTGAGCTAAGCAACTGTCTTCTAGAGAGCAATTGAACAGCTTTTTAAACCTTTTTATTTTTACTTTCCAGGCTAGATTTGTCCTTGGGAGGCAAATTGTGGATAATATAATCATTGCTCAAGAGATTTTCAATTATTTTAAACATAAAAGGGAAAGGTGGATATATTGTTTGCACTCATTATGGATGATTTAACCATGCACATTCAAGATCCAGTTCCGTGGTGTATGCTATTTGCTGATGACATTGTTTTAGTAGATAAAAACAATGGAAGGGATTAATACTAAATTGGAGCTTTGGAGATCAAGCTTGGAATCAAAAGGTTTTATGATTAGCAGAACGTAGACAGAGTATATGAGATGCCATTTCAGTCAAACTAGGGGAGGGGAGGGGGTAGTGAGACTTGGGGAACATGAGCTACCCCAGAGGGACGGTTTTAAATACCAGTGGTCCATCATTAACAAATAGGGTGAGAAGGGATGATGTTGCCCACAGAATTAAAATGTGATGGATGAAATGGAGAGGTGCGTCAAGAGTGCTATGTGACAAAAGAGTGCCTATAAAACTCAAGGGAAAATTTTATAGGACAGTTATATGCCCCAGCTTTGACATATGAAGCGGAATGTTGGGCAGCCAAGAAGAGTATTCTGAATAAACTGAGCGTAGTGGAGATGAGGATGTTGAGAGGGTTGTGCGGCAAGACCAAGAGAGATAGAGTAGTATTAAAACCAGTTGGGGGTTGCACCGATCTAGGACAAGCTACGTGAGAGCCGGTTGAGATGGTATGGCCATGTGCAACGGAGACCATTGGATGCCCCAGTAAGGAAGAGTGACCTGATTCAGTTGAAGGGAGCTAGAAGAGCTAGGGACAGACCTAAATTGACTATGGAAGAAGTGATAAGAAAAGATATGCATACGGCTGGGCTCGATTCGAGTATGACCGCGGATAGAGTTTTGTGGAGGACAAGGTCCTGTGTAGCCAACCCTTGTAGGGGATGTTCTGGTGATGCGTCTTTGACTACAACTTTATTTGTTTCCTCTTATCTCCTTACTCTCTTCATTTTAAGTCTCTTGTGTTGTGTCTTTTTATCCTTTTTCCATATCGGATCCATGTAGTCGACCACATTTAATTGGGATAAGGTTACGGTGGTGTTGGTTGTTGTTGTTGTTGTTATGTCTAAGGCATATGATATGGTAGAGTGGGTTTTGTTTGGGCAGTTTTTGAGTCCTTGGGTTTTGACACTAAATGGTGTGTTCTTGCGAGTTACTTCTTGTCATCAGTCTCATATTCTAATAAGTTGCAGGGCATTTGTTTTGAAAAGATTGAGGCATTATGAGGCATTAAACAAGGATGTCCTGTAAGCCGCCGCCGCCACCCCCCCCCTCCCCAGCTTTTGTTGTTATGGAGGTCTTATCAAGGTTGTTAGGAGTTTATATCGATTTAAAGTTGTTTAAGGGAGACAAAATTGTGCGGAATGCCCCGGAAATTACTCATTCACTATTTGCAGATGATACCTTATTTGTCGAGCAACCAAGGGGGATGTTTTAACAATCAAGGCTATTTTGGAGTTATTTTCTGATCTTTTGGGGCAGCATATCAATGTCAATGAGAGTGAAGTTCACTTCAGTAAGAATGTGTCTGTGGATGACAGAAATTATTTGAGCAACTTGTTAGGGGTCAAGATGATGTAAGTGAGGCTGTATATTTAGGTTCTAAACTTTTTCATCAAAGATCTACGGTGGAGTTTGAATTTTATAGCAGGGCATATTGAGAAAAGATTTTCTACTTGGAAGGCAAATATGTTAAGACTTTTTCTGGTAGAACTGTGTTAATTCAATTGGTGCTGGCTGCCACCCAGTTATTGGATGTCTTGTTATTGTTTTTCCTAAGAGCTTTTGTTTAAATTGGATTCTATCTGTGCATGTTTATTTTGGGGAGTATTTAAATTCAAGTGAACTATATTGCTTGGTCTAAAATATATGGACCTAAGAACTTTTTTTTTTTTTT